>NC_047048.1:19985147-20285919 GCF_011762595.2 Tursiops truncatus
TGGCACAACCAAATGGAAATCCCTAACTCTAGAGGGTGGGGAAATGAAGGTCTCACCTCAGAAGTGAAGTCAAGACTGGAGATAAACAGCAAGCAAGCTTGTGTCTATTTGTGTGCAAAAGTCCTCTATTTGGCAAGAAGGCTTTCCTGCTAGGCACTGCCTTTCCACCCATCCCTTTGTAAACCACCAGTCACTCCCACTACTGGAGATAGGAGGTCAGAATCCTGCCCAGGCAGGCAAGAGCAGAAATAAGGAGAGGATTCACAGAGACAGAGGAGAACAGAGCACTGAGCCCAGAGACGTGGTGTATGGACATCTGTTGTTTCTTGCTGTCCAGAATCCATTCCATCCTGTAACAGCACTTTGGTCTGCCTTTGGGAAACCACCTCTCCTCACTCTCAGTCCTTGTGGTTCAGGTGGAACTAACTCTAACCTTGGCTCCAAGGGTGATTATGTGACCCAGCCTGGCCAGTGAGAATATTGCATCCTCCTGGCCACTGGAGTCGGCTTGGGGACGTATACATGATCCAACACAGGCCAATGAGAATGACACTGAAAACTTCTGCAGGAACTCTCAGGACCGAGGCACTTTTGTTCCACTGATGGAGCTAAGCTGATGGAGATAAATCTGGACCTACCAGTTGCCACTGACTCATTAGCAAAGAACACACCTGAGAATAAAGCAATGCAGAGGAAAGCAGAGTAATGATGTGGACAGAGTCAGACGGCCGATCATCACCTGAATACCTGGATCACACCTTCTCTGAAGCCAGTGTATCCCGAGACTCCCAATTATGGGATCCAATAATTTACTTTTTTACTTAAACCAGTTTGAGTTGGATTTTTCTGTCATTTACAACTGAAATACTGAGACACTTGGAGGTGCCTAAAATTGGGTAATCAAAGAAAGAAGAACCAGTGAACAAGAAAGAAGAGGAGCCATCAGAAGTAGAAAGAGAATTGTACCAGGCGTCACAGAAACCGAAAAGGGGAAGAGTTTTAAGAAGGGACGGCCATCCGTTGTGTCAAATGCCACAGGAAGATGAAGACATAAAAGGCTATTGAAGTTAGGATCCTGGGCGACTGTTTGGGACACCTCAGAAGCAGATCCTAAGATGCTGCTTGAAGTACAAGCAGTTCATCTGAGAGGTGATTCCCGGGAGTACCAGTAAGGAATGGGGAAGTGAGACAGGGGAGCGAAGACAGCCTAGAAAGGGTGCGTTTTCAACCTCATTACCACTCTGGGCAACTGGATCTAAGTCCTGCTCCAGGAATCACACGCCTCAGAAGTATTTCTCCCTAAAGCCCATCAGGTAGTGGTTGGGGGCTGCTCCTGGAAAGGGGCCATCAAATGCCCCACTCCTCGCATGCCCAGTCTAACACGCATGTAGACAGGATGAGCCAATGGCCAGAGCAAGCTCACAGGCAAACACATGCGGGTGCTGCCAGGTGGGAGTCAGGCCAGAAGGAGAAGGGACATGAGCGGGGACCCCCAGCAGTGTCTGCACAGCATGTTGCCAGTTTCTCTGCACCTCAGTATCCTCATCTGTAAAATGGGGGAAATCACCCAGAACTGCTGTGAAGATTAAATGAGGATAAATCCATACTTAGCCCGGCGCCTGGGAGATGGTCCTAATAAACACATGCTAATTATTTTTTACTTTGGGTGACCTTTCGGGGAGTGATTTCTATACAGGGTTATGGAAAGCGGGACCACAAGTGGCAGCAGAGAATGCAGACTGCTAATTTGAGGCAGCAGCAAACCCAGGAGACTCCGGCTGGATAAATAATAATCGCTAATATTCTATTTAAACAGCAAGCAAGCTTGTGTCTATTTGTGTGCAAAAGTCCTCTATTTAGCAAGAAGGCTTTCCTGCTAGGCACTGCCTTTCCACCCAGCCCTTTGTAAACCACCAGTCACTCCCACTACTGGAAGCAAAACAGCAACAGTGCATTCACTCAGTTTTCTTTGGTCCTATCCCAAAGTTGCATTAGCGAAAGGTTTAGGAAGATCAAATAGAGACGAAGAGACTCAGAAATTGCCCCCATGGTATCAGCTTCTCAACAGTCAGGGCTCCTTTTTTGGCCAAGGTTGATTCTAAAATAAACAGATGGAAAGTGGCCAGGCACACAATGATGAATCACCATAACACCTCTCACATGCACACAGCTCACCAGGGTTTTCGGCACACTGTTTCCTTCATCCTTGACATGATCCACAGGGGTAAGTAATGTATCTAAGTGTTTATTTTGTAATTATTTTGGCATTTACATAACACTTACAATGAGCCGGACACTCTTTATCTGTTTTATAAATATTAATTCATTTAATCCTGGTAAGAACTATGTTCCATTATTACCCTCATTTTACAAATAAAGAAAATAAGGCACAGAGATGTTAAGTAAATTGCCCAAGGTGCACACAGTAATAGGTGGCAAAACCAGGATTTGAATGAAGGCAGTCTGGGTCTAGTACCTGGCTCTGAACTACACTGCTACCTCTAAGGTAATGAGTGAACTTGAGCTTTCCTAAACCCTGGCACTAGATCAATCTATTTCTGCAGGCGTTGGTAAGGAGGCATTTAAAGTAACAAAGAAAGAGAAGGAGAAGAAATAACAGTTGCCAACAATAGCTAACATTCACTGAGCATTTCCTAAATGCCAAGTGTTGTGCTCAGCAATAATAATGACAACAACAATCTTCAGAGCAATGCTAGGAGGTAGGACCATTTTATCCCCATTTTGTAGATGAGAAAATTGAGACTTAGATCTTGTGTAAGGTCACTCATCCCAAAAGTGGGAGAGCTAGTAATTGAAGTCACGTCTGCCTGCCTACTACTAAATGTACTGCTAACTTTAAGACCAGTGACCCCTGCAGGTAGAGAATAATGGAGCTTTGAATTTAAGGACAGTTGGGACCACATGCTCAGTTCCATAGACCACAGTTCCCTGGTGATGGCCAGACAACAGGAAAAGTACAAGGAGGTGCCTTCAGGGCTGATTCAGAGGGTGGTACAAATACTGAGGTGAAGGGTTGGGAAAGAGGTTTTGCTAAAACTGCCCAGGAACAGCCTGAGAGACCCAGACTTCAAGAAGGCCAGGAGGGCGTAGGCTTCACGTAGGACCAGACACAGAGGAAACGAGCGCTGTGCCCTGCTGAGTACTAGAACATGTGGCTGAAGCTTTGTTTTGATGGAGTGTTTTTGTCTCCTCTCTCCTGGGATACCTGAGGCTTTGGGTGGGTACTCAACTTTTTCAAAACAATAAAAAATAAAAGAAACAGAAAACAACATTTCCTTCCCTTTTCTTTACTCTTTCAGAGCTTACCAGGTTCAGGGGCCATACAATTACTAGTTTATCATTCAACTCTACTTAGAATAAAAGTCATAGAATTCCAGTCCCTGACCATAATCTCTCGGACACATGTATGTCCTAAAACTTTTTTCTTTTTTTAAAAATATGCAAATGTTTATAGCACCTTTTTTTTTTTTTGAGGTATAGTTGATTTACAATATTACAGCAGTTTTGGATGTGCAACATAGTGATTCAAAATTTTTATAGATTATTCTCCATTTAAAGTTATTATAAAATATTGTCTATCTTCCCTGCTTATTGATTTCATACATAGCAATTTGTACCTCAATCTCCTCCCCCTCCCCCTTTCCCTATCCCAACTGGTAACCACTAGTTTGTTCTCCGTATCTGTGAGTCTGCTTCTTCTTTGCTATATTCACTAGTTTGTTGTATTTTTTAGATTCCACATATAAGGGATAACATCCAGTATTTGTCTTTCTCTGTCTGACTTATTTCACTAAGCACAGTATCCTCCAGATCCACCCACATTGTTGTAAATGGCAAAATTTCATTCTTTTTATGGCTGAGTAGTATTCCATTGTGTATGTATACCACATCTTCTTTATCCATTCGTCTGCTGATGGACACTTATGTTGCTTCCATATCTTGGCAATTGTAAATAATGCTGCTATGAACATTGGGGTGCAGGTATCTTTTCCAATTAGTGTCTAAAGTTTTTTCTTTATTAACTTCAACTTTATTCATATTGGACACCACTGTAGATTATCTATTGGGTCTATTTTTAGTAGTATTTCTTAATTTGATAGGCAATTCATGAATACATTCTTCTTTTAAAAGGTTGAATTATTTTTACATAATCAAAAAATGTCTAATCTTTTCCTTTATGGCTTCTGGGTTTCCCTCACTCAAGGTTATAGGTATACGCTCCTAAAAGTTCCTCTAATATTCTTGATTATTTTACTTTAAAATTGTTACTCTGTCTGTAAATTTACTCCATTCGTAATTTCTTCTTTTATAATATGTGAGTTAGGAGTCAAATTTCGCATCCTTCCATGTGGCCACCCAATTATGCCAGTACCATTTATTAAATAAACCATTCTTTTCCCATTGATCCAAAATGTCACCTTTTAATACATTAAGTTCCCATGTTTCCCAAGACCCTTCAGTCCTCTTTGGGACTGTAGCTTCTTATGCCACAGCTGGAAGAATTTTCAGCAATCATTTGAAGTGTGTTTCATGGCTTAACAATAGGTATTTTATCTTTTAAAAGACATTTCTTAGAGGCACTTTCACGCGCTGCTGGTGGGTGCATAAATTGGTACAACCTTTTGGAGAGCAATTCAGCAATATCTACTATAACTGAAAATGTTCCCTTCACTTCTTTTGCCCTAAAAACCCTCCTTCTAAGAATGTTCTACAGAAATAGTTACTGAAGTGCCCAAGAATATGCACAGATGCATTGCTCAACAAGAGAAAAAACTGGAAACAATCCAAATGCCCATCAATAGGGTATTGGTCAAATAAACATAAATATAATATGAATAAATATGGCGGTCACCATATTATGGAATACAATGTAGCCATTTAAAAAAATATGGTAGATGTAATTAAGGCATTGATATAGGAAAAAGTCTAAGAGGTAACAAGTCAAAACACTGTAGGCTGTAATATATAGGATATGCTTTCATTTTTGTTAATTAGTAATATCTGTTTATATTTACAAGTAAAAAATTTCAAAGGATAATACAGTTAATGTTGTCTGTAGTCTCTATAAGATAGAAACTTTCTATCTAGATTACATAGTTATACATTGTTACATTCTTTTATAATAAGTGTTTTCTTTGGTGACCAAAAATACAAAAATATTTGGTAATTAAAAAACACAAAAATAGAAATGCAGACAGCCTGTGAATGAGCGAGTATGAAGTAGTCCCATTTGATGAATGAGGACCCCATGGCACCGGAAGTCAGTGTAGGAACAAAACTCAAATTCAAAGGAAAGTTCCTTTCAGCCCTGTGGTGCCACCCCAACCCATGGCATGCCATCCCCTCGGGAGCAGTCAACCTCTCTCTGTCCTGGCTCCAGCCGCTTGGCCTTGGTCATCCACAACTACCGTCTTCCCCTCCATCAGAACCCCCTGGCCACTTGCTCAGGGCAGAGGCAACACTTCCAAGGTCTTACCCATGGTGGGAGAAGTAAATGCCTCATTGGCACCTGCTAAGAGTCATCAGTGGCATCCAGTGCAGTAAGTAGACAGGCTGAGTCCAATACTTCTTGGTAACCAACACTGGAGAGCCAGGAGCCTGCACCTTGTCTCTCCATGTGCTTTTGTGATGTTCTAGGCCATCTTAAGCATTAGTGCTGTTACTCCCCAGAGAACACCTCCACCTGCCCTAATGCACACATATCCCCAGATACAGAACACTGGGCCAGGCTGAGACACTGTTCTGTGCTGGGGATGGGGGCAAGAATGGGGCCTCAGAGTCAGTGAAGAACCTGCCTGGGAACAGGAATGAACTGAAGTACACAGATAGGAAGGCTGGATATATCATAAATGTGGCACGAAAGGACACAGGTATAGTCCACCAAAGAAAGAGCTGTCAAAAGTAGGCAAGACTGGCTGACACCATATAATAATCATGATACTCAAACTAATGACTAGCATTTCTTAAGCGCCTACTTTTATCCTGTGCCTGGCTTTGTTCTAAGTGCCTTACATCAATTCATTGAATCTTCACTATAACCCTATGACGTGGGTATTTTATTCACAATTTACAGATGAGGAAACTGAGGCAGGAAACCACAACGTCACATAATGATAGGCAGTGCAGCTGAGTTGAACCAGGTGTTCTGGCTGTAGTGCCCATGCTATACTGTCAGTTCAGAATGCGTGTGCTCATCACTGACCACTCCCAAACGCTTTCATCACTCTTTACTCCATCGTCTACACTGACTCTCATAAAAGGGTAAAAGTTACCCCCACTGGAGAAAATGTCTAGCCACGGGTCTTGATATAAGACACCTCCCAGAGGTATTGAACAGGCCAGGAAGTGCACAGAGCCTGCAGAGCCCACCACCGCTTCTGAGGAATTTCCCCCTGGAAGGGTCTTCTGCAAGAGCCCCTGAGGCTCCTGTTCATGTGAAACTAACAGAGCTCCCCTGGTCACAAAAATTAGCCTAGGAAGATTTCCCTAATACCTCCTTCTGTCCACCCGCTTACATCCCTCTTATAAGTCTTAGATTTATGTATTTCCTTAGTTCTTTTATAGCATTCATCACATTTAATATCTGACTGCCCTCTGACTGTATACTCTTTGAGAACAGTGACTGTATCTGTCTTATTCATTACTGTAAGCCTGGAATTCAGCATAGTGTTTGACACTTGAGTAGGTGCTAAATTAACATCTGTTATGGAATCAGATGGATGGATGGATGGATGGATGGATGGATGGATGGGTGGATGGACGGATGGACGGGTGGTTGGATAAATGGATCATGTGGCCTGGCATAAATTTTCCATACCAGACAGTGTCAAATTTCAACCAACCAGGGTCTCTCTGGGGTGGAGAGATAAGAAACACAGCAGATAGCTTTGGTGAGCTAGAACGTACATGGAGAGAAGCCCACAATCCCAGCTCTCTAAGAGAGGTGAGAAAGCATCCTGTCTTGGTATAACCATGCAGCTGATGAGACCGTTTCCCCCTCCATCCTATTTCCCCATACACACCTGCAGTTAACCTTCACTCTACCTAAGGTATTCTAGACAAGCCTTTCCTTTGCAACCTGAAGAATCCACCTAGCGCTCCGGGATATTTCACTGCGTTCTAACTTCAGACCAAGCTTAAAGCCAAAGGAATAACTCCAAGGGGCAGAATTTCAAGCAAAGGGGAGCCAAGTAGGGGAGCCTTTCTAAAAGTCCTCACATCACACAAGGAGAGATGTGACCTACCAAGCCAAACCTAATAAAGCTGGCCTTGTCTGTAAAAGGATCTCTAGAGCCCCTAATGCTGCTCCCAGATTTAGTTCTCCTGCACCCTGGGGTGCTGTATCCCCACCAACCTGACAGCCCTGTGCCCAACAGAACTTGGACCAGGAGATATGAGTGACTGTGTGATTTTACTCATAGATTGAGTACCCCCAAACACACACACACACACACACACACACACACACACACACACACACACACACACACTGCTCCAGCCATACTGAACTCTCAGGCATTCTCCACATGCGTCATGCTCTCTCCTTTCCATCAGCCTGAAATGTTCTTCCCCTAATTATTCTTTACTTGGCTAACTGTATCCACCCATATTTGATTATCAACAGATATTACCTCTTCTTGGAAGGCCTCCCTGACCCATCCCCAAGATCTGAACAGATGTCCTCTTGTACACTGTCAGAATTGCACGTGTGCACCCCAATCATGGCATCTCTGAATTGTTTTGTAATGCCAGCTTACACCTCTCCCAGTTAGATGGTGAGCTCCTTGAAGGCAAGACTATCATTTATTGTAACTGCAGTACCTAACACTCAATGAACATGTTGAATGAATATACGAATGAGTGAATGAATACACTAACACATCACATCTCCACCTGAAGCCCTTTCTTTCTTGCCATGAAGAGCTTCACTCAACCACCCACGCATTCTTGAGACCACAGGAAGAAAATCAAATAATCCCCAAAGCTCTGATTGGCAAATGAAAACAACAGCTAAAAGGAAACGTAATTTCTAACAGGATGAAAGCTCTCAGCAGAAAATTCTCAATTAATTCCAACAGCCCCTGAGTGTGATGCCCAGAGCTCTCTCCCAGCTGCAACAGGGGGTTGCCCAGTACCGGCTGGAGAGCGGAGGCCCCAGCTGAACCGGCTGGGAAGCAGCCCCCAGTCAGCAGCCAGGTCGTCTACACTGACAAGAGAAGCTGGAAATTGTCTATGGTTTCTGAATGTTGGCAACAAATCCAGTGCTGAAAACTAAAACCCCCGTGGACGGCTAGTTAGCTTTCTCTGGAGTAAATCATGGAGAAAAGAACAGCTAGGTGGTGAAGGCTCGGGCTCTGGAGAGCCACAGTCATGGGGCTCTGCAATTCACTGACTGAGTCCCTTCCAGCAAGCTCTTCAAGCTCTGTGCCCCAGGAAACCAGGAGGATAATGCCATCTCACAGGGCTGGCATGAAGATTAAATGCAATAAGGCACACAGAAGGCTCAGCACAGTACCCACAGTACCCTGCACGTGGTAAGCAGTAAACAAATGCCCTCTCTCTACAGACCACCCGAGACCAAGGTTTGCAGCCTCCCCCAACTGCACTGCGATTCCACACCCACAGCGCTCACTCCTGAATCTGCCAATTCCGGCCTCATCGCATCCAGAAGCTCCCACAGCTCCTGAGCCAGCTTCCCTCCATCACTCAGGTCTGCGTGCAGAGCATTTCCATGGCAATAACCTGCTCCACAAAAGGTACAGTAAATATTTACTATTTTTTCACACATTTCTGTTTATTTGGGTCTAACAATCTAACTGGCATGCTCCACGGCTTCGGAAAACAACAATGGAGAAGCCAAGCCTCTGGGAGCTAAACAGAAGCACCTTCTGCATCAGGGACAGCAGCCAGCCACGTGGATGAGGAAGAACATCACGTAGCTGCAGATCCAGAGACTTGAGGAAGCTCGGCTCAAGGATGCTTCCCAGACCGCTTAACCTCCTCCCGCCACCCCAGCCTCCCAGCATCAAATGCGGTGCGTGGCAAAGAATCTTAACATGCTCTCCGCCCTCTCTCTCCCTCTCTACTCAGACCTCCGACACCCACACACAGGCAGAGGTCCTCTCAGAGAATTTTTCAGCCTCGTTCACACATACACGGAACACGATACCTACTCAGAGTTTTAAATGATAAACGCCCAAACGTGTTCACGTACACGAACACACACACACACACACACACACACACACACACACACACGAGTCTGATAACCAGCAGGACCCCACTGTGCCTGCTCAGGAAGGGGAAGGCTTTCTGGAATGAGGGGAGCACTTCTCTGCTCGGGGCTTTTGAAATGTCAGCTGAGCCAGGAAAGAGGTTGTGATTCACTCCCTGACTCACTCCCTTCTCTGCAGCAGACCCCATCTCTGGAAGGGAGGGCAGCACACAGCTTCGTCATTCACTCCCTCATTCAGGCCTAAAACCTGTTTGCAGCAAAAAAAAGCAAACTCATTCAGGCACAAAACTCTGTGCACGGCCTTGCACTAGTCCCTGAAGAGACAGACATGAATAAAATGTAGTCCCTGCCATCAAGTTTCTCACTGTCCGACAGATGGAAAACAAACAAGTCAGCACAAATCAAAGGACTATCAGAGGGGAGATGAACCCAGAAGCCATTCAGAAGACTGAAACATTTGACCATAAAAGTATGATAGGTCCACATGGCAAAACAATTTGTAAACAAAAAGGAAAGACACAGGACAGAGCAGGGGGATTTATTTCCAACATATAGCACAGATAAGAGATAGGTCTCCACCATATATAAAGACAGTATCAATCAATAAGAAAAAGCCCACTAGAAAACGGACAAAGTAATATGAAGAGGGAATTCCCAGAGAAAGCAATACAAATGGGCAACAGGCACAGGAAGATAGGCCCAACTGCATGAATATCTGGGAAATGCAAATGAATCCAAGATACTTTTTCACCCATTAGACTGGCAAAAATGGAAAAGAACGATAGTTCCCAGTGTTGACACCCATGTGGGTTGAATGAATGGTGAATGGATGAGTGAAAGTATCGTCAAGCCCCTTACAGGTGGAGGATGGGCGTTCCATTGGTTTTGCTACTTGCTTCCCTCCTCCCATGCGCTTTGCACGTGACAGACATTCAGCAGTCCTCTGCAGAATCCAGCGAAACAGGGAAGGTATTCCTACCTATCGGAGCTGCAGAGGCTTTTAATTATTCAAACACCCCTCCCCATGGCTCTTCTGGGATCGGGGTTGATTCAAGTAGGCTAACGGATCTGGGAGCAGGAGCGAGGGACAAGGAAGAACAGGGCTTTTTACCCAGAGACCGAAGTGCTCCTTCGACAATGGCCACTCGTCCGTCCTCCCCAGAGGCGACCCAGGGTGCTCGGCGTGCCTCTCGCTCACAGACAGAAACAGGGACCAGAAAAAAAGGGTTTGTATGTGATTGTTCACCGTGGAGAGGAAATAGACCAAGAGGCAGAAGGCAAAGTAGAGAGCAAGGAGAGGCCTTTGCTAAAGTGAAACTTTAGAGAGGCACCGCCCTGCAAGGCAGCACCAAGCCTTAGAAATGGGGGCACCAGGCCCGAGGGGCCCACAGCAGAAGACCCCTTCTGTTCCACCCAGTAACGGAAATAGCCAACACTTACCGTTTACTGCATGCGGGGCACTGAGCTAAGACCTTCAGGTGCCTTATCCCTGGAGGTGCCTACAGCCCTCTGATGTAGGTACTCTCATGCTTATGTGACAAAGGAACTCAGAGAGGTTAATCCACTTGTTTGAGGCTACACAGCTTGTCAATGGCAGCACTGGGATTTGAACCTAGGTCTGTCCAACCCCAGAACCCACTACGCTTAACCACACTGCTTGACTTTGAGCTGGTGTAATACTAGGAAGTCAGGTCTCAAGAAGGAAGTCCTGCCCAACAATGGGTTGGGACCGGAAGGAGGTTTATCCACCACAGGAAAAGCAGGAGCACAACGGGGGGGGTGGAGGGTTGGGACATCCAGTGAGCCAGGCATCTCAGAAGGGAGTCACTGTCACCATTCGGGGCACAGAAAGCCTGGAACCTGGGTTACTTCCGGGCTTAGGTGAGTGTGGGCGTGCCCCACCATCCTCCCCACCCACATCTGTTTCCCCTAGGGGGATCAACAGGAAAAAAAAAAAAGAAAATTTTCACATCAGAAGGGCTGAAGCTGCTATTGGCAGAGGCAGCAAGGAAGTGGGCCACTGGGGGGACCACATCCGCCCCACAGCCAGGCTCCTTGGGACATAATGGGTGTGGCACCGGGGAGGGTAAAGGAGGCTGGTCCTTCGGCCCAAGTGAAGAAGGATAAAGAGGGTCTGAGTCCCATCCCAGACTGAGATGCAATCTGGAGTCAAGTTTATCTGGACTCATGTGGCTCTGACAGATCTCACAGAGATCTGGTCTAACTGTGAGACCTTGAGCAGTTGACTCAAACTCTCCAGCCTCCGTTTCCTCCTCTGTGAAATAAGGATGAGAATGGTATATTCCTAGGGAGCAGGGTTAAGACTGGGAGTGGAGATACCACCACTCAAATCAGCTTGTACCTGCTGGCTTTTGTGCCCACCAAACCACCTCCTCTGCCGCTAAATTAGAAACTATGAGAGTCTGTCTGCCTATTTCACTGCTGTGTCTCCAACACCTACAACCACGCGTGGCATACAGTATGCACACAATAAATATTGATTGAATCAGTAAATGCCAGGTGCTAAAAAGGAGGTAAAGAAAGAGAGAAGAAGGGAGGAAGTTGAACCCCCAGGAGGTTCCCAGCCCATGAGAAGCAGCTGAGGTCGACCAGTTAGCCAATCCGCCTCTTTTGGAGCACTACCCACAAGAATATTAACTGCTGTGTCACAGTAAACAGGACTCGGTACTGCTGATCAGTAGGCGGTAGCCAGGCTTACTTTCTAACCGGTCTCTGGGCTTAAGCGAAGACTTCCTTTCCCTTTCTTTTCTAAGAAAGCCCCAGAGGACAGTTCTTTCTTTCTCCTCTGAGCTTCAATCTCCTTCTTTGCCCCCAGCATCCACCTATGGACTCTGGAAGAGTATGAACATCCTAATGTTCATCTGTGGTCTCACATAGTGCGAGCTCCAGGCCAAGGTCAAGGGTTTATGCCTGAATCACTGTCACGAGAAGAGTTGCCTCTATTACGACTCCTCGCATTGTCAGTGAAAACCCAACAGGCGTGCCCAGTCCTGGCCTCGATCTGATGAACGCTGTACCACTGACGGGTGATCTACAAAGGCCTTTCCACACCCACGAATCTCTTACAAAAGACGGGTAGTGGTTTAAAACAGTGGTCCCCAACCTTTTTGGCACAAGGGACAAGTTTCGTAGAAGACAATTTTTCCACGGACGGGGGTGAGGGGGGGTTCAGGCGGTAATGTGAGCGATGGGGAGCGGCAGATGAAGCTTCGCTTGCTCGCCCACTGCTCACCTCCTGCTGTGTAGCCCGGTTCCTAACAGGCCGCAGACCGCTACCAGGGGTTGGTGACCCCTGATTTAAAATATGCGCTTTGGGGCTTCCCTGGTGGCGCAGTGGTTAAGAATCCACCTGCCAATGCAGGGGACACGGGTTCGAGCCCTGGTCCGGGAAGATCCCACATGCCGTGGAACAACTAAGCCCGTGTGCCACAACTACTGAGCCTGCACTCTACAGCCCGTGAGCCACAACTACTGAGCCCACGTGCCACAGCTACTGGAACCCACACGCCTAGAGCCCGTGCTCCACAACAAGAGAAGCCACAGCAATGAGAAGCCTGTGCACCACAACGAAGAGCAGCCCCCACTCGCTGCAACTAGAGACCCCCACGCACAGCAATGAAGACCCAATGCAGCCAAAAATAATAAATAAATGAAATAAACAAATTTATTTTTTAAATAATAATAAATAAATTAAATTAAATACGCACTTTGGGGCCAGATGACCTGGACTCAAATCCTGGCTCCTCCACTTACCAGCTGTGTGACCTTGGGCAAGTTAGTTCACCTCTTCATGCCTCAGTTTCTTCAGTTGTAAGAAGAGGGTAATAATGCTACATCACTGGGTTACCATGAGACTTCAATCAGATAATGCACATTAAAGTGTTGTCAACAGTCAAGATTCTTATTTACAAACAACAGAAAGTCACTATAACCAGTTTAGGCGGGAAAGGCATTTAATCTCTGGGAGGCCTAGAGAATCTGACTGGAAGCCACACAGCCCGGAGGAACACCTACACCACAGCACAGAACCCGTCCGTCGGTAGAGGAATCACTGCCGCCACCCTAGAGTCTGCACCACGGAATATTCGACATTCACGTGCGATGGATCCTGCTAGAAGCCTTTCCACAGCTGCCTGCATAGTCTGGATACATCTACCAACTCTCTCTCCAGAATGGATTGCCCAGTGTCTGCTCTTTCTCTTCACTAGCAGCCAATTCAAAGCCCAGCCAGGATGCAACCAATCGGCAGATCACAGGTCACATGTCCGTGCACTAGCTGCAAGAGAGGCTGGGAAGGTGAGTTTCTGAATTCTACATTAAGAGGGCAGAGGTTTCTAAGGTAAGGAATTTCCCAACATAAAAATTGATGTTTAAGAGGCCAGAAAGCATGACAAATGTCCCCTATTAGTTCTTGGCACACCACCTGGCACATACATGCTCAATAATTAGTAGCCATCCCCTGGAAATGTATTTGAGGAAATGTGTTTTATGCCCCAAAGCAAGGAGGTTCCTGTGCCCCAGCCTTTCCTTGTCACTTCTCGGCCCATGTGTTATCTTTCCAGAAGGTCTGGATTAAATCCTTACCCTTCCTCCTCCTAAGTCCTAACTCTACTCCTCTAAATGTCTTTGGAGATCCTACCAGAAACCTAGAGCCCCAAAATGGAGTCAAGCTCTCCTATGACCTAGAGGCAGAATGCATCAACCAGCTGGAATCACAGATTCACAGAACTTCAGAAGCCCCGACTGGAAGGTCACTCTGTACTACTGTCTTATTTTGCAAATTTAGAAATTAAATCCTAAAGAAGAGAAGGGATTTGGCAAAGATTGCGCCGCAAAGTCCTGGCAGAAACAAAATTAAGCTCAAGGAAAATGAAAAAGAGGGGAAATGAGTTTCCAGATTCCCCACAGCAAGCTGGCGCTACAGCTCAGAAGATGTGCGTGGCAGGGCTGAGCAGAGGCCTGCTCCAAAGGAACCAGTCGGAATGAAAAGGATCCTGCCCTGTGAAGAGCAATCCTGGAGGTCATGAGGAGAGAAAGGAGAGCGTTTTAGCAGCAGGACACCAAAATGCTCTGTCAGGGTGTCCTAGCCCCTGGCTACGCAAAGTGTGATCTGTGAACCACAGCATCAGCATCACCCGGGAGCCCGTCAGAAATGCCGAATCCCAGGTCCCGCCCCAGCCCTGCTGAATCAGAATCTGCGTCTTAACTAGATCCCCAGGTGATTCACATGCACGTTAAAGTCTGGCAAACGCTGAAGAGGAATTCCAGAAGAAAAGGTCAGGCTGCTGAGAATCAGCATTTCTGTGAAGCTACCACGTGGCAGGCATGATGCTAAGTGCTTTATGTACTTATCGCATTTAATCCTCGTAACAAGCCTTTGAAGTAGACTTTCAGGCTCCCATTTTACATATGGGGAAACTGAGGTTAGACAGGAGATGTAACTCACCCTTCACCACTATGTCCACCTGGTCACCCACCTCTACGCCGTCTCTGGGTGGCCTCTTAGGTCACCTCTTCAGCAAAGCCATCCCTGAATGGAGCCTCTCTCCAATACTGTCTTGGAAGAATTAGCCAGCCCTGTTAGTCTCTGGTATTCAAAGGTGCCTTATGAAACGCTTTCCTTGACCTTGACCTTGAGCCTTGACAGCCCAGTGAGGTGAGTAGAGAGGACACAGCCCTTAGAATCCACTCCGCTGCTGATTACAATAACAGATACATTATCTAACCCCTCTGAGCCTCAGTTGCCCCATCTATAAGAGGGGGAGATAAATACTAGGTTCCAGAGTCCACAGCTGTGCTGGGAGAGATCAGAGTGAGCTTTTTACTGCCGTTCGTGTTGCCCCATTCACACTCCCTCCTCTGGGGGTACGCTAGAACCAGTTCATGCATCTCTTCTCAACTCCGTTTTCAGGCATGTCACATGAGAACGACATGGGGTATTTACACCATGGGAATTGGCCATCAGCAAGTCTTACATACCAGGGTTGTGTTTTTGTTTTTTAACCAGAGAGCCAATTATTGAACATTTATGAGCACACCACTGCTTCCTCCATTCCTCCCTGAGCCCCAGATCAGTAGGAACTGCCAGCACTAAGATTCTATGGCTCCCGGTCTGTGACTTCCAGGAAGCCAAGAGGTCCCTCAGTAGACTTCTCATTTACTCACTCAACCGATACTTATTGGACACATATTATGTGCAGGTACAGCCTATCATCCCTCCAGGAGGGCTGGCTGGTGCCCTGCCATCTGTCATCCATCGAATAAGAAGATGGGTTTTCACAGCTGTGACAAGTGAGGGGGAGGAAATTAACAATAAGTCCCAAAGGTGGCAGGGGAAGGATCACACACATCATTTCCGGATCATCCCCCACCAATGGTAAATTACCTCCTGACAACAGGATAACCTTCCCCCAGACTCACCCACACTCACCACACACAGCAGGAATTGAGTGAAATAAAGAAAGACCTAGCCGTTCATGTTCCCACTGCCAGAATCGCCAAGGTGCCCCTGGAGTGCCTGGAAAGTCCAAAAACTTGGATCTCTAGTCACTAAAATGAGGGAGCTGCTGTCCCATACCGCTCAGAACCCTGCTCTCTGCCCCTCAATCCTGCCATGTCCCCTCTGCCCCTCATCTCCCTCGATAGCCTCCTCTCTGCCCTCTAGCCCCTTCTCTTTTTGTTCATCAGCACCTCTCCTTGACCCTCAGTCCCCTCCTCTCTCTGTCCTTCATTATCCCCTCTCATTGCTTCTTAGCCTGCAACAACAGGGAACAGGGATGGAGACAAATCAGGCGTTCCCTAAAATGCTGATATAAAGCGAGTCCAAAAAAAAAAAAAAAAAAGCTAGTCAATTTGAATTAATTTCAGCAAACTGGTTTTTGGAAGGTTGACCTAGAGCTGCACCATGAACTAGACCCCATGAGAGTTTATGAACAGGTGATGGAGGAAAATTACTCAACTCTCGGAATCCAGTCCATCAAGAACTGTCTCTGACCCCTGAACACTGTCACCCTTTGTAGCACTCCCTCCAGCCACCCAAGGACAGTTGTCAGCAGGCAAGGGACCTGACTTAAGTAAGGCATACATATTGGAGTCCACCTGCACCCCTAAGCCCTGCCAATAAAAAATGTTGGCCAAACAGAACCATCTGAGACCATGGAGATCTTGGCTTCCCCAGGACGACCAGAGTACCCTAACATTTGACTTGGATGACTCAAGCAAGCGTGTGTCATTCCAACTCGCCCACAGCAGGGCGAATAAAAAAATCTAAAGATTTAACTTAAAAAAAGTTTAACAAGTTAATTTTCTAAATTTAAAATGTTTCAGAAAGAAACACAACCTACAGAAGGATAATTTTAAGCTATATTAAAGCTCAGAGATGACATCATGGAATTCTAATTATACAGACTCTGAGGCAATAGAGTCAGGCAACCTTTCCGGATACAGTTAGAAATTTTTCACAACTTGCCGACACTATGCTGGTATCCCATCTTCTGGATACACCAGAAGTCTCTCTTGTAGGGTATTTGGAAAAGTGGAAGTAATGGCACCCTTCTGAGACCACAGGCAAGACTGGGACTCTCCACTTTCAGTGTTTTCTCCAAATTTTTCTCTTAAGATAAGATTATTTCTACGAGCATATAGGAAGATGAGAGTTGAGACCAGACCAAAACAATCATGAGTTTATAGATCCGTATGGAACCAAGCTGTTACCTCTCTGGAAAATAGTGCCAGCAGGGACCTGGGGCAAAATCTGGGGATCCAACGCCGTCCCCCTGTCATCTCTTTCCCTCCATGTTATAAGGAAACAATGAATTAATTCATTAACAAGATCCCAGAACAGCACCTGACATGTAGGATACCCACAATAAATGTTAGGTTTGATGATACTGATGACGAGGATGAAGACAGGAAAGATGATATAACCAAGCGGGGGAGGAAGAACTGCACTCCTAGCTGCCTGTGGGGTTCATGCCCGTTGCTATTTCATGCAAGCGTTGTGTGGCAGGGTGGAAAAAATTTACATCACTCCATTCAATAACTTTTCCTATAAAAATACATTCCCTGTTCCTGAGATGTCTTAGGCAGCTCAGAAAGCTTTACATTTTTAAAGGCACGTAGTGTGTATATTACAGGAGCTATTAATCTACGGGATTTATGTGTATGTAACACAGTTAAATAAAACACATTCACACGTGTGTAGCCTTTACAGCAATGTCCTAAAGTAGATGATACCATTTCCTCATTTTACAATCCAGAACACTCTCAAGCTTCAGAGTGGTTTAATGGAGTTTCCCAAGCGACAAAGCTGGCAGATTGTAGACTAAGGACTTGAAAGGCCAACACTCAAGACAACTGAGTCCATGATCTTTCCCCATCACCATAAGTCTCCAGTTTCTGCTGTTCCTCTTTGCCTGACTTTATCTCTACATTCCTATCCTCAGAATTGCCCTGAGTGCTCCAGGGGAAACAAGAGGATGGAAGAGGTAGTCACTGCCCCCAAGAAATGATAATTGTGAATAATTTCTTTTTCTCCTTTCCTGAAATGAGAGCAAAGTTCAGAAACAGGAAGCAGTTACACCAGACAAGGAGAGGTTAAGATGCCTCAAACTCTCGAATCCATGCTTAGTTTCCAAAAAGGAGTTTAAGGCCAGGCTTCCTGGTGTTTTTAAAGGGCCAAGGGAATTAGCCAATCCGAGGAAGGCAGCAGAAAGGGAATTAACTTTAAATGAGCAGTTGTTGAGGTGCCACCTCTTACCAAAAAAAAAAAAAAATCATAGTTAATGCTACTCTACCCTAGGAGAGAGGTTTGATTACCTTCATACGCAGGCAATGCAGCGGACACAAGGCAGAGGTGGGTTAACATGGGTTAACATTCAAGTTTCCCACATGTCCTTCTGTTATAGAGGGTTCCAGCACTCTTCTCTGACCTTCTGTCAAGTGTGCAGATGTGGAAAAGGAGCTGGTGGGCAGGGTGGTGGCACTGGAGATCAGAAGGGATTATTCTTCCATTATGTCATGCATCCAACGACTTAGGAAGCCATTGATTTTGGTTGATATGTTTTGTAACTAGCCCCTTACCTGTAACTCTCTTATTAGTACTAATAGTTTTTCAAGTGATTCCTTTAGAGTTTCTAAAATAAATACTAATGTAACCTGTGAAAAATGTTAATTTGGCATTCTTTTTTCCGGTATATAATTACTACTTATATCTGTTTCTTGTTTCATTGACTAGAACATCCAAAATGACAAATAACAGAGATGATCCTTCAACCACCCTTCATTTATTCTTGACTTTAATGGGAGGGACTCAAATATCACAAAATTAGGCACATTTTTGGCTACTGGTTGGCCATAGACAGTCTGTATCATGCTGAGAAAGTACATTTTTATTCTTAGTTCTTTCTCCAAGAGGTTTTACCCAAAATTAATAATGAAATTTTAACAAATTCTTTTTTGGCATCTATAAAGATGATCACACTTTTTCCTCTGAGTTACTGATGGGATTTATTAATAGACTTCCTAATAATAAACCATAATGTACTTCTAGAATGTACTTCTAGAATGAACCTTCCTTAATCATAATCTTTTAATATTCAAAAAATTCAACTTGTCCAGGTTTAATTCAGGATTTCCCGTGTTTATAAGTGAGATTATACTATGCTTTATTTTTTGTGTTATCTTCATCAGGTTTTTGTGTCTGTATAATGCTAGGTCAGAGGAAAGAACCGAGATAGTTTTCTGTTTTTCTATGGTTTAGAGAAATTTTTTTGAAAACCAAAAGGATCACTTGTCCTGGAGGTTTTGCTAATGGATTTGAAAACTTTCATCATTTCCTTCCTTGCTCTTGGTCTAGACCAGGCGCCAGTAAACTTCAGCTTGCAGGTCTGCCGCGTGTTTTTATAAATAAAGTTTTATTGGAATACAGTCATGTCCACTTTTTTACAAATTGTCTACGGCTGCCTTCGTGCTACAATGGCAGATTTGAGTTGTTGCTACAGAATGCCTCACAAACCTAAAATATTTACTATCTGTCCCTTTAAGAAAAACTTTTCCAACCCCTAGTCTAGACAGGCTGTCTTTTATGGTAGATAATTTGGGCATTTCTGTTTTCTTAGATTTTCAAATTTAATACCAAAAATTAACAACAGCTAACCATCTGAATTCTACAGAGTGCCTAGCAATGGGTTGAGCTGTTTACATGTATAGGGTTGGCCAAAAAGTTCGTTCGGGTTTTCCGAAAGATGTTACGGAAAACCCGAACGAACTTCCAGCCCAGTATTATTTCACTGAATCCACACAAACACTGCATTATTATCCCCATTTTACAGTGGAAGAGATTGATCTTAGGGAGAGTAAATAGCTTGCCCAAGATCAGAAGGGTGTAGTGGAAAAGCTATGACATAAATCCATGTATACCTGTGCTGGACACCATTATAGTATTATGTCATAATTTTTTCTATCCCTGTATTCATGTCCTTTTTCATTCCCATCTGCAATATTGTGGATATATATATATTCATCATATGTATTATATATTCATTATATATAATCATTTTATATATATGATTCGTTAAAAGTAGATCTATTTTATTGGCTTTTGTTTGTTTTGCTTTGTCCTGTTTTCCAGGACTAATTCTTCGAGTTATCAACACAATGCTTCTTATACATTTTAATGCTCTATTTCAACAGAATATAAAATTTTATACATTCCAATGCTATAGTCTAATTCTGCATTCTTACTCCCGCTTTCCTTAGGTTTCTCTTGTGGAGTTTTTCTCCCTTACCTCTTGAGTGGAATGCTTAATTTATGGTTTGTTAATATTTTAAAAAGCATTTATGACTATGAATTTGGGATATTGATTTTACACTATCTATAGTTTATAAACTATACTAAATAGCCTAAATTTTTAACTGAGTTTTTTATTTTGAGACAATTGTAGGTTTCCATGAAGTTATAAAAAATAATAGAGAGATCCCATACAACCTTTACACAGTTTCTCCCAAAGGTAACATCTTGCAAAACTATAATATGACTATACCACAACCAGGATATTGACATTCGTATAGTGAAGATACAGAACACTTCACAAGGATGCTTCATGTTGTCCTTTTATAGTCACACCCACCTCTCTCTGCTCCCACCCTCTCCTCACTCCTGGAAATCACTAATCTGTTTTCCATTTCTATATTTCTATAATTTTGACATTTCAAGAATGTTATATAATTGCAAGCACACAGTATAGTATTGAGCTTTTTTAACTTGGCATAATTCTCTGGTGATTCATCAGGTCGTTGAGTGTATCAACAGTTTGTTCCTTTATACTGCTGACTAATAGTACATGGTGTGGACATACGACAGTTTGTTTAGCCATTTACTTATTGAAGGACACTTGGCTTGTTTCCAGCTTTTGGCTATTATGAACGAAGATGCTATAAACACTTGCACGGAGGTTTTTGTGTGAGCATACATTTTCATTTCTTGGGGATAAATAAATTAGAGTTTAATTCCTGGGTCATATCACAGTTGCGTGTTTCACTTTTTAAGAAACTGCCGAACTATTCTCCAGAGTGGCTCTCCCATTTTACATCCCACCAAAAATATAAGAGTGATGCAGATGCTGCGTATCCTCACCAGCATTTGGTGTTGTCATTATTTTTTTATTTTAGCCATTCTGATACGTGTGCAGTAGTATCTCATTGTGGGAGGTGTGTGTGTGTGTGTGTGTGTGTGTGTGTGTGTGTGTGTGTGTGAGAGAGAGAGAGAGAGAGAGAGAGAGGGAGAGAGAGAGAGAGAGAGAGAGAGAGAGAGACTGAATATCTTTTTATGTGCTTATTTACCATCTGTATCTCCTATTCATTGAAATGTCTGTTTATATCTTTCGCCCATTTTCTAATTAGGTTGTTTAGTTGAGTTTGGAGGGTTCTTTATACATTCCAGATAATAGTACTTTGCAGATAAGTGGTTTGCAAATATTTGGTCCCAGTCTATAGTTTGTCTTTTCATCCTCTTAATAGGATCTTTCACAAAGCAACGGTTTTAAATTTCGATGAGGTTCAACTTACCGATTTTTCTGTTTATAGTTCACGCTTCTGGTGTCAAGTCTAAGAACTCTTGGCCTGGCCCCAGATTCCGAAGATTTTCTGCTATGTTTTCTTCTACAAGTTTTACAGTTTTATGTTTTATGCGTAAGTCCATGATCTACTTTGAGCTAATTTGTGTAGGAGGTGTGAGACGTATAGGCCAAAAGGTTCATTTCTTTGCCCATTGGTGTACAGCTGCGCCAACACTACTTATTGAAAATCTATTTCCTGCACGGAACTGTTTTTGTGCCTTTGTCAAAAATCAATTGTCTGCACTTGTGTGGGTCTATTTCTGGGTCCTCTATTCTGTTCCAGCAATCTATGTGTCTATCCTTCCACCAGTACCACAAAGTCTTGATTACTGTAGCTATATAATAAGACTGATTCCTCCCGTTTTATTCTTCTTTTTCAAAACTGATTTAGCTATTCTAGCTCCTTTGCCTTTTCATATAAATTATATAATAATCTTGTTTATATCCACAAAATAATTTTGTTGGGATTTTGATAGGAATTGCGTCAAATCTGTATATAAATTTAGGGAGAACTGACGTTTTTATTGTTTTGAGTCTTTCATGTTCTTTGCTACTATATAAAAATACAATTGATTTTTTGGCATGTTTATCCTGTACCCTGCAACCTTGCCAAACTCATTTATTAGTTGTAGTAGGGTTTTTTGGTCTTGCTGTTTCATAGATTCCTTGGGATTTTCTGCACAATCATGTCATCTACAAATAAGGACTGTTGTATTTCTTCCTTTCTTATATGTATGCCTTTTCTTGCCTTATTACACTGCTTAGAACTGACTAGAACATCCAGCACCATGTTGCATATGTCCCAGGGATATTAAGGAAAGTGGTTTTTTTTAAGTCCTTGAGTTTTATAACTGTTTTTCTTAACTTCTAGTTTTACTTCATTTCGATCAGAGAAAGTTGACGGCATATTTTCTGATTAAGTCTTCCATATAAAAGACAGTAAATTAAGTAAATTTTCCTTATCCTCACTCCCCTGCTGTCTACTTTGCAGTCTTCATTAACATAAACTAGGATTTTAGACTCAATCTTCATAAAAGATTATGAAGTTATTTTTATATCATATTGCCTTTCATTCACAAATATTTTTGACATCTAACATCTATTTTATTTTAAGACTTTACTTTTTAGAGCAGTTTAACGTTCATAGCAAAATTGAGGGGATGGTACAGAGATTTCCCATATCCTCCCATACATGCATGGCCTCTCTTATTATCAACATCCCCCCACCAGAGTGGTACATTTGTTACAACTGATAAACCTTCTGCCATCTATTTTAATGTGAGACTTAAAGTGATTATTTGGACTCAATATTATGTTCACTTACTTGAAGGATTCATCCCAGTTCCTCTATACTGTAACTCCATCCTTAAGTTCTCAGTATCAGACCTTCTGTCAATCAGATAGAGGACATCTTCAAATAACTCTTTCATGGGTGGTATATTTCCAGTCTTTTTTTTTTTAATTACTTTATTTATTTATTTTTATTTTTGCCTGCCTTGGGTCCTTGTTGCTACATGCAAGCTTTCTCTAGTTGTGGTGAGCCGGGGCTACTCTTCGTTGCCGTGCATGGGTTTCTTATTGCGGTGGCTTCTCTTGTTGCAGAGCACGGGCTCTAGGAGTGAGAACTTCAGTGGTTGTGGCTTGTGGGCTCAGTAGTTATGGCTCGTGGGCTCTAGAGCACAGGCTCAGTAGTTGTGGCTCACGGGCTTAGTTGCTCCACGGCATATGGGATCTTCCCGCACCAGGGATCGAACCCGTGTACCTTACACTGGCAGGCGGATTCTTAACCACTGCGCCACCAGCGAAGTCCCTCCAGTCTTTTTATATCTGAAAACTGGCTTTCCATTGCAGTCACACATTAATGACAGCTTGACTGAGATTCAAATATGTAGATGATAACATTCCCCCTCAAAATTCTGTAGACATAGCTGCATAGTCTTAAATTCTGTGTTACTCATTGCAAATATACATCCAGGCCCTGTATTTGCCAAAAAATAGTTTGTGTCGATTATCTTTGGTCCTGCTCTCTGCCCACTTTGGTGATGGCTGAATCCCCTTCTCAAGCCAAACTGGAGGGCAGGCTAATGTACACAGCACCAGGTTTTTAGCAAGCACTCATCCACTGCAGCTTTGTTGTCCTGAAACAGACTCTTCTCCCTCCTCTGCTACTTGGTTCTCTGATCCCAGGATGCACTCACACCATAGTTCCTTTGGTCTCTCTTACGCACCTTAACCAATGCAAGCCTCACCACTCAAGGTTCAGTTTGCCACCAACAGTACCCTACACACACCAGTGCACAAGTAAACTGCCTCCTTCACCTTCTTGACTTCTCTGAATGAATGTAGGAAGATTAGGGGTTGTAAGGAGCCTCTGGTTATTTCAACAAGTGATTATTGAGCAGAAGAGGGACTTCTTACTTGGGTCTCTTAGTCTAGGAATAGGACAGTGGAAGAGAGACAAAGGGTTTTTCTACTGCTTCCCGTTGGTCTCAGTTTCTGGAGGTGATGCCTGGAATGAGTTGGACCCAATTCAGCCCCATGTGTCTTACCATTAATGAAGATTTCACAGAGATTCCAACAACTCGTTGTTTATTTTTAAGCTGTCAGTAGTGTTGCCCCTATTCTATGTTACCTTAGTCACGCAAGAGCCAAGAGGGACTGACAGTCAAGTGTTACTTTCAGCCTATGCCACGGCCAAGCCTTTACTTGGAATTATAGAGCTTTCAATGTTCATGGTAGTTACAGATCCTGTCCAGGATGAGCCAGAGTGGCCTGACTGTGTAATCACATGAGAGGGTTTCCTCCCAGGGCACTGCTCCACAACAAATTCCCTAGAACAGTGGTTCTCAAAGTCTAGTGGACAGAAGCATCAGCCGGGGAGCCTATTAAAACTTGATCAGGCTCCACCCAAAAGTTCTAGTGGAGTCTTGGGTCTGCATCCTTAACAAATGCTAGGGGATGCTGCCGACGGGCCAAGAACAGGCCTTGGAGAACTGAAGTACCAGAAGCATCTCCTCTAAAACCACCAGATGGGAAATTTTCAGCTGTCCCTTCTTTTTTTTTTTTTAGCATTTTTAGCAACAAAGTTTTGTTTTGTTTTTTTGCCTTGCTGGACTTTTTTTTTTTAACATCTTTATTGAAGTATAATTGCTTTACAGTGGTGTGTTAGTTTCTGCTTTAAAATAAGGTGAATCAGCTATACATATACATATATCCCCGTATCTCCTCCCTCTTGCGTCTCCCTTCATCCTCCCTACCCAACCCCTCTAGGTGGTCACAAAGCACCAAGCTGATCTCCCTGTGCTATGCATCACCTGCCCCTTCTGATATTTCTTCAGAGACAATGGAAAGAAGCAAATATAACTCTTCACCTACTACAGTTCTGAAGCAGAGCGGCCTGGCCCAGCAACACTGGATAACGTGGTACCTTCTCAACATTCTTCATTGCTAGTTCGACTCCAGCAACTGCCCTTTCACCAATACATAGAGGAATTCTACTGATGAATTTCTACACATCTGAAATGGTACATTTACCACACTATTCTTAACGGCATCGTTTGTAATAGCCCCAAATTGGAAATAACCTAAAGTCCACCGCCCCAGGGCTGGTTAAATAAATTATGAATCATCCATACAATGGAAAGCCTGGTATCTAATTTTTTTAAGTTTAAGGAACCTCTCTTTGTACTGATATAGAAAGTTCTCCAAGATGCAAGGTTGGGGAGGTAGGCGGGACTAATTCAAATATGTAAAGACTGGCATGGCATGAGCCCCTGCCAATCAGTGAGGACACCCAACCAATCAGAACAAAGGCCAGCCATTCCAGCACACTGGAGCATACTAACCAAATATTAGCAGAAAGAGCAAAGTGGAGGATATAGGTCGTAGTATGCCATCTTTTCCTGCGGAAACAAGAGAGTAGAAGAAAACACTTCTGGAAGGATACCCAAAGAAGGGGTGGGCAGGGGGTGGATGGAGGACAGACATGAAGAGAGACTTTAAAACTGTACACTCTCTTGTATTTTTTGAACCATGTAAATATATTATCCAAAAATTACATTTTAAAAAAGTCTATTTTTTAACTTAAGAGATTTTTGATGTGGAGAAGGGATATGGGTGCCCAAGGCTGATATGATATAAGTTTCATTTTATATTCCTTTTGGGTTCCTGTGGTTTGCTATTTCTCCACTGTGCCCATTAGTAAGCAGTTTGCTACAGTCGTGAAGGCGGGGTGAGCCTGCCTTGTCTATACTGGTAAGTGGCTATGGTCCAATCAGTGATGCTCAAAAGATTGACTGCATCAGGCTTTATAAAAAGTACAGATCATCTTGCCCAGTGGCTCTCAAACCTGGCTGCCCCTTTTAGTCACCTGGGGAACCTTCAGTAAAGGCTACTGCTCCAGCCCCACCCCCAGATATTCTGACTTAATAGGTTCGAGGAGGGCCAGGGCACTGGGACTTTTAAAAGCTCCCCAGGTAAACCTAACACACAACCACAGTGACAGCCTCCTGACTGGGCAGATCTGAGGTGAGGTTCCGAATCTGTATGTACAAACACGTCCTCCAGGTGACCGGTGTTCAGCCAGGTTTGTGACCAGCGGTTCCAGATGTTCCTGCTGCCCAAAACAACATCCTCTTACCCAGCCATCACTGCACTCACGCAAGGACTCAAGCATTAGCAAAGGCCAGGTTCAGAAAAGAAAAGCCCACTTTGCTCAAGAAGAACTCTGTTTTCTAAATGAAATCACATTCGGTTATTCCTGAGTGTGTGGTTCACATTCCTATCACCCTGGGTTTCTTCCCCCTTCTCTTTCCTCCCGAAGGACTTACAACCCCAAGGACCTCAATCAGAAATCACTGGACATGCTAGCAGTGCTGGCATCCCAGCCTCAAGGACCCCCATCACCCCCACTCCAGTAACAGCCAGGCCGAGAGGGGGTAGGCACACATACAAACACGTTCCATTCTAACCTGAAGTGGACAAGAGTCCAAGATGGGTGGACTCTGTTTTTATAAACAGAAAATATTTTATGGAATTGATTTTTGTAACAAAAGCCAGTGCACCCACTTGACCAAGCACAATTCCTAAGAATCAAAAATTAAGGGCTTCCCTGGTGGTGCAGTGGTTGGGAGTCCGCCTGCCGATGCAGGGGACACGGGTTCGTGCCCTGGTCTGGGAAGATCCCACACGCCGTGGAGCGGCTGGGCCCGTGAGCCATGGCCGCTGAGCCTGCGCGTCCGGAGCCTGTGCTACGCAACGGGAGAGGCCACAACGTTGGGAGGCCCAGGCACCGCAAAAAAAAAAAATTAAAGAATATCTTCCCCTTAAAATTACTATGAAAATAGTAATTACTCCTTCAATCCCACACCATTTTTCTGCAGACATACCCTGGCGCTTTCCAGCCAACAGAGCCAGACCTAAAGCTGACGGTGCTTGAATGCCTTTGAGGAAGCCACAGGGAGTGAAATAAGGGGAAGTGGGAGTTTTTAATGTCCTAAAAACAGAAGAAACACTTTTTCCCCAACATCTAAAAATCAACATTTCTCTTAAAATTCCAGACATCCTGCAAGACAAGGTGTCCCTAGAGAGGTTGCAGAAGAATCTCCTTCACACCCTGCTATGACCACCTAATCTCATTTCTCTAAATGTGACTTAATTGGAGAAAGAAAAACATTTATACCAAAATGACAACAGACAGAATCAAGCAAGGTCAGGAAGGAAATCCTCCACTGTTCAAAGGGAAAGTTTCATAAAAAGAAAGTCAGATAGAGAGGCGGACAGATGAATGGATGGACAGATGTTGGATGCCTGCGTGCATGCATGCATGATGTATGGATGGGTTGATGGACAGATATCAGTTCACACAACTCTCAAAGTCAGGGCTTTACAAACCAGCCTTTAATACCAGACCTAAAGGTCTTCATGTGTGAAAGCATTAATTTTCTGCTTAAAAAGATTATTGTACATGCTCTTTCACCTTGTTTTCCTCCCAGATCTCCAAATCATGAAGTGTAACTGTATCAATTAAGATGCTCTGGGCCTCAATTAACATAACAGCCAAGTAAATGCTGCTTAAACAAAAGGGGCTTATCAAAAAATATCACACACAGGGCTTCCCTGGTGGCACAGTGGTTAAGAATCCGCCTGCCAATGCAGGGGACATGGGTTCAAGCCCTGGTCCGGGAAGATCCCACATGCTGCGGAGCAACTAAGCCCGTGCGCCACAACTACTGAGCCTGCGCTCTAGAGCCCGCGAGCCACAACTACAGAGCCCACATGCCACAAATACTGAAGCCCGCACACCTAGAGCCCATGCTCGGCAACAAGAGAAGCCACTGCAATGAGAAACCCACGCGCAGCAACGAAGAGTAGCCCCCTGCTCGCTGCAACTAGAGAAAGCCCACGCACAGCAACGAAGACCCAACACAGCCAAAAATAAATAAATAAATAAATTTTTTAAAAAAATATCACATACAGAAAACACTTGAAGCAGGAGGTTTCTGGGGCTATGAGTGGCTCAAGGCTCTCAGCACTGCAATTCTAGGGATCCATTTATAGTCACAAGGTGGTTGCCATGGCTCCAACCATTGTTTTCATATTTGACAACCTCCAAGGCAGGAAGAAGGGCTGAGACAAAAAAAGAGTTCTTTTCTCTTTTACACTGGCCAGAACTGGGTCCCATGCCCACCTCTAGACCAATCACTGAGAGCGGAAATAGAACTATCTTGCATCACTCATACTTTGTCCCTTGGGCACATTTTCACTAAACAACACCAGGAACCATTGGGGAATGGCTGTTGAATGGACCAACATCATCTGCTATAGCATCTGTTCCCACTTTTCAATCCCCAGATACCTACAAGACCCCCTCCAATCAGAAATGCACTCTAATAATTCCCAAAATGTGCCCTCCGGAGAGATTCCAATAACCCCATTCCCTTTATGGACAAGTTTTCCACCTTCATCTTGTCAGCCTCTTCCTCAGGGCACTTAGGATTCCAAGTGTCAGAATCCCACTAAAACTAGTTCAAGCAAAGAAAGAAGTTTTGTTGTAAGGAGACAAAGTAACTCACAGAAACCAGGGGCAGCGACGGTGGTCTGGCTTCAGTGCAGGATGGTCAAGAAGCAAGGCAGCCACGTCCACCTCTCTGTCCACACAACCTCTGAGCCTGCTCCGGAAGCAGTGAGGCTTTGCTTTTCGGTACACATCGCACAGTCCCTGACACCACACAGCCTTCCAGTCTGGCGTTGACAGAGGCTAGCTGGTGTCTCTCAATGCAAAGTCCAAGTCCCAGAGAAAGAATCAGGTGAAGCCATACCTGGTCCATCAGCAGTGGGCAGGAATCCCAGTGACATGGTTCAAAGGCAGATGCCAGGGGCCACCCCTTGGGGCCTGTTTGCCAAAAAGTAGGGAATGCACAGACCTCAAAGGCACCCTAAAGGGGTCTGTACGAGCTCACTTTGCAGGAAATTCACCCTTCTCCTGGGACATCAGCCTCTAAGACCCAGCAGGCCAGAAGGATGGGAAGGAAAAAACAGCAGTCATCCCAGTACGACCACCTGACCCTCCCCTCTCTCGGGAGCACAGCTGGTGGGCACAGCTGGAGAGGAGGGAGGAAGCCATGCAAATGCTCACCACACTTCGCCCGGCAGCCACCCTCTGCCTTCCCTCCTCCCTGCTCTGTCTCTCGTTGGCTCCCGCCCAAGGCCCTTCTCACACTCTCACACCCACCTAACTACACTCACCCTCACGTTCAACGCTCCACTCTGGGCCCCTTTCTGCCAAAATGCTTTCCCACACAGGGGTCCCTGTCTTCCAGCTCACTCTCCACGCACATGTCTACCTCAGAAGTGAGCTCGGTCTATTTTAAACTCCTATAGCTGTCTGCCATCTGTCTCGTCTGGGGGCCTCGTGGTCTACTGAAAGAACAGAACTGAATTTGGAAACATGGAAACTGAAGTCTGGTTCCGGTCCCACCATTAGCTCCAGGACCTCGGGACAATCATGGCCCCCTTCCCATAGCTGATAAAGAAAACTCTCCCTTGGTTAGTTCCTGGGGCTGTGGGGAGTATCAGAGGAATGAAAGATAAAACGCTTGGACAGTGAGGTGAGAGTGGACAGAAAGGTCTTTGAGGGCGTCTTCACCGACCCCCAGCCATGGCAGGCACTGTTCAGGAATTACTGGCTTCCTTTACTTCTCTGACCAGACACTCCCAGTGTTCTGGGGGACCAGCCAATGCCAGACTGGGAATCCTCAGGTCCATCCTGGCGCACTGATGCTTGGAAATGGTTACCACGGCAATCAGCTCTGCCACTTGCTTCGTGAGTGATCCTGAGCGAGTCATCAACCTCCGGGAGCTTCAGATTCCTTCAAACATGACCACGCATCTGTTCAGTCACAAGGTACGACCACAATATTGTCAAGGTGTGTCTCTAACATTGACCCCGTAATAGAACTGACCACACAATGTTGTTGCATGCATTAAGTGGACGCAGGGCTTAATGCTTGCAATTAATAACAATAATAATATAAAATGCCGTCTATGTTTCGGGTCCTGCACGAAGAGCTTTGTATGTATTAATTCGTAACCCTATGAAGCCCATAATAAGTACCAAATGCTCTTTGTCTGGAGACATAACAACCACTATGAGTTAGAAGGAAGAAATCTAGAAAGACAGACACTGAAAACCACATTTAACTTCTTTCCTAGAATCTGCAGACAAGTCATTTAAATGTTCTTCAAAAGAGCAACTCCATAAACTCAGGTGGAAAAAAAAACATCCACCTCGAGCACCTGCCCATCCACACCAAGTGAGGCTGCCTCGCGGGCCCATCATTATCCCTCCCCACACGCTTCCTGCCATCTTTCCTCAAGCTGTTCTCCTCCCCCAGATGCAAGCTTCCCACATCCAGAAGACACCAGCTGGCAGGGAGACAGCTGCCTTTCCACGGAAGCAGAGTTACTAGGAGGTCTGGTAGTCACATGAATCTCTACAAATCCCATACCAACCACGGCAGATGGCAGATAGAAGCATTACAGATGCAAAACATTACAGAAGGTTTTTAGGGGGTTGCATGTGGGGAGTCACATTTCACAAGACACTGTCTCCTACCCCCTCACCAGTCCCCCTGCTCACTGTCTCCCTCCCCATGGGCTCAGGAACCCCCAAAACCTTCCCCGTCTATTCTGCAGAAAGGTCGACCTCTCCTCTCTGAAACCCAGGCACCAGAAGAAAGGGAATTTCACCTTCTCCCGAAGCCTTTATCAAAGTATTTTCCCACATAAAATAAGATCCCTTCCAAAACAAAACTGGCGTAATTGATCTTTTATCCAAGGAATATTTGTTGAGCATCTATTATATGCCAGACACAATCCTAGGCCCTGAGGCTACCAAAGTATATAAGTTAAGAGGACAGCCTCCGTGCTTTTGTGGGTATGATCATGTATAAAGTGTTATTACGGTAACACGTGTTGAGGGACTGCTGTATCCCAGACACTGCCGACTGCTTTCTATACGTTAGTTTACTTCATTCCCCACAACCTCCTCTGAGGTATTTCATTCCTGTTTGACAGATGAGAAAACCGAGGCTCAGAGAGGTAAATACACTGCCCAAGACCACACAGCTAGGAAGCAAAAGAGTTTAAATGCAACCCCAGTTCTGTCTGATTCAAAGTTCACACTTTTAGCCAGGGTGTTCTGGAGGCTACATCGGCCTCTAGTTTCTAATTACTCAATAGCTCCCCTCTGCCTCCATGATGGACCCCAAACTCTGCAGCAAACCTTCCTACAATTTTCTATTATGATTTCCCAAAATGCTTTTCAGCCACTTGGATTCCTGCCATGAGGAGGGACTCACGTATCCTGAAAACATCCATCACGCTTTCTCTCTCTCATGCAGCGCCCGCTCACTCACCTGTCCTCCCCAGTTCTCCATTCCGAAACTCCAGCTCCACCTGACAAAAGATCTCCTTAAACAAAAGTTTAATACAAAAGGCAACTTCTTACTTTTTGCTTATGAGAAAAGAGCAACTACTCTATTATTCATATCCAATGCCAGGCCAGAGTACAAAATTAAAATCATGTATCGAGGTTATTTTTCCAGGTTAAAAAAAAGTCACCGGGCTTCCCTGGTGGCTCAGTGGTTGAGAGTCCGCCTGCCGATGCAGGGGACACGGGTTCGTGCCCCAGTCCGGGAAGATCCCACATGCCGCGGAGCGGCTGGGCCCGTGAGCCATGGCCGCTAAGCCTGCGCGTCCGGAGCCTGTGCTCTGCAACAGGGGAGGCCACAACAGTGAGAGACCCGCGTACCGCAAAAAAAAAAAAAGTCACCTTCTCCAGGAAGCCCTCCAGTCCCCCTACAGAAGTGTGTTTTCCAGCCTATATTGCCCACTGCCCTCTTCTTCTACCTTGCTGCCAGTCCTTATCACCATCTCTTGCACACTACGGTCATCTATAGAAAGCTCTCTGCCCCTAATAGCGATCACTTCCTTTCACGATGCCGAGCTCCATCCATTAGAGGCCCCCCTAAAACATATGTGCCTCTGTGCCTTGCACAAGCTCTTGCTCAATAAATGTCTGCTGAAATAACTCTGTAAGTGCTTTCATTTCAACGGTATTTCCAAAGCCAGTGTCCCCCGCCTGGGGCCCGCTTCTCCTCTCACCAGAGTCAACGTGAGCTCTCGGGGAAAGCTCATCACACTCCGTGACTGCAATTACCATTGGGAGGCAACTGGGTCCCAACTCTCTGTCTCGAGCCCAGATCGAGGCCCAAAGCCCCAGGTCTGAAGATCACATGCCAACTGATCTGTGCCACTTGGACACCAACTAGGCATCTACAAGGGAAACTCCAAGCTCCTTCGAAACATGTCCCTCTTCCCATGGTCCCCATCTCTGTGAACTGCACCAGCAACCCACCCCGCACCCAAGCCGGAAGCCTGGGAGCCGCCCCTGACTCCTCTCACTCCCAGTCGATCACCAAGGTCTCTCAACAGCACTCCCTAAACATCCCTCCAAGCCTCCATCCAGCTCTCCTTCCTCACCGCGATCCAGGCATCCTCAAGCGCCTGGATCACTACACCTGCCTCCTCCCACCAAGTCCCCTCCTCCAGCCTTGCCACCTGGAAACTCACCTTTCAGCTGCAGCCAGAGTGGTATCTAAAAGGCAAATCTAAACATGGAATACTTTATTTAAAAAAAAAGACATCTGTATCCTCAGAATAAAATCTACACTCTTCCGTTGGACATATGAGCCACTTATAATCAGGCTCCTGCCTTCCTTTTCCCTAACCACATCCCCACCTTATAAATACACAAGGACAGATGCTCTGTGCCGGCCAAGCCAAACTGAATCCTCCTGTGCCCTTGCATACGCTATTCCCTCTGCCTAGAACCCCCTTCTCCTTCTTTCCACGCCCTCCATTACTGAATTAAATCTATCATCCTGAAAGCTAGACTCCGAGATCATTTGGCCCTGGAAGCCTCCCTGATGTCTTCAGTTAGGTGCCCCAACTCTGCACACCTCAGAATCCCACACTTACAGCAACCATAGCACCGAGGCCCTGTATGGGCGCCTGCCTGTTGATGAGTCTGTATTCTCTACTAGACAACACTTCTGTCATGGCAGGGACTTGCCAACTGTGGTCACTGTTTCACTGTTGGACATCCCCCCACCACCACCTGACACAGCAGGTATTCAATTAATACCTCAGTGGATAAATAAATCAGGTAGCGTGCACATCAACGCTTTTGAGAAAACTCTTGACTAAAATAATCTTGCAGGGCAGTATTTTGAAGCCTGGGAGCTGCCTGGCAGACTGAGATGCTTTATTCAAGTTTTTAAGACGTCTTCTTGTTTGGAAAAAGACAGGACCATCTCAGGCAGGGTTACTAGGGTTTAGCATTGCAGAGCTGACAGGACAGTGTCGAGAACAGAGTCCCTGGTACTCTGCTAGAAACTGTGGGAATACGAGCTCTCTTTCCAACCTTAAGAACACACGCGTCATGGTTAATGGGGGAGAGTCAAGGAGTGACTAGGATGGAATGAGCACCCATGGCCACAGATACCCAATGACCAGCCAGGCCTGAGAGTACCCCAGAGGCATGTCCTGCAGAATGAAAAGGGAAAGGGATGCCTCTTCCTGGGTAGTAATGCACTGAGATATTCCCAGAGCAAAGGACAGGGATCCCAATGGAAGGCACCCCAGGCAGAGATGTTATAAGGAGAAATAGCCCCCAAAGGGATAATGTCAGTGTTTTCCTACTTGGGGCACTTTCTGTCTCTTTCCCTCCTCTCAGCATCCTTCTAGAAGCTGTGTTCCCTTCTTCCTCTATTGAGTGCTTAGGATTTGAGGTAAATTAGAAAGTGGTTAAATAACTGTATCCAAAATATACTCATAGTCAGATGCTGACCTAGAAGGCTTTGTCTAATAGACTGCAAAAAGGTCCAAGGAAATAGCCAACCTCAATAGCCTGTTAACTATTGATAGTTTTACCCAGATCCGGAATGAAGCTATATGGGGTCTACTCTCTAAGTGTGCAGATGATGTGCAACTAGGTGGGCCTAGGGAGGCTTTGAATTTTAAAATCAGGATCCAGAGATATCACAGTCTATTAGGAAGTAATGAAACACAGGTGACTATTAGAGTCTTGTGTTGGGTCTTGAAAAATTATTTATACATGTCCCTAGAAGAAACAGAAATGGGTTAGCAGAAGGAGCACAGGAATATAGAAGGTCAGCTGGAGAGTGGACACGAAGTCAAAGATTCTGATTCTCCCTCCTTCCAAGCATAGAGCAGTATGGAACCACGCACCTGCTTTGAGGTTAGGTATGGCCATGTGACTCACTTTGGTCAATGATATGTGTTTGGCAGTGATGGGTACTGCCAGGGAGAGCTTCAAGAACTACAAGACTTGCCAAGGTCCCCTTTCCTTCCTCAGTGATTATGGAAGCATACTTCAAGTTCGAGTGTCTGTTGGCCAGGTCCCTTTTGTGAGCACAAGAAACCTCTCCCCTCCCACCCTAGCCAAACCATGTTGATCGTGGTTGGGACTAGAAAGAATGCCAGGAACTAGAGTGATGCCAACATCAGCTCAGTACTAGGAGAGACTCTATGATGACTAGAGCTGTCCAAACATACCACTTCGAGAGAAGTACGTTAGTAACTCAAGACTGGATGGTCACCACGGTGTGCTGTGAAGCATTAGATGGTACAGTGAGTACTTACTTAACCTTCTTTTAAAAACAATACCACATATCCTTCTGAAGAACTGTCCCTTCCCCACTCTAAGCCCACATAATTCAAATAGTGTTAATTCTACTCTGAATTCCAAGCGTGCACAAGGCTGGCCAATCACAGCATTACTTTCTCATTGGCCCTGGTGGCCAATTCAGAAGCAGTGAGATGCAAGAGAGATGAAGCTACTCTTCCACACGTGAACTTGAACCTAGAGGAAATGTGAGGAGAGCTTCCACTGCCATCCTGCGATAGTGAGGGGAGGCTCTTCTCTTTGAGAGTGGAGCCAATGAAGAAGAAGTAGAGATGAAATGAGAGAAACCATGTCCCGGTTAACATAACGAGCCCCTAGATCAAACTATACCTGAGCAGATACCTTTAGATTTTTCAGTTACATAAAGCAACGAATTTCCTTCTGAATTAAGATAGGCAACTGGTACCCCTTTTAATAAGGCGCCCACTCTCCAGCTCAACACAAGCCCGACCACCATCATTGTTTTACACCCAACCCACTTCACTCATTTATGCTTCCTGCCTGGATCCTGTAGGATTTGATTTCAATCCTTTTACATTTACATATGTGTCCACAGGTATATATGAACATGTTATTTTAATCGGCCAACATCTTTTTTGAACGTTGAATTTCAATGTTTTCATGATCTTACATTAGTGTTCCATGTACCCTAACACTAAACATCTCAGTTGGTAATTAACCATGAACTATCATGGCCGCAACCTTTGCCCTGCCTGCACTGCCCTTTCCCTAAGCTTTGCGGATGAGAACTCAACTGAGCCTGCAAGAGTCAACTCAAATGCCTTCTTCTTGTGAAGCCCACCTTAATGACTGCCCTCCAAGAAGTATGATTCAGAAGTAAACGTTCATTCCCCAGCATTCTTGTAACCTGAGAGCGTATCAAGTCTTAGCCCTTATTTCTTCCCACTCTGCATTACACTTTTGTAGGAATGAGGCTGTCTCTTCATGAGACCAGCGGATTTCCAAGGGCAAAGATTTAAGTCTCTAGCACCTTCATAACAACTTACTTAATCACTCACTAGGTGCCAGCACATTACCCACCTTTTCTTGTTTAAACCGTATCACAACCCCTATGAGGTGGGTCGTATTAATGTCCCCATTTGAAAGATGAGGAAACTGAGGCCTAGAGAGACTCAATGTCCAAGAGCAGTTTTCTTAGCCACCACACCACCAGGGCACACTGCTTCCATTACCCTGTACTTAGAAGGAAGTGGAATCTGTAGGATGAAACAACATGTCCACCAAATTCCGCAGGACTCTTGAAGGATTGCCTTTCCCCTCTTCCATCCCCCTTCCCCAGACTCTGCTCCAAGCCCTGGGGGGCCTGCAATGGGCTGTCTCACCCACTCCTCTCCCTTAGAGACTGCAGAGAACACTACTCTCTGCTCCCACACGTCACCTGACAGCGGAGCTGGGTAACCTTCCCTCATCACACAAGTCTTTCCAGCAGCTCTGCTTCCCTCTGAAATTATATTAAATTGTTCCATTAGTGTCAAAAAAGGAAGATGCATGATACTTTTATGAATTTCCTTTTCTAAAAAAGTTATCTTCAGAACTGTGCTCGTGCTGACTGCTTCCAGAAAGTTGGAGGTTATTTGGGGGTAGAATTTATTTGCAGAAAACCACAAAATCGGTCTAAATGGCAGAGTTTACTCTAGTTGACTGGCCTGAAACAATACAGATGTGATAATGCAAAGTCATGGAAATCGACTTGAACAGACATTTCTCCAAAGATGATAAGATGTTCAACATCACTCATCAGTAGGGAAATGCAAATCAAAACCACAATGAGATATCACCTCACATCCATTAAAATCTATCAAAAAAAAAAAAAAAAAAAAAGGGACTTCCCTGGCAGGCCAGTGGTTAAGACTCTGCAGAGGGCGTCGGTTTGATCCCTGGTCAGGGAACTAAGGTCCCGCATGCCACACGGCACAGCCAAAAACACAAACAGGGACTTCCCTGGGGGTGCAGTAGTTAAGAATCCGCCTGCCAATGCAGGGGACATGGGTTCGAGCCCTGGTCCGGGAAGATCCCACATGCTGCAGAGCAACTAAACCTGTGCGCCACAACGACTGAGCCTGTGCTCTAGAGCCCACGAGCCACAACTACTGAGCCCACATGCCACAACTACTGAAGCCTGCGCACCTAGAGCCTGTGCTCCACAGCAAGAGAAGCCACTGCAATGAGAAGCCCATGCACCTCAACGAAGAGTAGCCCTCGCTCACCGCAACTAGAGAAAGCCCGTGGGCAGCAACGAAGACCCAACGCAGCCAAAAATAAATACATAAATAAATAAATAAATTTATTTTAAAAAACAAACAAGAAAAAAAAACAGAAAATAACAAGTGTTGGTGAGCATGTGGAGAAATTGAAACCCTTATGGACTGTTGATGGGAATGCAAAACAGTGCAGCCACTATGGAAAACAGTATGGGGACTTCTTCAAAAAATTGAAAATAAAATTACCATATGATACAGCAATTCCACTTCTGGGTATATAGCCAAAAGAATAAAAGCACAGCTTGAAGAGGTATCTCTCCATCCATTATTCCATTATTCACAATAGCCAAAAGGTTTCGGAAGCAATCCAAGTGTCCAGCAATGAATGAATAGCTAAACAAATCGTGGTATACATATTCAATAGAAAGAACACGGATGAACCTTGAAGACATGGTGCTAAATAAAATAAGTCAGCCACAGAATACAAATAAGGAACCTGGAGTAATCAAAATCATAGAGACAGAAAGTAGACCAGTGGTTGCCAGGGGCTGGGAGGAGAGAGGAATAAACAGTTGTTTAATGCATATAGTTTCAGTTTTGCAGGATGAAAAGAGTCCTCTACACTTAGAAACGGTTAAGAAGGTCAATTTTATGTTGTGGGTATTTTACTACAAGTTTTAAAAATCATGGAAATCAGTAAGTATTCTCTCTTTATGATAAAATGGTACAGCCCAGAAAGGACCTCGGGAGTGCTGCATCGATGCTCTGTGCAGTAGAGGGGTTTGGGTTTATGTTGTGGGGGGGGGGGGGGGTTGGAGACAAGTTGTTGGGAGCAAATTGCTGTTCCCAATGAGCCTCCATCCCAAATCCCAAAGACTATGAGGCTCAGAAATCTCGCGGGAGTCCCTGCAGCTCCCCACACACGGCACACGTGGTGGAGGAGAGATGCTGAGTGGAACAGAGGCACAGCCAAGAAACATCATGGCGGCAGGAGAGGGGCTGTGTGCTCCAGCGCCTTTGAGCTGCAGAGGCAGAGAAGGAGGGATGGCTTAAGGGAGACTGATGAAGGAAAGCACGAGGATAAGTCTGTACCCCTCCATCTCTGCTCCCTCTACCCCCTGCCACCTCCAGGTATCTAAGCTGACAAAGAGATTTCTAGAGATCTAAACTTTCCCTTCTCCTTTAATCAGAGACTGAAAATGGTGAAAAGAGAAATGCCCAAACTCTTGCAAAACCCATCTCAACGGTCAATATTGGACCAATGTAGACCAATTCTGCATAGAACCGGAAACAGGAAAGCCCCTTTGCCTCTTGTTGCATTCATTCACTCAGAAGTATTATCTCCAATTACAAATCAGAAATGATCTTGGTCCAATGAAGAAAACAGACAAAAATCAGTCATTTTTTTCTGGTAAAAATGAATAATTATAAAACCACAATGTACAGAAAATGCTATGAAGGAAACAAATTTGTCACATTAACGAAGACTACAGGCTGGCTCAGACTCCTCCTGTGGCAGATCTGCTCGGTGCACACCTCATGTCCATCTCCCCTTCCCTCTCGCTAACAGAACCCTGGTATTGCTCAATCTTCCCAAATAAAGATATTCTAACTTAACAGCTTTCCCTTCAGTCTTGGCCAATAAAGATATACATGGATTCCCTGGGAAGAGTATCATTATCCCTTCTGAAGTGAAAAAGACAAAGCCTTGCAAGGAGAAGACTTGTGGCCATTCCATATTCTGCATACCTAGAATGTAGACTGAATGCTGGGAGGTTCTGCAGCCATTCTGTGACCATGTGAAAGAAAACTACCTGCTAAGGCTGGCGGAGCAGGAAGAACAAAGAAACCTGAGTCCTTAAAGACATCATCCAGCTGCTACACAAGTTCTGGTTATCTACATTCTTACCTGCCTTTTTTTTCTTTTTGCTTGATCCTATTTTTTTTTTATTTTATTTATTTATTTTTGTCTGCATTGGGTCTTCATTGCCATGTGCCGGCTTTCTCTAGTTGTGGTGAGCGAGAGCTACTCTTTGTTGTGGTGCGCGTGCTTCTCATTGCGGCGGCTTCTCTCGTTATGGAGCACGGGCTCTAGGCACGCGGGCTTCAGTAGTTGTGGCTCGCGGGCTCAGTAGTTGTGGCGCACAGGCTTAGTTGCTCCGCAGCATGTGGGATCCTCCCGGCCCAGGGCTCAAACCCGTGTCCCCTGCATTGGCAGGCAGATTCTTAACCACTGCGCCACCAGGGAAGCCCAATCCTATATTCTTATTACTGCAATGGTGATATGTTGCTTTTGTGTGATAAGAAAAGCTAAGTGAGGCTTAGAAATATATTTGATGGATAATATAGTTACATGACTCTCTAAACACGTGTTAATGTAAACAACAAAATGAATGTTTCACATTCAAAATATTCACCTTAGAAGGTGTAATAAAGAAAACTGGGTCTACATGAAATTCCTAAAGAGGTATACCAGAAACATTTTCAAGCCATGACAGGTGCATCAGAATAAGTGAGTAGCCAAATTATGTTCAAACCACAGCATCACGCAGATCTTTAATCATAAAAGTGTTAAGGCTATAAACTTCTCTCTAAGCACAGTATTGGCTAATCTCCTAAGTTTTTTCATATAGCACTCTATTCTTCTTCATTTATAGCCTCTTTGCAATTATAGTTTTGAGTCCTATTTAATCCAAATATTAAATATTTATGCTATTTAAGAATGTAAATTTTAATTGTTTGATGGTTAAGTTTGGTTGGATATTTGTTTCACTCCATCCCTCACAAAATAGGTACCATAATAAAGAATGAGTCTTTATTCTCGACTTGATTCCTTTTTCACTCAATAATGAAAACTTGGTCACGTGGAATTGACTGAAATTCAGGGGGAAAGTAATAGAGCAAGTCTCTCCTGGTGGATCTAGCTTAATTCATCAGTGACAGATCATTACTCCCTGGGTTTTCCCATAGAAATCCTCTCAGCTTCTCCATCACCACCATCCCAGTTTCCTTTACATCCTTGTGGGCTCCCTCCCATCCCTCCAAGTGTGGGAAATGCCCCATTCCCAAGTCAAATCACCCCTCCTGTTTAGAGAGTCATGAGGTTCATTTACTTATACAAAATGGCCCCCACCATCTCTAGGAGGTGTTCACTGTCCTTGCTAACAAACCTCACTCAGTAAGACCCCCATATTTTCCTCTGATCATACTAACTTGAAGTGTCTCCTCGATCTATTCAAAACATTCTGGGCTAGCAATGTAAGACCACGAGGAGAGTCAAAGATGTCAAATGTGAAATGCTTTGATTAGTCCATCACATGCCTTCAGTTTGGAGGCAAGTGGATGTTTCTAAAGCAGACACAGAATTCTTTCTCATTTTGAATCAGCTCTATGAGATGACTTGCCCTCTGACACTCCTCAACCTCTTGCCAGAAAGTGTAAGAAACACCTGATCCTCTCTCTGGGCCTCTGCTGAAACATTTTCTCAACCAAGCATAAATGAAGGTCAGTGCCTCTGTTTTAAGTGTGGTCCATCTGGAGAATGGCAGATAGGTCACAAACGGCCTTTTGCCGGTGACCGCCACCTGGCGTGCGGCTCTCCAGCTCTGTTCTTTGCCTTTGTCACTCAGATCTGTCCAGGCCAATCCCATTCATAATCTGGACCTGCAGTCCCTCCTAATCTCTGAATGGGCATCCTTCCTTTAGCTGCCCCTGGCCAGGCCATATGGACAATGAACTTGGCCAAAACCACAGGAAAGGTTTCTCTGAGTCAATACACACCAATTTTAAAAACACTCCAGGGATATCCGTACCATGGACCATGATGCAGTCATAAAATAGAATAAGGACATTCTTTATGTACCAATATGGAACAAACTCTAAGATATATAAAGTTTAAAAAGCAAGGTAAACTAACATTTGAGTGTGTGTGTTTTGGGGACAGAAAATAAATATATATGATTTGCATGTATATTATGGGCTACTTCCAGAAGTATACACAAGAGATTGGTAATATTGGTTGCTATAGGGAGATAAATTGAGTGGCCAATGACGAAGTGTAGGAGAGACTTTTCAAGGTAAACCCTATTGCACATTTTTAATTTTGAACCTGTGAGTGTATATAACTATTTGAAATTTAATTTAATTTAAACTTTCTCGAAAAGTGATCAGCCATGTAGTAGGAGACAATGATGCCTGATAAAAGATGCCACTGATCTGTATTTCTTGCCTTGGAAAGATGTTATATTACGTTAATTGCGGGGGATGAAAAGCAGATTTCAGAATAATGTGTTTTAGTTTTGGTTTCTAACTTTAATTTATTTTTTTATTTTTATTTTTTTTGGTGGTACGCGGGCCTCTCACTGCTGTGGCCTCTCCCGTTGCGGAGCACAGGCTCTGGACGCACAGGCTCAGCGGCCATGGATCACGGGCCTAGCCGCTCCGCGGCATGTGGGATCCTCCCAGACCGGGGCACGAACCCGCATCCCCTGCATTGGCAGGCGGACTCTCAACCACTACGCCACCAGGGAAGCCCTGTAACTTTAATTTAAAATGCATATAAATGTTGATTAAAATCTGCAAAAATATAAACCAAAATGTTAATAGTCGGTTTTTTCCTGAGTAGTGGAATTACAGGTGGTTTTTACTTTCTCCTCTTGGTACATCTTCATTTTCTAATTGAGAATTTTTTTAATATTTTTAAATTCTTTAAAATGAAGAATCCACCTTTAAGCTTTTGTCCTACACACACGTGCCACTCCTTCCTAGGCAAGGCAAGGGTTCCTACACCACAGGACCTCGCAGGGAATACCTTATTTGGAGGGGTGACAGAAGGCCGCCAGGAAAGAGCTCCTTGGCCAGAAGCCGAGGGAGGAAGGCAGGAGTTTTCAAGGCAGAGCCATAAACCTCAGCATCAAATAAGCAGCCAGGCTCTCATTTCAGCCATGTAAACAGTAATGTGTATTCATTAAAACTGCATTAGTCTAAGGAGTCCCCAGAGATCGGGGCTAACAGGCCAGAGGTGGGGAAAGAGGCTGCGAAGTGCACCTGCTGTTTCCTAAGGCAATGCAAACAAGCTGAAAACAGCCAGGGCAGGGCCACCCAGAGGGGCTTCCTGGCTCGCCTCAGTTTTGTTAAAGGTAAACAAAGATTGAGAAAAGGAAGCATCCAGGACCCCAAACATCTGGCTTGCCTGGCCCGAACCTTTCCCGTTAAATGGTTCTTGAGGAAAATGTAGGCCTGGTGGGCATCCCTAGCACGGTCCACTGCACAGCTGGACCGGACCACGAAGACGGCATCACAGGCAGGCTACTTCCCCTTCCCCTAGAGGCCAGGCATCACCTGAATGCGTGAAACCAGCCAGGCAGAAGAGTCGTGGCCAACATGTGTTGAGGCTTACTCTTCAAAGGTCTGTACATGTCTTAACTCATTTAAACCTCCCCAAAAGTGCCCACTCTGTGAGGTGGGTCCTAGTACCATCCCCATGTATAGGTTAAAAAAACGAAGCATAGAGAAGTTAAATAATCTGCCCAAGGATACCCAGCTACATGGCTGTGTCTGGACTTGGAAGCATATCTCACTCCCGAGCTCATAACCTTGGTCACAACACCATTCTGCTACTTCCAAATCTCGCCAAGCATCCAATTCAAAGCAAATCTTTAAAATGATGAGCCACGACCCTGTGCCAAGGATCTTCTGAGTAGCTAATGAGAGTAGGAACCACAGTTATCAAATCCACAAGTGCGACTGGTGAGCTACATTTGCCCCATTGTATAGATTAAGTAACTAAAGCTTAAAGGCTTGGGTGTATTTCCAGGTACTGGGGAGTACTCTCAGCCCCTCAACAGGAATGGAGAGTGAGCCAACCTCTGCGCCCAGGAGGGTGGCACGACAGGGGCACAACTTAAGCTAAGGAAACCCAGAAGAGTGGCAGTAGCTCCCAGATGCAGGGAACAAAGATTCCCTCTCATTCCCGGTACACAAAGCCAAAAATCACCTGAGCGGGAATTCTGAGATGCTGCAAACCTTCCCCCACGGAGCCAGAAAAATGAGAAGAGCTTCGTGCCCCAGCAGTGGGAGCCAACCAGCAGCTTCATGCTTGCCTCTCCCTCCACTAAGACATCTCTATCTAGAGCTTTCGAGGTTAGCAAGTCTGACATTAACTGTTTTTGTCACATCCCGCTCTTCTCCCACACTCCCAAATGACTCCCCCTAAAGCCTTGGGAAGGAGAAGCTGAGGCTCACAGCTCCAGAGCTGCTCCTTGCCCAATAATGAACATCGCCGAGGGCTCAGCTCCAGGGACCCCACCTTGACTGCCTCTCTGCCCCACAGAACTGCTGTTATATGACCCCGCCTGTCACCCCAGTTCACCAGCCACCAGATCTAAGCTGGGACAATCAGATTCTTTTGGAGACTTTAGAATGGAGGCTGAGATTCAAGGGGAAGGACACCAGGCAGCTATGGGACGTCATCCTCCATCTAACACGTAGAGTAAAAGACAAGGAAAGCAAGGAGGCGAGAATGGTGAAAACAGATAAGGAGAAGTGGAGATGAGAGATGGAGGCCCCAACAGTCTTCCAGTTCCCAATTCTGTTCCCTCCCTTCAACCAGCTGACCTTTCTCTTGGACCCAAGCAATGTCCCTACATTCTTAAGCTAGATTTCCCTTCTAGGGGTAGCTGACTCGAGTTGGTTTCTGTTTCTTACAACCAAAAAAGGTTAACACACACACCTCTCTCTCTCCTGGGACCTCTGGCCGATGCACCCAAACAGCTGGAAATAAATTAACCGAAGGAAAAACCGCAAGCTAAAAGTAACACAAACAGAGCGAAAGCCAACCCTGGGGCTGGTTCCAGCCTGAAGGGAGGCTCCGAGGAAGATCAACTCACCAAGTATCTATTAAGCACCTATTAAGTAAGGCTGCACTGTGAGGGGAACAACGGACCACTCAAATACAACCCTGTCGTCAAGAGCTTATAGTGGAGGGAAAAGGTTCACCAACAAAGCCATTAGTAAGAAATAAGAGGAAACATGCAATTAAGGGTTAAACTGTAGATTCTAAGCAAAAGGTGAGTTCTGAGAAGTCTAGTTCTCTGGAGGATGCAAAGGGATGGATCACATCCCAGGTCAGGGCAAAAGGCAGCATCTTTGAGGAAGGAGCGCTTCTTAGGGACAATGAGAAATCTACTTTGGCTGCACTGAGGCTCCAGGGAGTGGAAGGACATAAGGCTGGAGAGACATGTGGGAAACAGTGTGAGGAGGGGGTCACGTCCAGGTTATTCTCCCATCACTATACCCCACTGTCCTGATACCTGCCATATCCGCAAACCGTTTGCAATACGATTCATATTTTTCTTTAAATTGACTTACTCTTTAAAGCATTTTTAAAATGGAAATTGTCTGGAAAAGTTAAACATAGAACATAACTCATATGGCCCAGCAATTCCACTCCTAGGTAAATACCCAAGAGAGTTGAAAACATGTTCACACAAAAATTGTATGTGAATGTTCATAGCAGCATTAGTTATCATAGCCAAAAGGTGGAAATAACCCAAATGTCATCAGTTGATGAAGGGATAAACAAGATGTGATATATTCTGATGCGATATTTTTTCAGCCATAAAAAGGAATACTGATACACCTATAGCATGGATGAACCTTGAAAACATTAAGCTAAGTGAAAGAAACCAGTCACAAAGGACCGCATATGGCATGATTCCATTGATATGAAATGTCAGAATAGACAAATCTAGAGACTAAAGTAGATTAGTGGTTGCCGGTAGCTGGGGGAGGGAGAAATAGGGAGGAAGAAACGGGGAGTGACTGCTAATGTGTCTGGGTTTCCTACTGGGGTGATGAAAATGTTCTGGAATTTAGATAGTGGTGATGACTGCACAACATTGTAAATATAAAAACAACAGAATTTTACATGGTTAAAATGGGGAATTTTATGTTACGTGAATATTTATAAATTTTAATAAAATTTAATAATTTTAATAATAATAATAATTTTTTAAAGGAAACAGAATGAAAAACCAGCATCTCTTAACATAACTAGAAGCCAACCATAAACATAAACACAAAGAAAACAAAACAATGTTAGTTTCATTCTGCCTTAACATGATTCCATGAATGGGATTAGTACCCTTATAAGAAGAGACCCCAGAGAGTTTGCCTCCTCTCTCTCTGCTCTCATCAAGTGAGAATATGATGGGAAGACAGCTGTCTGCAACCCAGCAAGAGAGCCCTCACCACACTGGCATCCTGATATCAGACTTCCAGCCTCCAGAACTATGAGAAACAAACTGTTGTCGTTTAACCACCCAGTCTGTGGTATTCTGATACAGAAGCCCGAACGGACTAAGGCATTTGTGATAGAGAAACGTGGAAAAAAACTCAAAGAGCAGGAGGACTTGGTCAAGCAAAATAGGGCCATCGGCACAGCACAAGAGTCTTGCACCATGGGGGCTTCCCTGGTGGCACAGTGGAATCCACCTGCCAACGCAGGGGACACGGGTTCGAGCCCTGGTCCGGGAAGATCCCACATGCCATGGAGCAACTAAGCCCGTGCGCCACAACTACTGAGCCTGCGTGCCACAGCTACTGAAGACCGCGCGTCTGGAGCCTATTATCCGCAACAAGAGAAGCCACCGCAATGAGAAGCCCGCACACTGCAACGAAGAGTAGCCCCTGCCCACCACAACTAGAGAAAGTCCGTGCACAGCAACAAAGACCCAATGCAGCCATAAATAAATAAATAAATATTTTTTTTAAAAAAAAGAGTCTGCACCATGAAAAACTTGTGTCACGGAAAGGTATCTACAGACACGGAAAGTGGATCATGAACCATGAAGTAAAAAGGATAAGTGACATCAGGTTTGCAGTCTGGATTTGTTCATCCCCCAAATAGGTATTAAGAGTCAGCTCTATGCCAGGCACTGTTCTAGGCACTGTGTACAAAACGAAACAAACTCCTGTCCTCTGGGGACATATATTCTAGTGGTGCGAGGTGACAGCACCCTAATGACATGCAGGAGGAATGCGGATGGTCCCTGGCGGGGCAGGGGGGTGACAGTGGGCTGTTCTTCATCATCTTCTAGTTACACAACTTCCTCCTATGTTTTCTCTATATTGAGTACATGAGGGGTGCTTTGAAATAAAAGAAAACCCAAACCCCTCAGCAAGGCATCCTGAGTCTGGCTCTCTGTCTCCCATCAGAAGCTGCATCCCGTGTTGGAGCCACACCTGGGGAGGATGTGTGTTGGTTCAACGTGCCCCACACAGGTGCCTCTGCAAAAGCTGTTCCCCTGCCGGAGCTGCCCTCCCCACACTGCCTGGCCCATCAAACTCCAATGGGACCCCCTTCTTCAGGTCAGTCTTACATCTCTACCGCACACGATAACGATCATCCCTCCTCTGCAGTTGTCAACAGTAATCCAGGCCCCACCTCTAACTGGCTAATCCTCGGAGCCACTGTTCCCCTCTGCGTTTCTTCCTTCTCCCAGGCCCCAGGGACTTCCCCCACCTCTCTTTCCTCTTCCCTCTCACTCCCACACCTGCCTATTCAATATGGAATTTCTCTCCCCACCTGCCACCCCCAATCTCCCAAACACATGACCCTTTTACTCCTAAAACAGTAAACTGACACACCCTCAAATCACAAACCTTCTGCCACCTCAGGTTTCAGAGTCACTGCTCCGGGATGCATGGCCAGGTGAGGCCCTTTGCTTGGCGGTGCACTTGGCAGGGGGAAAGGCTCAGGCCCGGCCCAAGGGAGTTCTGGGAGATTCTCTGCAGGGCCTGGGGGGAACTGGGGGTCTCTGGTCTGTGAGATAGAAAGGCATCTCCCTTCCTGGCACCCTTGAGATTGTGGATGACGGAATCTTAGAATAAGAAAGGGCTTGACACGCATCTAATCAAGAGTCTGCTCAACCCAGGTCTGATAAAGCAGTGGTTCTCAACTGGAGACAATCTGGGGCCCTGAAGACATTCTGGTATGCCTGGAGATGTTTTCGATTGTCATAACTCAGGGAAAGGGTTATTAATACTGGCATCAAGTGGGTAGAGGTCAAGGACGCTGCTAAATATCCTACAATACACAGGACAGCCTCCAATAAAGACTTATTCAGCCCAAAATGTCGGTAATGCGGAGAGTGAGAAATCTTGCTCTAACTAAACCCCTCCTACCACTGGGAACTCACTTTCCCCTCCCACGGCCCAGGCAACCCACTGCTGCTGTTCACGGTATCTCTGGCTGAACCTGAAACAGGCGGGCCTTGGTTCCACGTCTTTGCTGTCTAAAATCCTTGCTGTCTAGCTGACTCCGGAGGCTCTCAGAAAATGAGTACAAAATTCCTCCTCCCTAATTTAATATATGATAAAGGCGGCATTTCAATTCTGTGGGAAGCGATGGATTATTCAATAAATGGTATTGGGACAACTGGCTGGCCATCTGGTAGAAAATAAAGCTAGATCCTCACCTCCCTCCTAAAACCAAAATAAATGCCAGATGGATTAAAGATTTAAATGCAAAAAAAAACAGTTAAAGTAGTAAAAGAAAATGTGGGAGAACCGCTCCATAATCTCATTGAGGGGGAGGCCTTTGTAAGCAAGACACAAAATGTAGAATACATGAAAGAAAAGATTCATAAATCTGACTAATTAAGCATGTTTAAATATCTACAGAGTAAAAAGAATTCCATTATAAACCAATTTTTTCAAAGTTAGAAGAACAATTTTATATACTATAGTATTATATCACATTATATATGAAACATATGTCAAGGCTAACATGTTAGCCAACATAAATAAAAACCTCTTAAAAATCAATAAGAAAGTAGGAAAAAAACAGGCAAAACACAAGAGGCAATTAGTTCACAGAAAGAGAAATACGAAGAGTTTTCAAAGATATAAAGGTTCTCATAAGCAAACAAAGGCAAATTAAGGAGAAAGTGAGATACCCATTTTCCATTGATCAGGTTGGCAAAATGAAAAAATCTGATACTAGTTTGTGCTGGTAAGGATCTAGGGAGAAGCTGTCTGATGCAAGTGCAAACAGATCTGCTATGGAAAGAAATTCAGAAGCATCAATCCACATTTTAAAGCACATACCCTGGGCTTCCCTGGTGGCGCAATGGTTAAGAATCTGCCTGCCAATGCAAGGTAAACGGGTTCGAGCCCTGGTCTGGGAAGATCCAACATGCCGCGGAGCAACTAAGCCTGTGCGCCACGACTACTGAGCCTGTGCTCTAGAGCCCGTGAGCCACAACTACTGAGCCCACGTGCCACAACTACTGAAGCCCACGTGCCTAGAGCCCGTGTTCCGCACCAAGAGAAGCCACCGCAATGAGAAGCCCGCGCACAGCAAGGAAGAGTTGCCCCCGCTCACAGCAACTGGAGAATGCCCGTGCGCAGAAACGGAGACGCAACGCAGCCAAAAGGAAATAAATGAATTTTTTTAAAAAAATTAATAAATAAAGTACATACCCTTTGATCAAGTGATCCCAATGCTATATCTATCCTTGCATAGTATCCAACACACACAGGTAAATACAGAGAGGAATGTTCGTTACCGTATTGTTTGTAATAGCAGGAGACTGTCAACCATGCCAATGCCCATTGTCAAGGGACCATAGTATTCATCAAAGAGAATACTATGAAACACTTAGAAATAACTGAGGCAGCTCTATCTATCAATCCCATGAGATTGCAATACCAGGAGGAAAAGCAATATATGAAATGGTGTTATATTTTCAATTGTGTAAAGAAAAATGGGTGAGTGCATTCAGTCATTCATTCAACCAATATTTATTAAGCACCTACAACATGCCAGGTACTGTTCTGGATGCTGGGGATTCCCCCAGGAGTGAGTCCATCAAAGTCTGTGTGGGTTGCACAAGGTTGGAAAATTATTAAAAAGAAACACAGGAAACTGATAACAGGGGAGGCTCTGGGATGTCAAACTGGGCAAATCAAAAGTTTGTCCTATGCAATATTGGGGACGTACTTATACAAAGTTATTCTTTGTTTATCCAAACTTTAGATTTCACTGAGCATCCTGCTAATTGGGCAACCCTACTTTGGAGGTGCGGGGAGGGGGAATGAGGCATCCAGGATAGAAGGGAGATTGCCTTCATGCTCCTGTACGTGGAAATGTATTGCACTGTTTGGAATAATAATCAGGCGTATGTATTGCTTTTATTTATTTATTTATTTTAACCTGACATGACTGAATAAGAAAAGAGGAGAAGTTCCATGGATGTGAGGCCCAACTTTGCGTAAGTTGCAAAGTGCATTCCTGGGCAGCCCTCGGAGCAGTCTGGCTGCCCCACAACCGCATTCCAGGGCCAGCTGCTTCTCTAAATGGAAGCGCTCTGCTCTGTCCCACACCCAGGCAGCAAGTTAGCAAGCAGGATTCCGAGCTGCGCTATTTAAAAAAAAAAAAAAAAGCCCAATGCAAAGAAACAAATGTAGAAAACAGTGGGGGAAAGAAACACCAGGCAAGCCAGAAACTAGCTTTTTCCAAGAGAACAGAGAGAAATAAAATGTCACCTTTCTTAAACAGCCTGGCTTTAAGGATCTTTTGGCCCTCTCAGATCGTCTCCATCTGTCCTTACCTCTTTCTTAGGACAGATTTTATCACTCAAAGAGGGAAAGTGCATTTTATGTAAAGATCTCCCAACCTTCACCTCCCAAACATATTTTGAGCACTAACAACAATAACTGATGTTTATGAAACACTCACTATATGCCAGGCACTCTTCTAAGTATTTTAACCAATATTAACTCATTTAATTATCTCAGCAACCCCATGAGACAGATGCTATTATTATCCCTTTTGTACACATGTGGAAATTGAGGCAAAGAGGGGCTCAGTAACTAATGAAGATCACACAGTGGATAAGCAGAAGATTTGAACCCAGACAATCTGACCCCAGAGCCCACACCCTTCACCACAGGCCAGGCCTGTCGTAGGCACTGGGTAGTGAACAAGATAGACACACTCCTGCCCTCGTGGGGCTTACGGTTTGTGAGGGCATCTGATCCTCCACAGGAAACAGACAAGCTAGTGGCAGAAGTGCCAAGTTCTAGGACAGATAGGACTGGGAATATACCACCATTCATTTAGTCAACAAATATGTAACAAGGGCCTAATATGCACCTAGCATTGCTCTAGGCACTAGAAGACGCAGCCTCAAACAAGACAAGCAGATCCTCGACATCGTGAAGCTTATGGTTCAGTGAACGTGCAGGAGGAATTGTAGACACCACGTCCGCAAAGGCCTGTCTGGGGAGGGGCCGTTTGAGCTGGGGGGACAGTGAAAGCTAAGACTGCACAGCAAGGGCTCAGCATTTGAAAACTATTCTAGGCAGAGGGACCTGCATGCCACAAAGACCCTGGGTGGAAAATGAGTTCAGGTTGATCTCCATCCCCAGCCTAAAGAACGCTTCCACTGCCTCCTTGGCCCCTCAGCCTTCTCCTCCTCCCAAGCCTAAACCCATGGGCCGCACTTTGCTTTCATACTGATTTCCCCTGCCAGCTATCTGCAAGATCTAAGGCAGAAACAACTTAGCCGCTTACAGTCCCAAGGCATGTGCTTGCTGATGAATTCAAGTGTTGTGTTTTTTAACTCCCCAAATAAAGGCACTCTGACTGTTCGTGTTCTGACCAAGCTTTGAGAATCTTTGCCGCTGATGAGAGAGGAAGGAAGTGGCAATACCAGTGGCCAGATGTACAGAGCAGACCTGTCCAAATACACAGGGAAAAAACCAGGACTGAAAGCAGCAGAATCTCCATCTCTCTCCCACTCCACCTCTCTCACTCAACAATCTCTCTCTCTCCCCACCAGATCTCTCTCCCTCCCAGACACACACACACACACACACACACACACACACACACACACAGCTAAGGTGTTCTTCCTGCCCCTACTCACAAAATCTTGGGGCCCTGTATCTTTCTCCTAAGCAGGAAAACAAAATCAGCACTCTTCACCACAGCCTTCTGAGTGAGAGGAAGAGTTTAGAAATAATACCTGTCAAACTTCGAGTCCAGTTCCTGAGCACAGACACATCAAAAGATGACAGCTATTATTGTTATTGTGCAGAAAATAATGGTGGAGAGTGGAAGTCTAGAGCCAGACAACTTCAGTTTTAGTCCTAGCCAGAAGATAGCTGCGTGAGCTGTCTGTCCAACTGCTCTGCCTCAGCCTCCCCATCTGTAAAATGGGTACCTTTATAGTAGTGCCTGTACCTCACAGGACAATGAGTTACTGCAGGGGAAAAGGCTTAGAACAGTGTTTGGCACTGAAAAAGTACTGTCTTAATTGCTAACTTCCACTACTGCCATTACTATTATTACCATTTCATCATTCTTATTATTAAAATCCAAATCGAAGTCACTGGTGAATTCTCAAAGGATTTCTGATTAACTACAAAATAGCAGCGGCAAATATGCCATAGTTATGCAAGATTAGCATCAGGGGAAACTGCGTGAGGGGTGTATACAGGCACTCTTCTGTATTAACTCGGCAACTTTTTTGAAATCTAAAAGTATTCCAAAATAACAAGGTTCTTTTTTTAAGAAAAGGCAGAGGCAAACATTTTCTCACTGCCTCCTCAGGTCTTCTCCCTCATCAGCAGAGAAGTCCAAGTTTCAGAAAGGACAGAACGTCATCCACACAGATACACACAGACACACACACACACACACACACACACACACACACATATACACACACCCCGCCCCACCCCCACCCCACAGCAGCCCGCCCTCTGCTCTGCAAAGCCATTTATCAACTGGCTGTGAGTTAAAATCAGGTCTCTCCGCAGGGGTAAAAATCCCAACAGGCTCAGACCTCTACTCGCCATCAGGTTTTCTCCTTTTTCAATGAATATTTATTGAGCGCCTACTGTGTACCAGGTACCCCTCCAGGAGCTGGGAAATACAATGAGCAAGACACACACGCAACCGAGGTATCTTTCTGCACCAGCGACAGGGGCTTAGAGAATGTATTTGCAGGCCAGCGTCCTGTGGCCTCCAATGCTGGGAAACGGTCACTGCAGGGTTTCTTTTTGGCCCCTTGAACCTGTGGGACCTCAGAGCAGGTGCTGCTACCGGCCAATTCCTGCAAGAGAGACTCCGGGGGTGGCAGGGTCGAGGGGGACCCTTGCAAGCTCGGACAACAGTACGCAGCCTGGGGAACCCAACCAGGCTGACTCCTGGGCAGGTCTGGCAGAAGCGACACAACGTCTCATTTCACTCCTAATTCACATTCCAAAGAGATGGGCAGAGATGTCTTTAAAAGAAGACACTTTTCTCCCACGGCTTCCTCCTCTTCTAATTCCCTCATCTATCCTTCTCTCTCTCCCCTTCCGCTGCTAGCTGTTTCCTGCAGATAAAAACACCCCACAACTTCCAGTCTGCATAGCGAGATTGCAGCCAGCAGGCTCTAAATGCCGACGCTCCCAATCAAACAGCAGGCACCTCCGTGGAGTTAACGGTATTTTTTTTAACCAACAGAACCCATGCCTTCTACTTACCCTTAGGAGAGAGTCCACTGGGGAAGGGGGTGGGTGCGATCGGTCAGGATGGATTGGCTGCAGAGAGAGGCTCTTGCTGCGCTGTATGAACCGTGCTCAATTTGAAAAAATTATATCCCAAACCATCACAAAAGCTCAGAATGACAGACACAGTTTATATTTCCAAACCATCCTGGGCATTGCATTTTGATTAGGGAAAAAAGTTCATCTTACAGATTAGAGAAATCAGTTCCAAAGCGGGGAGAGGTAGAGATTCCACTTTCAGCTCAGAAACCCACAGGAGAAGGGGAGAGTCAAGGACCAGAAATAGGGCCCATGAAGAAGTACACACGGAGTCAGATCCCATTGTTATCAGAACTCTCTGGCCAAGTTTAAAACACACATGCCTTTTTGGCCAGCAATTCCATTTGCAAGACTTTGGATTAGAGATGCACTAACACATGTGTGTCCACAGTTGGGTACCAGGATATGCACTACAGCCTTGTTTGTTAAGGCAAAAGACTGGAAATAGCCCAATGCCCATCACCAGGAGACCAGGAGACATGGAACATCCGTAGAAGGGAACACTGTGCAGCTATTAAAATGAATGAGGCGGGGGCTTCCCTGGTGGCGCAGTGGTTGAGAGTCCGCCTGCCGATGCAGGGGACACGGGTTCGTGCCCCGGTCCGGGAAGATCCCACATGCCGTGGAGCGGCTGGGCCCGTGAGCCATGGCCGCTGAGCCTGCGCGTCCAGAGCGTGTGCTCCGCAACGGGAGAGGCCACAACAGCGAGAGGCCTGCGTACCACAAAAAAAAAAAAAAAAAAAAATGAATGAGGCAGCGCTGTGTGTGCCCAGAGATCTCTAAGATACACTGTCAAGTAAAAAAAGGCAACAAGCAAAAAACAATGTGCATAAGGCGCTGCTAAGGGTATAAAAAAATTCATATGCGTAATATCGCTTTACTGATACATGCAAAACTAGCAACAGTGCTGTCCTTCCAGAGAAAGGAATTGGGGACTTGGGGACAGGGGTGGAGGGGAGATTTTTTGCTCCTGTATACCTTTGTTGTACCTATAGGATTTCAAACTTTGCATTATATACTCAAAATAAACTGTTTTAATGGGTAGTAGATAAGTAAAAATACCTAGGAAAAGAAGATAAAGGAAGTTATATAATTAAGGTCAAGAGATGCATACACACACACACACACACACACACACACACACACACACACACGATTCCCTAGAAACGGTGATAATTGATACCCGCCTCCCTCCGTTGGTTTTACAAAATTGGTACTTCATAGGATGAGATCAGGGTTTCTCAACCCTGGCACATGGACATTTTGGACTCTAAATTCTTTGTTGTGAAGCTGTCCTGTGCATTGTAGCACGTTTAGCGGTATAATCTGGCCTCTGCTTACTAGATTCCAGCAGCAACCCTCCAGCTGTGACAAACCAGACACAACCAACTGTCCCCTGGGGACAAATCACCTGAGTTAGGTGATGGGCTCCCAAGGAACAATAACTGTGTCTTCTTTATTTCCTTCTCTCTCCACACTTAATGATGTACCAAGAGTTCTTACAGATAAATAATTACAAATGAACAAAAGTAATTTACGAGGCTTTTTGCAAATTTTTACTTACACATACATGTGCGCACACACGCACACACACACACACACAGAGTTTGGCACTGGGGCTGTCTGAATGCTGAAAAGGGCACATCCATCATTCTGTTTACACCACTAAGTTGATATTTGATGTTTGTAACCAGGGAAATGGCCCTGGTTCTCAGCAGAGAGATTTAGGGGAAATGTCTTCCCATCAGTGTAAGAACAGGGAATGTATTGGTCTCACCAATAGATAAGGAATGGAATGTGCTGTTTGCCCGAAGCTGTCTGTTCTTTGATAATTACTATCCCTGACCTTCCATGCCCTCTGCAATGCCGACCAATGTTACAAATGCCAACAGCCAACCCCTGATGTCCCTGGTGCCTGAAGGCCACCACCTCCACCCCCTCCTTCCTTCGGAGCAGATGGAGAAGCAGTTGTTCCACATGCTTGGCTGCGCTGAGTGGCAGACTTCCTCTTCTGCAGAAACTCCAAGAGTGACCCCAACAAAGAGGTCATCAAGAGGACAAGTCCTGAGCTCCAGTGAGAACTACCTCTCACCCAACACTCTCCATAAAAGAATAGTAACAACGACTGTCTTTGGGGCACTTACTATGGCCCAGGCGTGGTGCTGAGAACTTCACAGACATTACTTCATTGGATCCTCAAAACAACCCAACGAAGTAAGTACAATCATCCTCACCCCACTTTACAGATACACAAGTTAAGACACAAGGAGGTAAAACGGCTTGATCGAGATCACACAGTTAAGGATTGCATAGTGCCTGGCAGACAGCAGGTTCTCATAAAGTAGTTGTATTGTTATTTTGTTAATGTTGCCACACTCCTTCCTATCTCAGGGCCTTTGCACAGGCTATGCCCTCTGCCTGGAATGCTTTTCTGCCAATCTTCATCTGGTTTTTGTTTAAACTTCCCTTTGTCAAGAAAGATTCTCTGACCCCCAAAATAAGACAGATCACCTTGAGACACATTCCCACCCACTCTATTCTTCTTAGCACCTAGCACAGTGCCTGGCACAGAGCAGGCACTCAATTAAATACTGGATGGACGTAAAAATAGAAGGAAGGGACAGAGGGAGGGACAGAAGAAGGAAGGGAGGGAGGGAGGGAAGGAGGGAGGAAGGGAGGGAGGGAGGGAGGGTAAGTGAATAAACAAATGACTAAACTTTAAGATAAGCACAGTTGGGAACTCCCTGGCGGACTCTGCACTTTCACTGCTGAGGGCCTGGGTTCGGTCCCCGGTTGGGGAACTAAGATCCCATAAGCTGCAGAGTGGCCAAAAAAGAATAAAAATAAAAATAAATAAATAAAGATCAGCAGAGTCTTAAGAGATCAAGTAATCCAAACCTCATCTTACAGGTGAAGACAGTAAGGTTCATGCAGGTTAGGGTCAAATCAGACAGGATCCAGTATTAGGATCTGGTCAGTTGCAGGAAAATTGGTCAGTTCCAGGAACAAGAGCTTCCAGGTGACAGGTGGATGCACCAATAGCAGGTGCATAGGAGAACCCTCAACAGGTAATATCTGCATTCGATTAGGGCTCTACCCAATACAATGGGTGCATTTAAATTCACCCCAAGTACCTTCTTCCAGGCTTATAAAATCAGTCTGATTATCCCTTCACAAAGTCTAAAAAAGAAAAAAAAAATTTCTTTCACACATCAACAAGCTGTAGTCTTTAGATTCAAAATGCCCTTGCAAACCCACAGGAAACGCTGTTCTTGTGTATCATATCACAGCACGAAGTCCCCACTTCCTTCGGGGGAAGAATGAAGCCATCTGGCAGGAGTTGCTCTCAGCTCTTTCCCGCCACCCCCCTCCTGCTCAGGGCTCTGCAGAGCTCGCACAAGCCTCCCCACCCCCTGGTCCATCCCACTCCAACAGAAGCACCGAGCTTTATCCTCATGGGCCCTGCAGCCTGTTTATACAACTAGGTTCTACACTCTAAGGGGTGCATATTTTATATGGTCAACACCTCTCACAGAGCCTGGCACATAGTAGACACTCAATAAATGGTTATTGGATGGATGGATGGATGGATGGATGGATGGATGAATGAACACTCCATCTGGCTTGCGGATGCCCTCTCCAACTCTTCATTTGATAACCTACAAGAAATTAACTGTGCTTCTGTGTATTCCTTTAATTCAAAAGCTAATTGTTGAATATAAAAAAAAGAATTTAATCTCTCGGGGCCTTTGCACATGCTGGTCCTTATGCCTGGAACACCCATCCTCCTCTCTTCATTCACACAGCTAATTCCACCTCTTCCTTAAGGTGCCAGCATTGCTAAACAGGTATCCCCACACATGCTCACTATTCTCTCCTCAAGCCCCTTATCTGTTTCCTTTATAATTGTTTTTAACTTTCAGTCTGTTTTTCTGTTTACTCTTTTTTTTTTTTTTTTTTTGCGGTACGCAGGCCTCTCACTGTTGTGGCCTCTCCCGTTGCGGAGCACAGGCTCCGGACACGCAGGCTCAGCGGCCGTGGCTCACGGGCCCAGCCGCTCCGCGGCATGTGGGATCTTCCGGGACCGGGGCACGAACCCGTGTCCCCTGCATCGGCAGGCGGACTCTCAACCACTGCGCCACCAGGGAAGCAGTAGTTGTGGCTTTTTACTGTTTATTCTTTTTTTACTATTTTTACTGTTTACTGTTTTTTGTTTACTGTTTGTTGTTTGTTTACTGTTTGTTTACTGTTTGTTGTTTGTTTACTGTTTGTTGTTTGTTTACTGTTTGTTGTTTTGTTTATTGTTTGTTTACTGTTTGTTTACTGTTTACTCTTTTTTGTCTCTTTCATCCTCTAAGGAGGTCTGATGAAGTCACAGACTAGCTCTATATGACACACTTTTTTCCCCAGCACCTAGCACAGTGCCTGTATATAGTATGTGTTCAATATCTGTTGATTGCATTAATGAATCAATCAGTTAACTCATTAAGAGGGAAATGGATCCCCCAAAATAAAGAGTGAATAATAAAACAAGTAAATTTTAGGAGTCACATCTCAAAAAGTCTTCTTGAATCATATGAAATAATGCAAATATCAATAACAATTCATGTGAAATCAAATACATTCCAATTTTTTCATAAAATTCTGGCTGTTAAATCTTCAAAGGCAGGAGAGTAGATTGAGAGAGGGAAGTAGAAACTTGCAAAATCCCTTGTCTTGCAAATATGTGAATGGGTTGAATTATCCCACTTAAAGACAAAGATTTATAATTTGGAGAAAAAAATCAAAATTCAAATATATACGGTTCACGAGAGACTTGCTGAAGATAAAATGATATAAAATGAAAAAATGAGAAAGCTGTCATGAGTAGAAATATTAATATCAGACAAAGAAAATTTGAAGCATGAAAATACTACATAGGACAAAGCTAGGTGTTTTGTATTCATAAAAAGTATATCAGTAATAACAAAACCAATAGTGATATGGATTCCACGTGCCCAGCATTATGTTAAGCACATTATATTGACTACATCATTTAAATATACAAAAAAAAAAAGTTACACTGGCATCATTATTACCAGCAAGCTTTTAGGAGAATATAAAACTGGCCCATCATTTGCTAAGAACAGCCAAGAAGGATTTAACAGTGAAGACTGGAGAACCATGAAGCTCTGACTCCTACAACACAGAAATAAATTCAAAATACATAAAGCAAAATTTGTTTTAAAAAATCACTATCAGGGACTTCCCTGGTGGTGCAGTGGTTAAGAATCTGCCTGCCAATGCAGGGGGCATGGTTTCGAGCCCTGGTCCAGGAAGATCCCACATGCCGCGGAGCAACTAAGCCCGTGTGCCACAACTACTGAGGCTGTTCTCTGGAGCCCGCGAGCCACAACTACTGAACCCACATGCCACAACTACTGAAGCCTGCACGCCTAGAGCCTGTGCTCCGCAACAAGAGAAGCCACTGCAATGAGAAGCCCGCACTCGCCGCAACTAGAGAACGCCGGTGCACAGCAGCAAAGACCCAACGCAGCCATAAATAAATAATTAAATAATATTTTTTAAAAATCACTATCATAGTGGGAGACTAGCATACTATCCACTCTTTGACAAATCAGCAGACATTATTAAAATCATATAAGGGCATTTAGCTCAAGAAACTAGGGAAAAGTCATAAAACTGAGAAAAGGGTGAGGAGGAAAACAGGAATTAAAATATCAGGAAACAACTGGAAGATAAATTTAAAAGGTGGTTATTTGAAAGGGAAAATAAAACTAACATTCTGGCAAAGCTCATCAAGAAAAATTTCAAAAATCAAAAATAAGAACTTGTCAGTAAAAATGAGAAAAGAGACAGAACTGCAGGTGGCAAGGAGATTTTTCAAGTCACTACAGAACAACATATACAGTCCCACACTTCAATTAAATAATCATTCCTGGGAGAACACAACAAATTTGAAAGCATATCAACAATGATCATGGAATAAATTATAAAATTTGTCAAATAAGTAATTCCAAGAAAGGGCACTAGGCCCAAAAAGTTGTCTTATTTGGAGGTACTATAGAAAATTAAAGAACATTATAAACACTTTGCAATTTAGACTCTATCTAAGTAGAAAGAAAGAAAAGACAGAGAGAAGAGAAGATAGACCGTAATAGCGAACCAAAAAAAGTAAACTACAGACCAATTTCACTGATGAATATAAGCTCAAAGATCTTATATATAATGTAAGTAAATTTAACCCAATACCATAGTAGAAGAATAATACCAGAATGAATCAAGTACTGGGGCGACAGTAACAATAAAGGTCATACAGTGCTTTGGTGTTTTACAATGAGCATGTACTTTTCAAAAGCAACAATGTGCTTTTCTGTGAGAAAATTAAAGCAATGATTATATCCAGTGATCAAGAAAATTTGGAAATGCATGTACTCTAGGTGAGGGTATAAATTACTTGCAGCCTCTCTGGAGAGCAATCTGGCAACAAAAGCCTTTAAAATGGCCATACCCTTTGACTCAGAAATGCCAATTTTGGGAACTGTGATGGGCTGACTGCAATAAAGGTCCCATTTTTTTATGCCTATGGTAGCCATGCCCTTTGGCAATGCCCTCTGAAACTAGCTCTGAGTTTGGTCACGTCACGTGCTTTGGCCTATAGGACAGAAGCAAACTTGTCACAAGCACAAACTTGAAAATAGTTTGTGCACTGGGGACTTCCTGCTGCTCTTGCAGCTCTGTGACTGCTATGTAAACAAGGCTGGCCAGTTGGAAGATGATACCCTCACCATACAGAGCAATCCACCAGCTGATTACAAATGCACGCACGAGCCTAACTGATTCCAGCACAGACCTAAAGAACTGCCTGGCCCAAAGTGCAGACCTGCAGAGCTAAACAAATAGTTGTTGTTTTACACCACTAAATTGTGGGATTATTTGTTACACAGCAAAATCTAACTAATACATGAACTTATCCTTTGGAAATATTCAGAAGTAGCCATCTATAAAGATAAATACGCAAAGATGTTATTTATAACTGGTTAAATAATGTTAAATAATAGAGGCTGCTTAGGTAATTGAATATTTATTCAATGAAAATCTGTGCAGCTACTAAAAATCTTTTATAGCAAAATTTGAAGTGGCAAAATATTTATAAGATAGTAAATATTCTTAGTGCAAAAGAAGGTTATAAAATCTATAAAATAATATTATGGTATGAGACTATTCTTGTAAAAAATGAAAATAAGTATATGTCTTTATATGCATGGAAAAATACTGGAATGACAAAAATGTTACCTACCAGTCTTCAAACATGTTGACTTTTTTCCTTTGTTTTTTTTCCTACACTCTTCATATTTTCTGCATTGATCCTAAGTCAGGGCTTTTTTTTTTTTAATTCATTTATTCATTTATTTCTGGCTGCACTGGGTCTTCGTAGCTACATGCAGGCTTTCTCCAGTTGAGGCGAGCGGGGGCTACTCTTCACTGTGGTGCACAGGCTTCTCATTGCGGTGGCTTCTCTTGTTGCGGAGCACACGCTCTAGGCGCGTGGGCTTCAGTAGTTGTGGCACATGGGCTCAGTAGTTGTGGCACGGGGGCTCAGTAGTTGTGGCTCACGGGCTCTAGAGCACAGGCTCAGTAGTGGTGGCACACAGGCTTAGTTGCTCCGCAGCATACAGGATCTTCCCGGACCAGGGCTCAAACCCATGTCCCCTGCACTGGCAGGCAGATTCTTAATCACTGAGCCACCAGGGAAGCTCATAAATCAGGGCTTTTAAACAGTCACTGGGCTGCTCTGGGAGCTGAACCTGGAACACTCTGAGCCCACCAAAGGCCACTGCTGAGAAATCAGATAAGGGGTAATCCATGCATGGATGTTAGAAAATCCTCCTAGTATAATCCCTATTCAAGCACCCTAAGCATAGTGCTTGTCAGCATAGCTGGGAAAAGCAAAAGGAAAAGGAGCTGGAACAGGCCACCATGTTGCTGGCAAAGGCCTTCACCACGGCCAATTTACTGAGTCCAAGTCCAGCAAGGTTACCTGGCTTCTTCCTTCTACTCAAGTCTCATTCTCTCTTCCAGCTTCTCCCTGTCATGTTCCCTTCTTACTTTTCCCTTTATTTACTCTTCATTTGGATTTTCTCAGAGTCCCTTTGGGAGAAAGAGAAAGGATTCAGGCAGGGGGCTGGAGGAGAGGTATCCAAAGATGAAGCACATCCAGGGTCTTAGCATGGCTTCCATTACACTCCATCAGGCCATCCCTAGAATTCAAGAATTCTCTAGAATTCTTGACTAAGTGACCAAGGGAGGTAGATTTCCAATCCTGCTAAAAGGATGATGATTTATTTATCCCCACACTAATAAGCTGATTCCATTCACATGCTGTTGTGGAGATAGGACCTGGGTCAGATGATAGGCTGAGATCAGAAGACTTGGATAAGAGTCTAGTTCTGATGCTAACTTGATATCAAACCTAAGAATTCACTTCACCTCTCTGGGCCATCTTTTCCTCCTCTGCAAAATGGGCCTAATACACCCCCTTAGACTGTGTTAAGCTCCCATAAGCACTGATGTTTGTCTCATTTGTTCGGTGCTAGATACGAACAGGTACTCAATACATATCTGTTGAACAAAAGAAATAAAACACCGATCTGTTCACTCACACAGGGCTTCATATGAAGAACAGATAAATGGGAATACGAGTGCTTTGGCTGTATAAATCACATTACAAAGACAATGTATGTTTTAATATTTTTTTACTAATATAAAATAGAAGTAACATTGTCTTGGAAATAACATGCTCATCCCTTGAGGTAAAAGCTCTTGGGCTTTGCAAAACAAGGTTTGAGAATCACTGAAGTAAGAATTAGAGCTCATGACCTTAAAACGATTTAATCCACCAAATCAGCCAACACTGCATCCTGAAGCAACGGAGGTTTTTTTTTTTTAACCAACCATGTTGTCAGCCTTTAAAGTCCAGGGCATAAAGCACAGAAGGGCAAAGGGGGTGCTATTTCACAACATTCTTACTGAAACAGTTGCGGGGAAAAGTAAGCTTTCCCAACACATCTGTCTACCACCAATTAAAATGTGGAATATTGAGGCCCTCACCAACGACTTCCTCTCAAGGGCTCCCAGTAACAGGTACATCTTTATCATCGAGACCAAGGGAGCCATGCCACTTATTAACAGGCATTTGTTTCAGCAAATGTCACAAGGAGATGTGGGATCCAGCCATCTCCCAATTTGCACACACTTGAAAGCTGTTGGTGTTACAGCTCTTGGAGCGCGTGGGCAGGGGGCCTATGGTTTTTCACACATTACACTGGAAAGGATTCTAACTGCACAAGAAGGTAGGTTGTGGGATGCCAGCCAAGCTAAACACTGACAAATTCCCTTCTGGTCAGAGCCTGCAAAATTTCTGTGCTGTCTTGGGTGAAAGCGCCTTTCCTGGGTCAATGTGATGGGCAGACACGTGGCATCCTCATTCACAAACTGCTTCCCTTAGATGCTCATCAGCCTCCCCAGGTCATCCACACAGCCCCCTGCAACTGGGCGTTGGATCTAGAGCCAAAATCACCACAACTGACCAGTTCTTCTAATTAAAAATTCATGCTGCTCTTTTGTTGAACTGGAGATTCTAGAAATAATAATAATAATAAACCCTGACAAACTCCTGGAGACATACCCAATACAGAAAACTGGGCAATGTACCTTAGGAAATACCCAAGAGAGCCCCCTGTCCCTCAGTTATGATTTTTATTATTTAAAAATATATATATTTATTAGCACATGCTCAAAGGGAAAACTATGGAGAACATAGATGCATGCACCTGAAAACATATATATATATATATATATATATATATACACACACACACATGCACACATACATACACATATACACATACATACACATACACACACATACGCAAACAACAGGACTCACAACCTTACCACTCAACAATAAGCACGTATAAAAACATACAAGAACAGGGCTTCCCTGGTGGCGCAGTGGTTGAGAGTCCCCCTGCCGATGCAGGGGACACGGGTTCGTGCCCCGGTCCGGGAAGATCCCACATGCCGCGGAGCGGCTGGGCCCGTGAGCCATGGCCGCTGAGCCTGCGCGTCCGGAGCCTGTGCTCCGCAATGGGAGAGGCCACAACAGCGAGAGGCCCGCGTACCGCAAAAAACAAACAAACATACAAGAACATCTTATGACCCTTTGTTTTTTCCCTAAGCGTACACATAAAAATAAACATCCTATTTCATAACCTGATTTTTTCCTACCTAGCCACGTGTCATGACCATTTTTCCAAGGAAGGCAACAAGTATTTTTTCTAACAGTCTAATAATCTACCATAGGCTTTAGCTTTATTTACATATTGGATAGTTTCGATATTTACAATTATTCTCTGCTACAAACAGCAGCACACATCTTTATACCTCTCTGTTTCCTAACTGGGCTCAGGGAGTGAAGATAATTTAAGTAAGGAAGTACAAAAACGATAAAGCTAGATATGCCTTCATGGATATTAAAATATCCTAAGATTACGGTAGGAATTGCTGTGGGAAGAAAGATCATGGATCAGGTCCCAGCGTCTTCAATAAATGCGAGGAGAGACTGGCGGTCTATAGATGAAAGAGGGGAAGAAGCAGGAGGGTAGAATGGTCACTGAATATGAGGCTTAGAGGTGAGCTCCTGAATGAGAGTAGGATCTTCAGGAAGCAACAACAAAGAACCAGAGGAAGGCAAACTTCTGACTCCAGAAAGCTTGCTGTTCCTGAATGGAATGACATCCCCAGGAGGTAGTCAGGATCCTCTCCAGGCAGGAGGAAGGGAAAGCATTCTACAGAGTCAAGTCCAGAAGGCAAAGTGGAAAGAGTCAACAAAGGGGTCAAGAGAACAAGGAACCAGGTAAGAATGAGGTGATGACACGGGGACTGGAGCTGGCCTCTCCGCCCATAAATGAGAATTACAAAGATGGGAAGCGTGGTTGGAGGTGACCAGCCTCCTAAGTCCTCAGTGGGGCACAGGTCATTTTGCTTCTAGAAATAGCTAAGGGTCCTGGGTAGTGTTTCTCCTAGTTTCAGAGAAGTGGCCAAAGATATGTTAGGCTTAAAAGACATTCTTCTCTGGGTGACAGCTGTCACAGAGAGGACAAAGGCCCCTACAAGGTTCAGAGGAAGACAACATAGCCTTGATGTGGGCAAGGACAGTCTCATAGAGTTCCGGGTAGCTTCTTGCAATAGACTAAGGACATGAGGAGGCTTGCAGAGAGACAAAGAGATCTATCTTGGGGATTTTTTTCTTAATTCAGGCAATAAAAGTGGAGAATGAAAGGTCAGTGTGTTCCTTCTCAAATATTAGCTACCTCAGTAAGGATTTTCAAGGGAGCTGTAGAATATAGGATTCAGTAGAACTTCCTAAAAGTTAAATAGATCTATTCATTAATTGCCTTATTTAAAGAATATGTATTGGGCATCTACTATGTGCAAAGCTCCATTCTAAATACTAGAACAAGAGAAGTGAACAGACGAGAGTACATTGTATACAGTTAACAACAAATGAATAAACATATAATAAAATGCCAGCTAGTAACAGGTGCTGTAAAGTAAAGGGAAAGGAAGTAAAAAGACTGTGGTGTTATTGTACATAGACAGATGAGAGGTGAGAGAGGACCAGTCAGGAGAGCTGGGTTATATTGTGGTAGTTAACAACCCCAAACAGGCACAGGTTTCTCTTCCTCTCGCACTACATGGTCATGCTAGATCGGCTAAGGGACATGTTCTATGTCTCCAGGATCAGGTTGATAGAGAAGCCTTTAACTCAAAGATTGCTCTGGACAGTCTAGAACCAGCAATGAAATGCTTCAGCATAAAGTGACATACAACCACTTTGGAATACAGCTCATTGTCCAGAACAACTCATATGGCCCTACTCACCCACAAGGGAGCCAGAAAGCGCAATCCTACCATTGGTCTGTGAAGCCAAAACCCAGAAATATTTAGTGAAGGGCATGAGTGCTTATGAAAGATGATAGTTAAATGGATGGATAGATGTAATAATAGTAATCGTTAGCACATAGCACTGCTATGAGGCAGGTACTATGGAAAGCACCTTACACATACTGACTTATACAACCCTCATAACAATACTATGAGGTAGGCTCTATTATTATTTTCAACATCATCTCATTTTTGAGATTGGATGGATGGATGGATAGGTGGGTGGATAGATGGATGGATGGATAGGTGGATGGATGGATGGCCATTCATGTTGACTGGCAATAACAATGTCAACTAGGAAAATATAAGAGCTTGACTCGTGCCACCAGTAGAAAAGGACTCATACACCTGCAGGTCTCACATTCATTTCACCAGTCTTGGTCATCCAACTCTGTCACCACTTACATTCTCAACAGAAAAAAAAAAACAGCTGTCATAGTCTTCCAGGCAGAAGGCCAGAGGCCCATGTAAACATACTGCATGCTTGCCAGTGAAACCCTTCCAGCCGTCCTGGAACCACAAGCCTGGTACCCAGTCCCCACACAGAAGCTCCTTCTTGGCAGGTGGGGAGGAATAACTCCTCACAAAGACGGGGACGACTCAAACAGGCTGCTGTTGAGAACAAGCAGACGTGACTAGGGCGGTGGAGGGAGGGGGGACAAACTGGCCGTTATGGCAAAACCAGTGTTGCCTGAGTCAAAAGCAGTGGGTTTTGAGGACTTCCCCTGCTCTGGCCCCAGCACACACTTAAAATGGGAAACAGTTACTGAGCAGCATTTTGCTTGCTAACAACATTCAGCTTCCTGGATAAAGAGAATACAGAAAGGCAGCAGGGAAGATAGCTTTGAATGTTCTACCCCAAAAACATGGGCCCTGCTACGGCCCACGAGGGCCCATCATCTCCCAGGGGGGGAGGGCTTGTCTGCCAACTCATGAAGCCACCAGGCCCACCCAAATAGCTTTTACGGAGCTTCCTCTAGCTGAGCCGAGCTGTGCTTTCCACCGCTCAGCCCAAGCGTCTCACCAGCTCCGCAACTTCAAAAGCCACCCAGGTTCAGCATCTGCCCTAGCAGGCAGGCTGAGTCAAGACAGGGGATCAATGTCCTGCTGAGGTCGCAGCAGCCCATCAAGGAGAAGAGACTTGCCTAAAGTTCTCTAGCCAGGCCCTGCTATAACCAGGCTAGGAAAATGGAAAGTGGGGCGGGGGGGGACCTGATGCCCTAAAGGAAAAGGGGGAAAGCAGAGTAAAGTATGTCAGATTCTTGTAGTTAGCTGCAGGAGCTAGGAGCGCCCAAGAAAAAACCAGACCTGGGAAGATGCCTGGAACCCAGCTGGGGAGAAAAGAGCTAAAGCCACACGACGGCTAGCCATAGGGGCCGGCACCCCCAACTCGAGCATCATTCAAGGGTACTTGAATGACGGGGTCCTCAGGATGCAGTGCTCAAACAGAAAGGCAAAGAGAATGTTCACATTTTTCTAATGAGGTAATCTTTGCAAAGAGGAGCTTGGGCCGAGGGAAGGAACTTGGGGTTGATCTCCTTTGTAAAGGAAAATGTAAACATATGACAAATGTAAGTTCCTGGGTCCACACGTATACTATATGGCGGAAGTCTACGGAACTTCTGATGAGGTTTGCTTACATCGAGAAGGCCTTAGCCAATGGTGATGGACACGGTGCCGCAAGTTCAGTATGGGTGTGAGAGTCAAGTTAGGGTCCAAATGCCAATTCTGTAACTTGGAGTAAGTAACCTATACTCTCTGAGCCTCTGTTTCCTCACGTACAGATGCTGCCAATACAGTAGCCATGAGCAACATGTGGCTAGTGAATACCTAAAATGTGGTTAGTTTGAATTGAGGCGTAAGTGTAAAGTACATACCAACATCTGAAGACGTAGTCTTTAAAAAAAGTTAAATATTCCATTAATCATTTTATATTGATTACATGTTGATATGAGAATATTTGGGATATAATGAGTTAAAGAAAACATTAATCAAAATTAACTTCACTTGTTTCTTTTTAATGTGGTTACTTAGAAAATTTTACATTACATTGTGTGGCTCATGTTATATTCCTATTGGACAGCAGTGATCTACAAAATGTTAGGAGGTTGATATGAAGTTCAAAGAAGATGTCATATGTTAAGAGTTCTAGGCGTCCAGTATTGTGTTCACTTCCCTCCCCCACCTACATCTGATCCAGAAGGTCCTTTCAACTCCCCAATCTGCCAATGTCTCTCCAAACATATCATGTCTCTCTCATCATCTCTCACCTGGATATCTGCAGTGGACTCCTAACTCATCTTCTACTTCCACCCCAGCCACCAAGAATCTATTCTCCATTCAACAGCCAACAGGAGATGTTTTAAATACAAATCCAGTCCTTTCCATCCCCTACGTAATACCCTCCAGTGGCCTCCCACTGCACTCAGCACAGAAGCTTATCCCAGCATAAGAAGCCCCATGTGATATGGCCGCTGCCCACCTCCCCACCTGCTTCTCCATCCACGCCCACTAGAACCCAGATACAAGATCATGCTGAGCTGGTTTCCTCCTCATGGCCTTGACACTGCTCATCCCAAGGGCCCAGAACAATATTTTCCCCCATTCTGCATGGCTGCCTCCTTCTGATCTTGTGGGTCTCAGGTCACACGTCACTTGGTCAGGATGGTCTTCCCTACCTAAAGAAGACACTCACCACACCACTCTGTTGCCTTCTCCTGGTTCAATCTCTTCATGACATTCACCACACACTGAACTCATTGTGTTTTCAATTCGTTTACTTGAATATCATCTGTCTTCTTGCTGGAATATCAGCTCAGTGAGGGCAGGGACCTGTCTTAGCTATTCTAGCTCCACAGCCTAGACTGGCGACTAGAACATGGCTGGTGCCCAATAAATGCCAAGTGAGCAAGTGGCTGTGCCAGCTGGAGCTGTGGAGGAATTAGAGGCCAGGTCCCCAGAACAGTCTGCCAGAGACGCTTCCACTCCAGCCATGCCACGTCTGGGTATAATATCCAAAAGAACTGAAAGCAGGGTCTCAAAGAGATATTCATACACCCACGTTCACAGCAGCATAATTCACAGTAGCCAAAAGGTGGAAGCAACCCGAGTGTCCATCGACAGATGAATGGATGAGCAAAATGTAGTGTATACGTAACACGGAATATTATTTAGCCTTTAAAAGGAAGGAAATTGACACCTGCTACAACATGGATGAACCTTGAGGACATCATGCTAAGTGAAATAAGCCAGCCACAAAAAGACAACTACCGTATGATGCCATTACACGCCACGTCTAGCGTAGTCAAAATCATAGAAACAGAAAGTAGAATGGTGGTTTCCAGGGACTGGCGGGAGGGGTTCATGGGGACTTGTTTACAATGGGGACAGAGTTTCAGATTTGCAAGATGAAAAAGCTCTGGAGCTCTGCTGCACTGTAACATGAATATGCTTAACACAAGTGTCCTGTACATTTAAACATGGTTCAGATGGTAAGTTTTATGTTTTTTACCATGAGTTTAAATTTTTTTAATATTTTTTAAAACAATAAAACTTCCACCTATCTCAGGGAACAAAATAGAAAGCTATACCTAAGTCAGCTAAAAGGAGAGGAAAAAAGAACAAAAATTGGGGAAAGAGCCAGAAGAAAAAAAGTTAACACAGAGCCCCAAAAACTGTCCTGTCCATTTTTTGACATTCGCCTTTGGAAGATGGACACAGAGACCCGTGGATCTGGGCCCCCATGAGCATCAGGGGAATTCAAGAGGAGGCAAACACTCCTACTGGCATCACTACTAAAGACTTCCTAGAAATCTGCTCTGAGGATCTAATTAGGGATGCAGGCGCGGGATGTGCTTATAATAGTGAGAAATGGAAACACCTCCATAACCATCTTGGGGCACCTTTTAAATGAAGTATGGTCAAGCCATGCAACAGAGACTACGGAGTCACATGAAAAAAACAATGATGAAATCTGACTTGACAAACGAGCAGTCTCGAGTGTCATCATGACCCCGTTTGTGTGAGAGAGACAGAGACAGAGACAGAGAGGGATATATACCTAGGTATTGACATTTGGGGGAAGGGTGAGATAATTTGCTTTCTGTGTATTTTGTAATGCTCCGTAACGAAGATATATTGCTTCGGCAGTGAGAAGGCATTATCTTTAAGAAAAAAACACGGCAGAAAAAAATGTTTACAAGAAAACACTGCGGATCCCAAAGAAAATTCTAGTACCCTGAGAGTCAAATTATAGCACAGCAAGAACGCCCAGCAAGGAACAGAAAACACAAAACTACAGTTACGTAATTCAGGAAGGCCCGCAGAAGCTCCCGGACACCCGCAGAGACCCAAACAGACCTTTTGGAACTCAAACCAGGGCAGAGAAAACACACAAAAAAGTAACAGGACCCATCCAGAGATGAAAGATTAGGTGCGCAGAATCACAGGGACAAAAGTGAGTGTAAGAGAGAGGAGGCAGGAAACAACATTCAGGCTTCTTTCGGGGGCCGTGGGGGCTTGCGGGGGGATGGGAGGGTTGGGAAGCAACTACAGGGCCTGGGAGCCCCTATAGTTAAGCTAAGGCTAAGAGGAAAGAGCCCTTCTCTTCAGCCGTCATCTGCGTGAGCACAGCAGGTGAGTCAGGCAGCCCCTCTAGCAGAGTGGAAGAGCCGCAGGCGCCTGCCAGCTGACCTAGCTTCCACGGTGATTTCTGAACTGGGTGGGGATACACACAACAATGTTTAATAGTGTGACTCTCAGAGCTGGGGACAAATAAAAATAGTAGTAAACACTTTCACAGCGTGTGTTCTGGGCCAAGCATTGTTCTAAATTTTATATATATACATGTACCCTCATTTCATCTTCTCAACGGCTCTATGAGAGAGTTATCACTCTCATCCCCATTTTACAGATGAGAAAACTGAGGCACAGAGAGGTCAAGTAACTTGCCCAGGGTCATACAATTAATTAATGGCAGAGCCAGGATTCAAACCCAGGAAGCTGTGGCTCCAGGGTCTATGCTGTGAACCATAGGCTGTTCTCTCTTAGCTATCCAAAAGACCACCAACAAGTGCTTTTCGCAGACTACTCTGACATCTGTTTGTAGGAAATTCACCTCAAGGAGAAATTACACGGAAAACCTCAGGGTTGAGTATCGTTGCACCTCATCACAGGCTATGAAAACAGCCCAAGCTTACCCTACGAAACCACTTTCCCACTCCCACCTCCCCTCCTTCTTCAGACCATGGCCCTCAGTATTCTCTGCTTCCTAGGTGCCCACAAAACATGAAAACCAGCTCTCCGCAGGAGCCACGCTGCACTCACCACTCTACTCCACTGTCTTAACACACGCTCTGCAAACAGAGTAAGTCAGACCCTGCTGTACACTCCCCGGCTACATTACCTGAGGAGAGCTAATTAATTAGCTCCCCCACCTCCATTCCATTCCTAGAACAGGAAAAACAGTATTAAAGTCTGTACTCATTACTCACAGATTCCATATTTGCAAATTTTCCTACTTGCTAAAATTTATTTATAACCCCCAAATCAACACTCACAGTATTTTCATGATCGTTCTCAGACACATGCAGAGTGATGAAAGATTTGAGTCACCCGACGCACACATTCCCAGCTGAGGTTGAACAAGGCTATGCTCTGCCTCCTTGTTTCAGTTTTCACGTTATAAACAAGTATTCTTTTTGCGGGAAATCAGTACCGCGTGTTTCGCATTTTTATGCTTTTTGTTGGAAACTTAGCTGTTAAAAATGGCCCAAAGGGTGTGTTCCTAAGGGCAAGAAGGCTGTTATGTGTCTTTCGAAGAAAATACGTGTGTTAGATAAGTTTCATTCAGTTGTGGTCCTGCTGGACACAAGTTCAATGTTAAAAAGTCAACAATAAAGTGACTTTAAACAGAAACACACATAAAACAATGTTACGTATCGATCGGCTGACAAAAACGTCATGGCCAGAGGCTCACAGGAACCTGACCCCATATTTCCCCTAGGAGCAATAGCTCAGTATTCACTAATTCGGCGTTTGCTGCAACTTTATAGGACATACCAACCGCAAGTAACGAGAATTGACTGTACCTCATAGTACTGTCAGTCTTAAATGAGCTGATATCACTAAGGCACTTAGAATAACACTCGGACCATCCAACGGGCTAGCTAGGCATCTTCCTTTATCACTTATACACATTCTTAGCTTGAAGACTGAGGCGAAATAAAAGAGAACTAGGGCCCCACCCAGAACAAGTGTTCTTGACTTGAGTTGAATGGGACGAATGAGTGGGCCAAATATTAAGAAGCTTTGACCATGTGGCACACCACTGGTGATGAGCTCAGAGCTGACAGTGGTTTTACGTTGAGGAAAGAAGACTCCAGGGAGCATCCACGGGGTTCACCCACCTAAGATCCACTCCCCTTGGTTTTCCTCCTTGTTCTCCCTTGAGGAGTATTACCTGGGGTCTTGGTGGGGGTCAGCAATTCTGGGATGGCCATGTGACTTCAGGTAGGCCAATCAGAAGCTCACTCCCTGGATTTTGCATCTAGAACAAAGTTATTCATCCTGCCTATGGTGTTTTGAAGGAATGAACCATTAAGTCCTGCTTTCTAGATCCCCAGAACGTCTCTGGTTCCAGGACTTTCCAAAGCCTACATCTTCATCTTTTCCTTCACATCTCCGATTTCTCTCATATCCTGCTAATAAATTCATTTCTGCTTAAATTAATCAGAGTCAGTTTATGTTACTCACAACCAAGGATCCTAACCAAGACAGGAATTTCAAGGGATAGCCTTTTTTCCATCCCCCTTCCCTTAGACTTACACCTCAGAATAAAGGAAATTCCAGCTATTCATGCACACAGAGGTCTCATAGAAATGGGACCTGGGCTTCCCTGGTGGCGCAGGGGTTGGGAGTCCGCCTGCCGGTGCAGGGGACGCGGGTTCGTGACCCGGTCCGGGAAGATTCCACATGCCGCGGAGCGGCTGAGCCCATGAGCCATGGCCGCTGAGCCGGCGCGTCCGGAGCCTGTGCTCCGCAACGGGAGAGGCCACAACAGTGAGAGGCCCGCGTACCGCAAAAAAAAAAAAAAAGAAAGAAACGGGACCTAAGAAGTGGCCAAAGCAGGCAGCTTTTATACTTTTTAGGCAAAGAAATAATAAATTTGTAAGGAATTGACAGGACAAAGAAACTTAGGTTTTGGACTCTAAATTAGTGAAGAGTTTGGGCTTGGGGCAGCAAATTAAAGAAGTCATAGGTTTGTTTATACAGGCTCTCAGCCTAATTCCCCATCTCTGGTGATATAACTGAGTGTCTTCTACCTCCAGATGCAGGGAGGGTACCTTTCACAGGAGAGATTTATTTCCTGCTTTCAGGGAGACAGAGAGAAGGGTCAGAGTGTCCTTCTTGTGTTGGTCATTTCTTAAGTAACTTTAATTCAAAATAATCAGTATACCATTGAGGCACATTTCAGGGCAGCCTGCCCTGGGCCCCAGCAAAGCAAAACATATGCAGGGCCACTGGTGAGCTCTGCTAAAGGGGGACCTCGGCTGCTGGGCCTCGGTCCTGTCTCTTGCACTATTTTCGTGATACGACTTGAAGAAAGGATCAAATGAGTCGGAAGACAGAAGTAGCATCTTAAACACATGTGACAGAATGGAATTAGTACAAGCAATCAGAAGGTCCAGAAACCCAGTTTCCGAGTCCAGGAATGCAAGTTGGATTAAGAGGGTTTTAGATTAAGCACTTTTGAATCACTTAAGGATTTCATCAGACAAAAAGCTAGTGAGTCAGCAGAATGAGAGGGCTGCCAAAAAACAGTTAACGATTTTAGACAAATTGAAGTATATTATCTACATCAGTGATTGCAAATCGGTGGCCCACATATTGTTTGGCCTACAAAAATTGTTTTCTAGTTTTAAAAAAGTAAATAAATTACCAGTACTCCTAAATTAGAAGTCTTCCCATAAATATTCTGATTTCCTGTCTCTGCTGAAAAAAAAAAAAAGAATCTGGCAATGCTAGGCCTGTGCTTCCATACTGGCAACAATTGGCTGGAGCTAAGTGGCCACTCCTCTGAGATGGGGCACACTCCCTTTATTTTGCCATTGTCCCTACCCCTCCCTGTGGTCTCCCCATTTCCAAGACTTGCCAGTCGCCAAGTCTCATCACACTTGGATGGTTATTTTCCCTATGGTACAATTAAAAATATATATTCTTCTGTACCCACATAATAAAGGCTGTATTTAAAAAAAAAAGGGGTATGTTTCCAAAAATTACATACTTCTTTGTAGAAGTGAAGAAAATTCTTATGGTTTAATATACAGGTATTTCTTAAATCTAGGCTGTTTCATGTGATTAAGTTATCTGCCTGTGCTCCTGTAGGAATCTGAATTTGTGAACCCCAATTATAACATGAGATGTCATGGTTCCTCTCTATTCAGGGATAGGCAGACTCTTGCTGAAGTGTTACACCGGATTTCAGAATCCATTATTGATAAAGTACATGGACAAGCTGGAAATTTGAGGACAGGTTCAAGAACTCTTAGCTCACACATACAATGAAATTCACACATATGCTGCTCATTCCTTTTTTTTTTTTTTTTTTTGCCCATTCCTTTTAATGCCTATATGTTGACATGGAAAGATTGACATTTTTGGTAAAATCAAAAACTTGTGGAAATGAATGTTTAGCCTAATACTATTTTAGTTAAGTATATGAATATGTGGGTGTAGGTGTGTCTTTCTTATAGGCATAGAAGAGCAGTTTTCCCATCCAACCTTGAAATTCAGAGATTCTGTGACATTTCCGTATTCGTGACAGCCAAATATAAGATCAGGAAATGAGCAAGTGATTTACAGAGGCAGAAGGCAAGAGTCTAGTGTAATTAGAGGTTAAGAGTGCTGGGGAATACTTTAAAAATAATGATTTTTATGAGATTGAGTGGGAATACATGCTTGAGAGCCTCAACAGTAGGCAGAAAAGCAGCCTTGAAGAAGATGTACTGATACTAGCTGCCTCTAGCTGACATCTTTTGGGTTTCTTCCCATCCCTGACTTCTCTAAAACCTATAGGGGGGGATCCCAGCTATAGTGTCTTCCACATCCAAACCCTCCTACACGCACACACACACACACGCACACGCAGCTAAATGGCCTGAGTGTGGGCAACTGACCCAGCGGGGGCCATCAGATTATCCCAAGAAACTTGGAATTAGACCTAAGAGATGCTACCTGTCCCAGTTGGGAAATACTGTGAATATGGCCAGAAAGAGCACAGTTGATCCAGCGTAAACATAAGCCAAGAAAGCCAGAGAAGGGAGAACAAGGCAGACGCGTAGGAAGAACCCAGGGCCCGGAGACAAAGAGAGGCTGAAAGGGCACAGCTGCCTATGCTCTTGATGGCTGGTTTTCCAATTCTTCTATCCAGTCACTCATGAAGCCTAGGCTGAACTTCCTGCCCTTCGATCACAAAAGAGAACCTCCAATGCTAATAGTAACAACATAGGCAGCGGCCCACGTTCAAAGATGCTTACCATCTGCTCAACAGTAAGTGCTCCACATATATGGACTCATTTAATTTTCCTGAAAACCCTATGAGACAGCTAATAGTACCCTTCCTTTTAACCCCCCCCCATTTTTTATAGGTGAGGAACCTGAGGTGCAGAGAGTTTAAGTAACTCCCCAAAGAGCACCCAGCTAGGAAGTGGCAGAACCAGAACCGGAATCCAAACAGTACAGCCGCAGAGGCCTTGCATTTAACCATTAACTATTCTACCTCTTGGCCTCAGTTTGCTTGAGTGAATTTCCATCACTTGTGACCCAAAAAGCCCCGCCTGAGACACAGAGAAGCCACATGGACTTGGGGGAAAGCAGCCACCTGGAAGGCACTGTCACGGGAACCCTGCCAGTTCTTCTTGCTAAGTTGGCCGGCAAAGGACTCTTTCCTGCATCAAGGTGGTTGCTGGACCAGGGCCTTCGGACACAAGCAGAGCCATGGGGAAGCCACTCAGGCACTGATATAGCATCCCTTGGACCAATCTGTGTTGGGTACCCACTCTGTGCCAGCTTTTATTCTAGGAGCCAGAAAATTAGCAGAGAATAAGACAGGCAAGGGCCCTGTTTTCCCAAAGCTTACTTTCTAGAAGAGGGAGATACACGAATGATTCTACATGGTGACAGATGCCATGAAAGGAAAATAGGAGGGTGATGTAATAAGAATATTGAAAGGGATACTTTTAGGTAGGGTAGTTGGAGAAGGCTTCTCAGAGAGGCAATGACTGAGCTGACATGGAGATGATGAGAAGCAGAAGATTCAGAGAGGCACTGCGGTGGGAAGAAGCGTGCGAACTCAAGGAACAGAAGTGGGCACGGTGGCTGGAGCACACGTCCGTTCCACCCCTCAGTGGGCCGGGCATATGGAGAGAGAGGCAACCCTGCTCCAGAGCCCTGAGAAGGAGCGCGTGCGGTAGGCTGCCAGGATGGCCGGGTCTTTATTCCCCCCACCAGTGTCCACGCCCTTCGCAACGTGGCTTTGCAGCTCCTCTCCTCCACTCCCCACTTCTCGAATCTGGGATGGCCTGTGACTGGTTTGGGGCCAGTGGAAGCAGCAGAAGTGACGGTGTGCCAACTCTGAAGCATTTCTCAAGAGTCCTTGCATGCTTGCGTCCTTAGAACCGTGGAACCTTGCCCAACTGCCCAGGAACAAGCCCGAGTAGCCCGCTGGATGGGGAGACACACAGGATCCATTCTCTCTCTGCCGCTCCAAGAAACACACATCCCAGTGCTGGACACATGCGTGAAGCCGTCCTAGACCTTCCAGGCCCCAGGTAACCTGCCAGCTGACCGCAGACACACGAGCAAGCCCAGCCAACACCAGCAGAACTGCCCACTTTTGTGCAGTTTGGGGGTAGTCTGTAATAAAGAAATAGCTAATTCATACACCCAGGGTGATGCCCGGACAGAGAGAAGCACTGTAGGGACAGTCAGAAACTGCCCACGAGAGGCTGCTCTGTGGCTGTGCTTGGCAGCCCTGCCAGGGTCCTGACAACAGCACTGCTGCAGGGAGGCTCTGCCACAGCCCCAGGCTGATGCTTGACACCAGGAAACAGCAACACCCAGTGGCTTCATTCGCTGAAACTCTGCAGTGAGAATCAGGCACACCTGGCTTTAAATCCCAACCCTGCCTCTTACCAGCTGGGATGAGTAGCTTAACCTCTCCCACCTCTGTTTCCTCACTTGATAATGGAGTAAATATATAAAGCACATTAGAGAGTACCTGTCACATAGACATAGCACTTTTGTGTTGTGTAAGTTTACAATTATCACATATAAACAAAAGGGAGGGAAAGTCCCCATGTGAGGCCCACACTGGCGGTATGTGAAAGAATTTTAGGTGGAACATAGACGTGGCATTCAATCATGGCAAACTATAATAAGTAGTGGTTGTTCCCTTTTCAATTTTTTTTCAATCCTCGTGATTCTATCAAAGGAGAAAGTCTCAGTTTGGTGCTTATATGTTTTGAACCCCACTCTATATTTGCTAAATTCCCTTTCAGAACAAAGCGGGGGGGGATTTCAAATTCAGATCCTTGTCAGCCAATAGTACCTTGCTAGAATTTCACATTGTTTATTTATATTCATTTTATAGTTACTAGTTCTTTATGATGTTATTGTTTTTCCATTTATATAAAGTTTCCTTTAAAATAAATGTGTTGAAATGAAAAAGCAGACCATTAAAAAATATTTTTTAAAAGACAGAGTGCACACAGAGCAAATATTATGAAGAGCAGAATATTAGGGAAGACTGAAATAAGGAAAAGAACATGGGTAGAATATGGAATTCACCTGGTTCAAAGTTCAGCTTACCCAAGTTAGTAGCTATAAAACTGTATTAGTCAGCTTCGGCTAGGTAAGGCTACAGTAACAAGCAACCCCAAAATTCCATGGCTTTCGACATGCAAAGTTTAGTTCTTGCTCATGCTACATGTCACTGCAGTTGTCTGTGGCTCTGTGGCTTTGCTCCATGTGTCTTTCATATGGCAGGATATAAGCCAAAGAAACAGCCCTTGCTTGGTCCTGGGGCAGAGGAGAAAAGAGTAACGGCCAAACCATGCAATGGCTCTTAAAGCTTCTGCTTAGATCTACAGTATGTGAAGTCTGCTCAATTCCACTGGCCAATGTGTGTCACATGGTCAAGCTCCACATCAACAGGAACAGGAAAGTTCATCCCTCCTGTAAGTAGATACTATACCTCACATAGCAATGGATGGGGATATATAATCCTCTTAAGTGGAGAAAGCAAATAACTGACTCATTAATATAATCCACCATAATGACCCTGCGCAAGTCATCTCATTTTTACTTCTCCATTTTTAAAAATTTTTTTTTTTTTGCGGTATGCGGGCCTCTCACCATTGCGGCCTCTCCTGTTGCGGAGCACAGGCTCCGGATGCACAGGCTCAGCGGCCATGGCTCACAGGCCTAGCCGCTCCACGGCATGTGGGATCTTCCGGACCGGGTCACGACCCCGTGTCCCCTGCATCAGCAGGCGGACTCTTAACCACTGCGCCACCAGGGAAGCCCACTTCTCCATTTTTGAAATGAGAATACCTACTTCAGAATGAAGCTCAATAAATATGAATTCCCTTCCCCTTTCCCATCTTCTGAGATTCATTCAGAGCAGCTCAAACCAAATTTAGAAAGACCTTGGTAGACCAGCTGTATTCAAATGTTTAGTCCAAGACCTGTAAACAGCTAAAAACAAACCCAGTGATTATTCATGTGAGATGAATGTACTCCCCTCCTAAGCAAGGACTTAGGGGACTGTCCCTCTATGCCACTCATGTCGCCACCTTATGAAAATCTTACTGGAAAAACACCAGTTCCAGAACTAAAGAGAAAATGGAGAGGAAATGGTTATATTAATTGACATCATAATATTAGTACAGTAATTAAAAGCATACATTTTGGAATTGGAATCATGGCTCTGTCATTTGTATGTGACCTTGAGAAAGTTAAGTAACTGAGCCTCAGATTTTCCATAAAATGGGACAATAAACTATTTAAGTCATAGATTACTATACTGAGATAATTCATATGTATGGCTCATTACTGTGCCAGGTCCAACTAAATGCTCAATAAATAGAAACCCTTATTAACGCTGGTACATGTCCCAAAGTATAGATATTCAAGCATTTCAAATCAACGTTTGGCATCCAGTATATCCAGTACCCTTGCCTATACCAGTTGTATAAGTCTGAGTTCAATTTTTATTTCTCATTCTTTGATATGGGAGACCGCACTGCTCCCTGGAAACCCTGTAGAAATTCCCTGACCTTGCCTCTCTATCTATAAAGGATTTTCAATTCTTTTGAAAGAACCTGAAGAAACAAAAGGTACAAAAGTCATTTCTGAAAGTGATAAATGGATGTGGACCATGGCAACATCGGTTTCCCCAGCCTTCTGTTCACAGGGCATTTCAGCAAAAGGCTGCTGTCAGTATACAAGGAGACCCTCACAAAAAAGACCCTCAAGGACAGGATCTCCATTTACTCTTTTTTGGAGCTGGATTCCCTGTCTTATGTGTGGTGGACATTTTTAGCAACGAAGCTTATTCCATCTCCCAGCTGGAGGACTTGTCACTAATTACTTGGAAAAGAGATGAATAATTAAACAGACTTTTCTCTCAAGATACTAAGTGGAGGGCTTCCCTGGTGGCGCAGTGGTTGAGAATCTGCCTGCTAATGCAGGGGACATGGGTTCGAGCCCTGGTCTGGGAGGATCCCACATGCCACGGAGCAACTAAGCCTGTGAGCCACAACTACTGAGCCTGCGCGTCTGGAGCCTGTGCTCCGCAACAAGAGAGGCCGCGATAGTGAGAGGCCGGCGCACCACGATGAAGAGGGGCCCCCGCTTGCCACAACTAGAGAAAGCCCTTGCACAGAAACGAAGACCCAACACAGCAAAAATAAATTAATTAATTAATAATAAACTCCTACCCCTAACATCTTCAAAAAAAGAAGAAAAAAAAAAGAAAATTTCGAAAAAAAAAAAAAAGATACTAAGTGGAAGTGTCTGGGTAAGAGTGAAAGGTTAGAGATAATAATCTCCCTGTGGCTCACAGCAGTTTGGTCTATTTCTTTTTTTTTTTTAATTTATTTTGGCCACACCCCGTGGCCTCCAGGATCTTAGCTCCCCGACCAGGGATCGAGCCCAGGCCATGGCAGTGAAAGCTCTGAGTCCTAACCACTGGACCACCAGGTAATTCCCAGTTTGGTCTATTTCTAAGTCTGCTCAAGCTTTCAAAGTTTCCTTCCTTGTCTGCACAAGTTATGACCCTGAGTTAATCACATAAGCTCTTTGAGCCTCAGTTTTCTCACCTTTAAAGTGGGAATGATAGATTGCTTGGAAACACTTTGTTAGACTTCTAGAGCCAAATCAAGATAAGGGAGTCTCTCACCTGGACATTAGAGTGACACAGGAGTCAGGATTTGATGAAAATAGACCTGAACAAACACAAACACAAATAACTAGTGTAAAACAAAGAATGTGGCTCACCAACCAGTTCTACAAATAGGGAGCCATCAGCCACTGCAGTCGCCTAACAGCGCACCCGGAGAGGAATTCAGGATGAGAGACAGGACGAGGCACTCAGCCTTGAAAAAACGGCCCCTTAGATAGTCAGGTGTGCACCTCAGGAAGAATTTTCATGACCCCAGAATCTTGCATCTGCCCATACATAGCAAAGCACTAAAATCATTAACTTGAGATACCTGTTCCTTGTGACTACAGTAATCTTTTACTGAGATGTGTGCTTGACAGCAACTACTCCCTAGCCAAAAATCATATATACAACTGGCTTCTCCCCCTACCTCTGCAGAGCTGGTCCTCAGAGCTGCCAAGAGGCTGTCTCCCAGGCTGCAGTCCCCAGTAAGATCCCTGAATAAAACTTAAACTCACAACTCTTAAGTTGTGCATTTTCTTTCAATCAACACTAGTGAAGGACTGGTGTTTAGCAGATTAAAGTAAGAATTCGTACAAATCAACAAGAAAATGTAAAAGGGGGGGGCATTTATAGAAGACGAAATGCACTGTCCAAGAAATACGTAAAAAGAAACCTCACTAGTAATCAAGAAAATGTCTATTAAAATGAAATGTCATTTTTCTCCCCTCAGACTGGCAAAAGTGTTAAAGCTTGGCAATATCATAATTTAAGAAAGATGTAGTAAAACAGAAACACACACTGCTGGTGGGAATGACACCAGTCACTCTGGAGAACATTTGGCAGTATCTATTAAAATCCAAATCGTGTACCCCATTACCATGCCATTCTACTTCTCGGTAACTAGAGAAACACATGCATGTGTGTGAGACATGTACAAGGCTGCTTATTGCAGTACTGTTTGTAATAGACACCACCCCTAAAAAAATAGAATCTAAATGTTCCTCAACAGGGAGTGGCCATAAAAATGGGAGAAAGGTCATACTGTGGAATACTAGGGAGTATGTAGTTAAAAGCATAACAACAGAGATTGCTCTTCAAAACACTGTGAAGTGAAAAATCAAGTTGCAGGATGATGAGTGACGTATGACACCATTTAGCAAGCCGTATACACACACACACATAAACGCTACCATATAATCTGTATGGATACAAATATGAACAAAGAAAAGGTTCTAAAAAGAGACACCAATGGTGACCTCTGGGGAAGGGAGAGAGGACCTGGATTGGAATGTCAAAAAAGCCAAAAAGGTCTTTAATACCTTATCTATGATATTTAATTCATCTTAATGAGATTATACTTATGCATTTCTTATGAATTTAACGTTTTCCTTTAACACAGCAGGAGGATCTCACTGCATCATCCGTGGTGGGTCACAAGGTCTAGTTGACTCCAGAATCAACAGAAGAGATATGCTTATGGGGATAAATGTGGCCATAATTATTACCACATGACTGAGGCTTCTGTCTCCCCAGATGCTTTCTCTACTCTGAGAAACAGGAAGCCAAGGCACACCTAGCTTTTTGCTATTCCAATAGCCTAAAGACCTACAGGCTTAATCCCTTCCCAGGGGCGATAATTAACATTTTTAATGCAGGCACTTTTACTATCAATAGAGTTAACAACTGCTGCTCTTATCTACTTAGGTGTGAAAAAGAAGAGGAGATGCTTTAAGGGTGGAGGATAAGCAGAAAGGATAGAATTCAAGAGGAATTCACAGAGCCTGGGGGCAATCTGGCGAGGTAGAGGTTCTGAACCCTGGAAGAGGTGGGTGAAGAGTGAAGACAAAGTTGAAAAAACAGATTCTTTAGCATGACATCCACAGCCTTTCATATTCTGGGCTTAAGTCTACCTTTCCAGAACCTTCTCTCAGTTCCATCTAGCCCAAGGGGGTGCCAAGTGTGAAGGGTAAGACCTCTGACAATGGAAGGGGGTAACCGACCCGCCCAGAGGCATCAGCTGAGACACAGGGACAAGCCCAAGAAGTGCATTCAGGGACTTCCCTGGTGGTCCAGTGGTTAAGACTCCACGCTTCCAATGCAGGGTCCATGGGGTTAGATCCCTGGTCGGGGGAACTAAGATTCCACATGCTGCATGGCGCAACCAAAAAAACAAAGCGCATTCATCCACAGTCCCTTGCATTAAGCGACCTCATGGGATAAGAACTATCCTATCTCCACTAAAGGGACTAAAGGGTGGGCAAATGGAGAGAAAGGCACTACCTTATGTTTCCCATTTGATCACAGCACCCCTCAAAAATACGTGTCTGCTTTAAGACGTCTCTAAGTTTTTCTCTTTCCCAGCACTTACTACAATCTATAATGATCTTTTTTCCTTGTTTACTTGTTTATAAACAAGGAAATGTAAGTTACATGAGCAGCAAGGACTTTCTCTGTCTTGTTCACCACTGTATCCCCAGTATCTGGCATACAGTAGGTGCTCAGTAAGTTGTTTTTTGTTTTCTTTTCATCTTGAAGGTGGAGATACTTCCAGAAATACAGCAAGAGGCTTGAAACATAGTACCTGAGGGTGACATAGATTGCTGAACAGAAAGAATGGCTAAGAGCACTGGAAATAACCATTTTGGAGGGGACTTTTTTTTTTTTTTTTTTGCGGTACACGGGCCTCTCACTGTTGTGGCCTCTCCCGTTGCAGAGCACAGGCTCCAGACGCGCAGGCCCAGTGGCCATGGCTCACGGGCCCAGCTGCTCCGCGGCATGTGGGATCTTCCCGGACCGGAACACGAACCCGTGTCCCCCGCATTGGCAGGCGGACTCTCAACCACAGCGCCACCAGGGAAGCCTTGGAGGGGACTTTTTTGTTCCTAAAGTAAAGGGCATAAAATCACAAGATTTTATGAGGATTCTTTTCTGTGACTCTGTAGGTTGTTTAAAAGTTGGAAACACCATGCCAGCAGTTCCACGGAGGAGAAAAGGAGATCCTTATGACAAACTTTCAAAGCTTGACCTCAGCTTAGCTAAGATTTTATTCCATATCCATTAGTGACAAGGCTGGTAGAAAAATAAGAGCAGTCACTTCCTCTTTTACGTTTTAAACAGAAAGAGAGGAGGAAAAAAAAACTTACTGAACTCTGAACTTCCTCTCCTCTAACCACAACTTACTACTGGCTTACTTTGGTAAAATAATTGCCAAATAAATAATAATTAGGTATCTTACTGGCGCTGCAACGTTTCTATCCGAAACTCTGCCTGGAACATTGCCTACTGATTCCAAACCTTTTCAAGGAGCCCATCCAGGGATCCTGACTGAAAGGGGACAAAACTGTCCCAAGGCTGCCAAGAAACTGCTGAGCTCAGCTCTGTGGCTGCTGCAGCTCTACTCACAGGACAGACATCTGCCACGCCAAAATGAAACTGAGCCCAAACTGGCAGACTACTCCAAGGCACAAGTCCACAGCCAGATACCCTGGAGGGACCTTGGACGTAGGGTGCAGCAGCCTGAGTCTGGGCCCTGGCTCTACCACTTACTTACCAGCTCTGTGATGTTGGGGAAGTGGCTTAACCTCTCTGGGCATCCGTTTTCTCATATGTTAGAAAGAAAAAAGGCTTCTGTTTCTGATATGGTCAAGTAAACTCCAAATGGACCCAAGCTTCCTGCAGATAACAAGTTTAACTCTGGACCAAAAAACAAAAAAAATTTCTTTTATTTAAAAAAATTTTTTAACCTGAAAGCACTGGAGAGTGAACAAAAGAAGGCAGATTCTGGAGTAAGGGAGCTGAAATCTGAAAGAAGAGAATACCATTTCGCAGCTTTTACCCTGAGAACAGACTGCATCAAGTGGCAGCTAAAACTCCAATATAAAACCTTAAGTCTTCCTGGCTTGCAGAGCCAGAGGACCAATTTCAGGTCAACCACAGCTACTGGAAAGTGAGGAGCGAATCCAAGGATAGAGAGAGCCCACAGAGGAGCCCCAGCTTCTGAGTACAGGCAGGCCTGGGAGATACTGCGGGATTGGTTCCAGACCACCGCACTAAAGTAAATAATGCAATAAAGTGAGTCACACAAATGTTTTGGTTTCCCAGTGCATATTAAAGTTATGTTTACACTATACTGTAGTGTATTAAGTGTGCGATAACACTATGTCTATAAAAACAATGGACATACCTCAATTGAAAAATACTTTATTGCTGAAAAATACCAACACAATCACAGTAGGAACATCAAAGATTACTGATCACAGGTCACCATAACAAATATAATGAAAATGAAAACATTAGAAATATTATGAGAATTACCAAAACGTAACCCAGGGACGCAAAGTGAGCAAATGCTCTTGGAAAAATGGTGCCAACAGACTTGCTCAGCGCAGGGTTGCTGCAAACCTTCAATTTGTAAAAAACGCAGTGAGAATTCCCTGGCGCTCCAGCGGTTAGGACTCTGCACTCTCACTGCCAAGGGCCTGGATTCAATCCCTGGTTGGGGAACTCAGATCCCACAGGCCACACAGTGCAGCCAAAAGAAAAGAAAAAGAAAAAACAGTATCTGAGAAGCACAATAAAGGAAGGTATGCCTGTATAAACTCTTTCCAAGTGCCTGGCTGACTCTTGAACCATGCACACATGGGGCAGCCTCAAAGATAAAATAAAAAACAGAACTGACATCTGAACTAATGTCCAAGAGACAGTTTACTGTCCAACCAAGTCAATAGCTTACTAAGATGAAAACTTCAACATTCCTCAGAGAAATATAACTGAATCCAGAATCTCCACAACATAATACAATGTCCAGGATACGATCTGAAATTACTCGACATATGAAAAACCAGGAAAATATGACCCAATCTCAAGAGAAAATACAACCAACCAAGGAAAACAGGGAGGAACAATTCCTACTAGGTTAGGGCAATAATCTGAAATTGTATGAGATACAATGCCTTCAGCTGCAAGTAACAGAAAACCCATCTGAAATGGTTTAAGCAGTAAGAGAATTTATTGTCTAACAAGAACAAATTTCCAGAGATAGGGCTACATCAAGGTTAGTTAATTCAGTGGCTCAACGACATCATGAAGGACACAATTCTTCTCCATCTTTCCGCACTGCCATTCACAGCATGTCAGCCCTGTCCCTCATGGTCAAAAGACAGCTGCCACAGTTCCAAGCCATGACATGAGGTACTTGAAGAAAAATCCTTTATCCTGGGTCCCCTTCCTTCCTGATTTGTATGCTGTCCTGTGAAAATATGACTCTTGGTACTTACCACAGTCTTCTTGGGACCAAGAGGGGAGATACTGATCTTGAAGGATGGCAGAGCAAATAACTGGGAGAATCCCCAGTCTTTCACGGCCCTGTTAAGCCTCTGATTAAACAAACACTTGAATCACCTACCTCCAGACAGCTTAAGGGTTCTACTATTAACAACCAAAGTGTCCTATCTAAAACCACCACCAGAATTGGAAAGCCAGTAACATTTGCTCTAAATAGAAGGCAAGCATGAAAAACACAATGAAAATTATAATTATTAAATCCCAGCAGCCACATAGCTCTGAGCCTGAGGTTGCCTCATTTATTTTTTTTTTAAAGAGAAATTAGCATGAATTCAAAAGATGTCTGAGACATCGTAGCACCACACTGAGAAATCCTCCTTAACAACCAGAAGAATTAAAAGATAATTGAAGAGGTAAAAAATATATATACATACACACACAGAGACATATTTCCAAGATGTTTAATGTCACACACAGTTAAAATCTTTGAGTACCACCAGTCATATGATTTAGGTATTTTGAAAAATACAGCCCTGTATTAATAACTCCCAAATTTTTACCACCATGCCTGACTTCTCATTATTCCCCATTGCCTTTTGGACACCTACACCTGGATATAGCGCAGGTATCACAAACTCAACATAGCCAACGCAGAATTCACTATCTTCACCCCCAAGCCTTCTCCTCTTCTTGAATTTTCTACTGCTCTTTATGGTACCCCTATTCATCAAGTACCCAAATGAGAACTCCCTTAATAGCTGACAATTTTTCATACACTTTTATTGTTCGATGTGCCAGGTAAAGTGCTGCTCTGCCCCACACAGACATTATATCTGATCCTGAGAAATCTTTGTAGAAGGTACACTTACCCTATCATGTACCCCTTTTTAAAAACTAGGAAGCTAAGGATAAGAAATCTGCCTGGGGTCACAGGATCTGAATCCAGATCTAATCCTCTTTTTTCCTACTTCACAAAGCAAACAGAGACCATCAAGCAAGAATTCCTCAATTGGCCTTAAACTTATTTTATTTCCCACTCATTTTCTGTTCTTTTCTCATTTCCACCTGTGCTCTCCGCTCTCATCTCCTGGGAAGCTATCTTCCTCGGAGACACCTTACTTCACTGCGCTCTCGTCAGCACTTAGCGCTTTGAACCTCACCAGGCTGAGGAATCCTGGAGAGCTTTCTCTCTACTTTCAACGTTCTCCTGCCTTCTCTCGGCCTCTCCAAATCTTCTCTTCTCCAAGCTTACCATTCCGAGTCCTTTAACTACTGCCTCTTAACCAGTGTCCCTTCTTTCTCTCGCTTCTCCTCCACCCTCGCTGACACTCTTCTTCACTCTCTCACCGCTTCCGCTGCCTCAAAACTCAACTTAGAACTTGAGCTCCTCCGTGCAGCCTCCCAGGACTCTGGGACTCGAGCTGATCCCAGAATCCCCGCCTCTATCACCATTATAGTGCATATCACACTGTGTTATAAATGTTTGATTTATGGACTTTCCTATGAGACTGGGGGCTGCTGGAGGGGAGAGACATGCCTTATTGCTCTGTATTATCCCCTGCACATGAGGGGATGGCCGAATATGCCAGCTGGACCACACTGTGCTATTATTCCTTTTATATTACTCTCCTCTATGTGGATTTTGGAAAATACACAGGAATGTAAATGTCAAGTGAAAAAAAATGCACAACTTAAAAGTTGAGAATTATGTTTTATTTGGCAGACAAAACTGAGTACTTAAGCCCGGAAGACAGCCTCTCAGATGGGTCTGAGGGAAGGCTCCAAAGAGATAAGGGATCCTGAGCTCTTCGCAACAAAATGCAGGTGCAGACTGCCGCCCTCCACCCAATCAGGAGCTCCACAGGATGGGCTGCCCTTTGGTTTTCAGAAGCTGCCAGTGGGTTCCAGTGTGTTGTGTTATGATATCAATGATTTTTTTATTATATTGTTTTTCTTCTTGGTTTTTTCTGTCTTTTTTTTGCAGTACGCGGGCCTCTCACCGTTGTGGCCTCTCCCGTTGCGGAGCACAGGCTCCGGACGCGCAGGCTCAGCGGCCATGGCTCACGGGCCCAGCCGCTCCGCGGCATGTGGGATCCTCCCGGACCGGGGCACGAACCCGTGTCCCCTGCATCGGCAGGCGGACTCTCAACCACGGCGCCACCAGGGAAACCCTCTTCTTGTTTTTTTTTATATTACATATTTAAAAGGCAGTATCTTTTGTACTGTGAATTTGCAGAAGATGCATAATACACTTTTTTTTTTTTTACATCTGTTGGTGTGTATGGTCTGTGTGCTTCTTGTGATGAAAATAAAACCTTTTCTTTATAAATGCAAAAAAAAAAAAAAAGACGTCAGGGAGGAGCCAGGATATATAGGGGTCTTTGCAACAAAGACCAGGTAGTGGAACATCAAAAGATTACTGTTGGAGCCTGTGCTCCGCAACGGGAGAGGCCACAACAGTGAGAGGCCCGCGACAGCAAAAAAAAAAAAAAAAAAATTACTGTTAATTAAAGAAAACCAGATATCTCGAGTTAATGAATTTAGTGCTTTTCTATGTATGGGAAGATGCAAGAGTCGGGGCTCACTGCAATCATTCCTTTGATATGCACCTTAGCTGTCTAGGGCCATCATCCTGTGCTTTCCCATCCCAAGTCCCCTCAGGGTGCACCTTTGGGGGCGGCTGCAGTGGCTGAGGGCTTGGCAGCGGGCAGCCCATTCTCCTCCATCCTGAGTTATGTGGCTGACGGCTCGATGGCTGCAGCATCCTTTGTTTGCTGATAAGTCAGGCAACATTTTTCACTCATACAAACCACACCTTGATATGTCACTATGCCCTGGCCAAAGGCTGATTAAGGGTCCTGGCAGAATCCTTGAACCACAAGCTTCATAATCAGATGGACTGGGTTTGTCGCCCTCTTCAAATACTTCTTAGCGTCAAGTCCTGGGTCAAGTTACTTAGTATCGCTGAGCCTCCGTTTCCTCATGGAGGGAAAATGAGACTTATCTCCTAGGGTGCTGCAGACTTTAAACGTGATCACGTGTGAAGCATTAAGCTCGGTGCCTCAAAAATGAGAACAGCTCTTCGGGGAAGTTCTATCATTTCATGGCCATGTCTGCTGTATGTGAACCCTTCCTTCCAAATGATACAAGGACTTCATGCTTTTCAGCCAGTCCTCCCAGCCCAGCAACTCATGCGCACCAAGAAATCAGCTGACTGCAGTCATATGACAACCAAAAAGACCTCAGAGCGGAAGCCACTTTCTGAATTCCTTATTCAGGGCCATAGCTAAAAATCTACAGATGTGCCAACTCCCTCACTGAACAAAAACAATTTATTGAAAATATTTTCTCCCACTAGGGAATTTCCTCGTCCTGTCAAGTCTTGCCAGTTTCACCCACTGCTGTAGCAAGCACGCTTTCCCAGCTCTGAGGGATGAGCCAGACCACCATCAGGCACCGCAAACCTGCCTGACCGCTGTTCCCCCTCACTCTGCCAGGGGCCCTCCCCCCCAACCACCCCTGCACCAATGCTCTCTCCCACCCCGAGCACTTCACCTTAGTGACTGGGAACTCAGAATCTGACTCAGACAGTCCTGAATTCAATCTGGGCTCTGCAGTTCTCAGGAAAACTCTTTATCCTTACTAAGCCTGTTTCCTCACCTGTGAATGGGGATAATAATAACAGCAAATCTTAGCGGAGGATGAAGATTCAAAGGGATGAAGTTTGTGAAATCCCCAGCTCATTGCAAGCCCTCAAATATTAGCTGTCACTGTCATCACTGTCACAAGCACCATCTCAACATTCCTTTTACACAATCCTAAACTCAAATCTATGTTTGAATCCTAACTCTATGTAACCTTGGAAAAATTTCTTAACTCTTTGTGCCTCAGTTTTCTCAGCATAAAATGGGAATAATGACAGTAGCAACCTCATGGGGCTGTCGCGAGGATTAAAAGAGTTAATACATGTAAAACATTTAGAATAGTGCCAGGCACATAGTAAGTACTAAATAAACGTCAGTTCGAGTCAGCGGCCTTTGAAAGCCTTATTTGAAGACGTCCACGAAATGGAAATTTCCCTGGCCTGTCTCCCCAGCGAAAAGAGACCGTGCTGGGGACACATACACTCAAGCAGGAACAGGTCTAGCCCAGATTTCATTTTTCTCTTGAACCTGACTTTTTTTGGTCCCATCTGGAGTGCCCCGGCCTTAGACCCCAAATCAGAGAAGGCCAAAAGGGAAACACAATGAGGCCAACTGTCATTTCAGCCCCCACCTATCGAGGACACCGGAGAATAGAAACACATCCTGAACCCCAGCCCTTGGAAGGCCCAGCTGGAAGCTGACCTCAGCAGACTGCCACCCAGGCTACACGGCCCACCTCCATGCCTGCACCTGAACACCTCCTCCTCCCTCCCTCTGTGCTGATTCTGTTCGTAAAACGCTTCTTTCTCAACCCACATGATCCCCCAGGAAAACCAGTTCTTTGTCTGCACAAGAGGGACAGCTCTCTGCCAGCACTTGACACAGCGCTGGAACACTGCACCCAAGTGACAGGCCAGGCCAGGCAGCTCCATTTGAACCAATAATTCCATTTTAAAAAACTCTTATCCCACACTTAGAATTCTATTTGGAAAAATAACTCTTATCAGTGATAATGTTTAAGGCTCAAAGATGATCATCAAAATAATCTTGGGATAGTGTGATGGGGTGAGAATAAAACATCTAATTATAAAGAATTCAAAACAATGCATTTATATCATCTCTAAAAATAAATAAAGCCTCAACAGTCCATGGACCTCAGAAGTCAACTTCATGAGCCTCCAGCACCTCTTGTCTATACTTTTCACAATGACTTTCAAACCGTGTTGACCATCACCCACGGTGAGAAACACATTTTACATCTGACCCAGTTCACACATGCCTGTATATGTACACATGAAATAGAAGTTTTAGGCAACAATACTTATGAGTGTCATGCCTTCTATTTTCAAGTTTATTTTTTCATGGTGTTCATGACCTACGAAACTGACTTCATGACCCTCAAATGAGCGATGATCCACAGTTTGAAAAACAATTTAAAGGAATTCAAGAAAACTCTCTCCAGAGCGGAGCTGCAAGGAGGTGTAAAGGTGAAGGTCAAGGCACCTCACGGAGTCCAGGCTTAGAAGAAAGAGGGAATCTCCTGTGACTCAGGAGAGCAAGGTAGAGGGAAAGGGGAGGTATGTGAATCCAGGTCTCCTCCCAGGTAGCTAAGTGACCTTGGGCGAGCCATTCCCGTGTCCTACTTGGATTAAGGCTCTCTGTAAATGGTATTTCAGTGCTGGAAGATACGGGCTATGAATCTACATAGCAACTAAATCAGTTCTGGGAAGAGGCCAAGGATGCAGGCCCACAGGGTTACTAAGAGTCAAGAAGACACAGTTTGGAATGTTCAACCTCTAAGAGAGAACCGGAAGCATGTTGTGGACCCCATAGAGCATCCCCTAGACCCTACTCACACCTGTAGGACCAGGACACCCCCTGCTGGGAGTGCTGAAGGCCGATGATCCCCAGACGCATCCTCCCTGGGACTCTTCTCTTAAAGAAGCTGCCTTGCCCAGGGTAATGCCAGCTCCCCAGAGCAGCCCACAGCCAGTGCCCACTTGCTGTGGGTCCCCACTGTTCCAGTTCTGAAGGGCCATCCCAGCTCCAGCCATGGGATTGGCTTCGGCCTCTATTACAACTATTGCACTGCAGTTTAACTTCTCTCTTCCCTGCCTCCCTCCATCCCTTACAGGTGTCGTTCCCAAGAGCTCCTCCTCCCATAAGCCACCTGTTTGTAAACTTCATCTTTGAAGACAAAGCAGCAATGACATTGGCCAGAGTCACAGGAGGAGACTGAAGGAAAATGGTGCCTTTAAGACACTTCTCAAAGGTATTTTTGAGAATTGTTTTTCAGAACTAACATTTAACAAGCAATCCTATGTTCCTTGCATGCCAGGTCTCATTCAATCCACACGGCATCCTAGGAGGTGGGCTCTGTGCTGTCACCTGCATTTCACAGATGAGGAAACCAGAGATTAAAGAGGTTAAGAAGGGCACCCAAGCCCTCGAATGTGCAGCAATGGAGCTGAGGTCTGAACCCGTGCCCTCGACCTCATCCCACTCCACTGCAGCTCTGTGATCACACGTGCCACACTGGATGACACGGATTCACTCACATCTGTTTCTTTCTCAGATCTCTCCCTCCTCAAGGGCAGGGGCCTCATGTTATGAATCTTAAGCACTTAGTGTAGTGCCAAGTCCACAGCAGGACCCGGGTGGTAGTAATGACAATACTTGGTGGTGTATTCAGTAGTGATGGTGGTGTATTCGGTAGTGATGGTGGTGGTATTCGATAGTGATGGTGGTAGTAGTCAGTGTTTCATGTGCACTAAGCCTGGGCTGTGCCCTTTACGTAAAGCATTTGGCCCTTTCACTTCCCTATGACTTGAGTCCTGTTATTAGGTGTAAGCGGTGAGCGCTCACTCGGGACCTACCGCAGATTCAAGGTCAGTCCAGCAGATGCACACTGTACTGGAACTAAGCAGTCATGAGGGCCACGTTGAAACTGGTCTATTAGGTCCCCAAAAATGCCACATGGTATATGCGGCTTCTCCCATCAAGAGGAAGAGTCTCTTCCCCCCTCTCTTTCCTCCTTTATTTCTGGGATGGGCTTGTGTTTCCCTTTCACTCATAGCATATGGGAGCAATGACACTGTGCAAGTTCTGAGCTTAGAGTTCAAGAGGCTGGGCCCCTGCTTATGCACTGGGAATGCACCCACCACCACGTGACCAAGCTTGGGCCAGCCCACTGAAGATGAGAGACCACCTGGAGAAAGGCTCCAGGTGGCCCAGGTGTCCTAGCTGAGGCCCCAGACACGGGTGAGCCCAGCCACGAACAGCCAGTCCTTGCCTAGACCAGAAGGACCACGCAGCTCAGCCCAGCCCAAATGACTGACCCACAGAAACAGGAGCAAAATAAAATGGTGGTGATTTGAAGCCACTAAAGGTTTGAGGTGGTTCGTTAAACACCAGATAATTGTGTCCAGTCAAATTAGGTGTTCAGTCAAACATCCAAAAGTAGAACTACCGAAAGATTCTTCCGTAGGAGAGATGACAAATAAGCAAAAGACTTTCCCAAAAGAAGTAACCGGGTGAGCTTATTCCTGACTCAAATCAAAGCGTTTGTGATGCCCACTGACAACTAGAAGCAGCAAGAATTCTGACTGGCTGGAAAACTGGAAATTCTGACAAGAACCAGATTGTTCTACCAGCTAAAAGTAAGAAGAGTGACTCTTTATTTCACTCTAAGCAACACAAACAGACTGTGTTCTCCCCCTAACATCCCCTCCTATGTTTGATAAGATAAAGAGGTCTAGAGTTTCACCTCTCAGGTTTAAAGAAGTCAAGCTAGAGGTAAAATTGGATACACCAGCTCCAAGGAAGTCAGAGGAAACCATGGCTTTGCGGACTAGAGTAGGGTTTGCTGTTCTCAACACTTACCTGTTTTCTTTTGCTCCCGAGCTGGTCAACACGCAGTTGACGCAGCCCTGCGCCCAAGCTCCGGCCACGAGAATGTGAGTAGAAGTGTTATATGTCCCTTCCTGGCTGAAGTGGCTCTGAAATGAATGTGCTTTCTTGTGTTCCTTCTCCCCACCCACCTGCCCAGTGGAGAGTTACCTGGAGCCCTGGATGACTGGGCGGGAGGCTGCCTGACCAGCATCGCCTGCAGTGGTCTGTGCCGTGAGTGAGAAATGAATCCCTTCCTCTCAAGCCAGAGGTTTCAAGGCTTATCTGTTATAGCAGCTTTCATAGATTCTGACTAATACCTTAGCAGATAGAGAATGTTTTCAATGCAAGCCCTAAAAGCAGTTTACAGCTCAAGTTTTCCTGGTATTAACAGAGCTACATCACTGGCTGGGAAAACTGTCAGAATGTCCTGGCTTCTTTGTTCTACAGTTTGCAACCGAGGGGCAACATTGAAATGCGAAGCAGATGTCCCCCCAAAAAGGCAAACAGCACCATCCCTCAATGGGTGACTGCAGAAGGTGCTCGTCTCCTGTACAGATTTCACTTCTGTGTGCAAAACTGAAAAAGTCCCCACTAACATTTCTCAGATTCCCAGTGACTTAAAACTATGTACTTTTTTTTTTTTTTGGCCACACCGTGTGGCTTGTGGGATCTTAGTTCCGCGAGCACGGCTTGAACCTGGGGCCTCGGCAGTGAAAGCTCAGAGTCCTGACCGCTGGACCGCTAAGGAATTCCCAAAACTCTGTGCTTTTTAGCTCTTTCTGTTAAAGTGGGATATACGTTAACAGAAAAGTGGGTACATGTCTAGAGCTCAATGGATGGTCACAATCTGAATCCACCACGTAACCAGCACCCAGATCAGGAAACAACATTGCCAGCGCCCTAGGAGCCCCTCTCAGTCCCCACCAGTCCCCCTGTGGGTAATCACCGTCCTAACTGCTATCGCCTATGATTACTTTCACCTGTCCCTGAACTTCAAGTGCATGGAATCATACAGAACGTACTGGCATTTTAGCTCACAGGTTGTGAGAGTCATCTATGCTGTGTATAGCTGGAGTCTGTCCATTTTCGTTGCTGTATAGTATTCCATTATGTACCCACTATTCTACTCAGATGGCCATTTCAGTAGCCTCCAGTTTATATTACGTCAAAGGTAATTATCCTCACTCCAGTCTACCAGGGTCCCAAAGAAGGGACTTCAGTGGAGAAACTCTTTATCTTCACCGTGAAACATGGCCAAAGCCTGAGGCTGTGCCCAAAGTTAAGGCTGCAGCATTCGCGTACTTCTGAAAATCACTTCTCAACAGGCTTTAATGAGGGCAATTTTTTTTTTTGGTTCAAACAAAAATGACCAGAGCTTGTAAACTAGCAAGTGATAACACTCTTTATAAAAATCACAGATCAAGCTATACCAAAACTAGCACCAAAAGCCAAATCCAATGACTCCCTCAATGGAGTTATCCTCCCCTCCCCCATACCATTCACTCATTTAAAAAGTATCTACGAGCACATACCGTGTGCCAGGTAGGGAGCCAGGTACTCCAGAAACAACAGGAAATGAGACAGATGTGGTCCCTACGCTCACAAAACTTACATTCTTGTGGGCAAGACAAACACCAAACACTCAAATAAATATACAATTAGGAAATGTAAAAGTGACAAGGGGTTATGAGACTACAAGGGGTAATGTGATTTGGAAGATCAGGGAAGGCTTCTCTGAAAAAGTGACATTTGAGCTAACTTCTGAAGGAGAAGTAGGAGGCGAGTGGGGGAAGAGGAAAGGGAAGAGCGATTCAAGCTGAAGACAGAGCAGGTGCAAAAGCCCTATGCTGGGCAGGGCTGTGTCCTACTGAGAAAGACCACCAGTTGGGTCTTCAGCCAGAAAGTGAAATGCAAGTGGAAGCGTGGTACAAGGGGAGGATTGTGAGGGCCCAGATCAGGCAACCTTGTAACTGGTGTTAAGGATTCTGGACTTAACCCTGGGAAAAAGAGAGCCAACCACCAAAACATAGACCTCTAACCAAAATAGAAAACGGTCCCTCACCACCCTATATGCCAATCCTGCATCCCTAAGTGTACTGGTGGCCCAGATAGACTTATTAATGCCCTCAACCATACATTTTGCCACACACACAAAAAAATCCAGATAACTATCAAAATTCTCAGTTGCCGCTTTGCCTAAACTGTAAAGAATGATCCCCCCCCGCCTTTAGGGAGAGAAGGTCTTCAAAATAGGGCTATTCCATAAAACTCCATCACAACAAGAGACAGTCCTGCAGAGCTCACCCTCTACCTTCACTCACATTATTAGCTAGCTTCTTCAACCCAAAAGAGCACATGAACATCCCACACAGAGGCTGAGGGGACCCCCAAATTTTAAAGGTGAGTTGGTCAGAAATCTCTTTGAAGTTGAAAGGCCATCAACACGTTTCCAAAATGAGGCAGCAGGTGGGGCAATCACAGATTTCAATTCAGCTTCTGAGGTTTCCCACAAAATTAAAGCATCAAAACCCAGGAAACTGAAGCACAGAAAGCACCGCGCTCACCCACGTTCAAATCCCGTCTCTGACGGCAGCTGAGCCCTCCTCCCTCAGATCCATTGTCAGTTTCCCTGCGTGCTCTTGGCCACGGCATGTAAGCACATTCATTCTTGCATCATGTCCTTGACTCGGGAGCATTCATCCTGCCTCCCAAGACTATAAACTCAGTAAGGACAAGACAGTGCCCAGCCCTAGAAATCATGGAAACGGCCCTGTTTATCAAGTACTCACTGTATGTCAGGCAAGGTGCTCAGGAAACACCTGCCGTGTGCCCTGTAAACTAGGTTCTGTCACTGCCTTTGTCCTCTGGAAGAACCCCAAGTTCAAAGAGTTTAAGTAACATGTTCGAGGTCCCATAGCAAGAAGCCAAGACTTATACCCATGCCTTTCTGTCTCCAAAGCACAAATTCGTCACCACCGGTGCAGCATGTGCTCAATAAACACGAGCTGGGTGCATGATAGCAGGAGAGAAGGAGAAAAGGAGTGGGAGGATTCCTTCTAGAGAAAAAAATCGCTTCTGTGGCCCTCTACGATGAAGGATGCAGTGAAGAGCAATATCCCTATTGTCAGAACCATAAAAATAACCCAGTAACCATCTCCCAAAATAGGACAATCAACAGTATGACTGACACAAAAGTCCAAACGTCTCTTTAGGATGTGAAAAATGGCAGCAGCCCCTAGATGCTCTGGGAACGCTCCCCCGCTGCTTCTAAGTGGTCACTTCCGCTCCTCTTACCTGACTTCCAACCCTACCAGCCTGGAATTTCAGGATCTGAGTCACGGCAATTATGGCTTCAGAATGCATCTCATGCTCTTTTTCAAACATTTGGCCATTTCACTCACCCACACACATCCCGCGCGACAGCAGTGACAACAGCCACTTCCTAGTCACTACGCTGCCTTCACGAGGTCCAGACCCCCAACAGGACGTTCCCCTCCCACCAGCTCATCCCTCACACACCCTCCTTCCTGTTCCCCGCATGAGCCCCTTTCTCTCCTCCCGGGCTCCACTTGTGCTGTCCTCTGCCTGAAACACCCTCCCCGGCCCCCGCCCCCATGTCAATCTTGGAACTCCTACTCCTGCTGGAAGATTGTTCCCAAATGTCAGCTCCTCTGTGGAATCTTCCCCACCCCTCCTAGGAGTAAGGATGTCATTCAAAGCTTTTTCACACCCTCGGTGTAACACTTCTCATTTATGTACCAGAAGTAATTGGCCATGTGCTGTTCTCCCCTCAAAAGACGAGGGAGATTTTCAAGGGCAAGCATGGTGCCTTATGCCTCTCCAAAGCCCATATTGGAACCTGACATTATACAATATATTTCTTCTAAGTTACTTGTTAATTGCTATTCTTCCACTAAAATGTATTAATTGCTATTCTTCTACCAAACGTCTCTGAGGGCAGGGATTCTGTCTTGTTCACCGCTCTAGTTCCAGTGCTTAGAACAACACCTGATACGTGGTAGGCACTCAGTAAATATTTACTGAATGAATGGACAGATGGACAGATGGCTAGATGGATGTGGAAATGGATGGATGGATGGATGGATGGATGGATGAATAGATGGATGATGGATGGAAAAACAACTGGGTGGATAGAGGAATGGATTGGTGGGTGAGTGGGAAGATGGATGGATAGATGGATGGGTGGATAAAGGCAGAATCATGTTTCACCAGCCCAGGGTCACAAAGCCATGGAGAAACAAAGCCAGGATAGGAAATCAGGTCTGTTTGATATTTGAACCTTCATTCTCAAGCCCCATTTTTACTGCCTATCTAGAAGCCCAAAGTCTGGTCACTGGCCAGTGGCAAGGTAAAGGAAGAGTCTAGAATTCACCCCAGGAACATGGTTATTGTTGAGCAAAGTTAATTTCCATTTACTTAGCAAATGCCAAGACTCAATAAGGGGGATCAGAACCCTCCTAGTCTGGGTCTGAGTTCCCCTTCTGACCGGGTAGGGCAAATTTCTGCATGTGGGCTGAGGGAAAAAGAGACCTCCAAGAGATACAAATAACCAGGCCAAGGACAATGAAAAGGTAACAACAACAGCAACGATAACAACGGTAATATTAAAAGACTGACACTCGTGAATAAAGGCTACCGTCTCTTCCAGAGCCTGCAGTTGCTGTGCTTTTCAACCCTCTGCAACACAGAGCTTCCTTCCAACACCAAACATTTCCAGGGAAGACACTGAACTCCCCTTCCCTACTCACAAGGAGGAAACGCCAGTAAGAAACCAGGCCCAGAGGTAGAAGAGCATGAGCTCAACGTTAGGTAAAAGTGGGTTACTGGTAGAAACGAACACATCTTTATGTTCCCATAATTCCCTGTAGTCCCTTTATAATCAAAACAATAAAGAACATTTACGAAGTACCCAGATTTGCATTAGAGAGACTGAGACTTTCTCCTTGAAGGAATCAGAAAAATGGAAAGAGAATTGACAAAGGATCTTTTTCTACGTGTGAGTCAATGCTGCTCACTGTGAAACTACTTAAAAATTATCTTCCAAATAAAAGAAGACACACTGCCTAAACCAATGGAATGAATGGTTGTAGAAAATCAGACATGGACCCAGGATGAGGAAGGTATTCAGGAGAAAATGCAAGTAATCCTGTGCCCCTGTAAACTGGCTTTCAGCTCACAAATGCCTTTCCCTGATAGATTTTGCTCTCTCTCTTTTTTTAATTGAAGTAGAGTTGATTTATAATGTTGTGTTAGTTTCTGGCGTACAGCAGAGTGACTCAGTTATACACTTTAATATCTTGTAATAAACTATAATGGAAAAGAATCTGTGTGTGTATACACATATATAACTGCTCTCTCTTTTTATTTATTCTCAATCTATTGCCTCAGGCTTGCCCCTCCACCTCTGAAATGATCTGATTTTTCTCCTGTAGAGCAGCCACCTCGAACTGCAACCCCTGAACAAAAAGGAAGTCAGCTCATTACGAGTTATTAGCTAAGAGGAGATGACGTTCTCTGTCTGTCAAACTGAGAAAGAAGCCATCTTAACGTAACTGTCTAATTCTACTAAATATTCATCTTACTTGCAACCATGGCACAAATAAAGATTCAGGGCTTCTCCACAGAATGTCACAGAGATAAGACCTCCTGCGCATCTTTATCCAGGTTATAAGCAGCTTCACAATACAGATTTTTAGCTCTGGCTCCTTGACAACTCAGACTTTCTCCAATTACCTCAAAGAATAAGAAGTTGTCTGTTTTTTGTTTTTTGTTTTTGTTTCTGTGCGGCATGTGGGATCTTAGTTCCCTGACCAGGGGTCGAACCCGAGCCCCCTGCATTGGAAGCGCAGAGTCTTCACCACTGGACTGGCAGGGAAGTCCCTGGTTTTTGTTTTTAATTCCCAGGCCAAAGAATTCCCTGACTCCACCCCAACCCTTACATAGGCTAGCATCCCCTACACATTCCCATAGCACCCTGTACATTTCCTTCTAAGTACTTAACAAGAGTGAAATTAAATATTGGTGCAATGCTTTTTAGCCTGTCTCATCTCCCCCATTACACTGTAAGCTCCGCGACAATAAGGATCCTCTCAATCTCATTCACCCTTGTATTCCTGCCGTCTAACATCACTCCTGACACAGAGAGCTTAATGAGTGAATATTTTTTGGAAGGATGGATGGATGGATGGACGAATGGAGGTATGTGGTAAATATACAAATTTCCTACCAGATTGTCAAGGAGCCATCACACCTCCAAATACCACATGTAAACATTGTGATTTTTATATACTCTATAAAAAAGCTATCACACAATTTCAATGGAGAGATAGGATGAGTGAAGTCAAAGAATCCTTGAGATTAGATCAAATGCCAAGAATGAGGGACCAAGCTTTTGAACACATCAGCCAGAGATGATGAACTGTTCAGCTGATCCCCCTCCCCACCCAAGAATTAATTGGACTGCAAAGACAAAAGACCAGAGGATTAAACATTGTACTTAATAATTGAACGACCTGTAGCTGAAAAGCATCAAAAGGAGATGCATAATCTCAAAATTGTGACGTACTGATCTATTTGCGTGTGTGTGCACGTGTGTGTGTACGTGTGTGCATGTGTGGAGAAAGAAAGAGACAGACAGAGGAAAGAGGACCCCAACAGCAAGAACGTGTACAATTTATTTTCAAATCTTTGGTTTACCTTTTGACCAGTTAACTTCTCTATATCTTTTTCTTTATTGACCCAGATACACTATAAACATGCTATATCTGGTTCTGGGCAGTACCTGAAGTATCACTGGTACTCAGAAATAATATCTTTTTTAATGAGTTTCTAATAACTGGTATATCATATCAACTAGATTTTCAAAGGTCATATTTTCCATATTTACTTGGAAAGGCATTCTGTTGCCCAGTGACAAAGCTTCAAGCTTTCTCTGAGTGTTCTACAGCTCAAAAGGAATTGGCTGCTGCCTCTTCAACAAATCAACCCTCCTTCTTGCTAAGACCCAGCATTAACCTATCCTTCAAATTTTTTATTTCATTTGGGACTTTGAGCCCCAAATCCCACTTCAGGTGGAAAAAATTAAAAAGTCAAACCAACAAACACAAATTCAAAAAGCCTCTGCCTTTTATCCACATGGAACCCCCAGGACACATTAAGAAGAGCCAAGAGATAAGTGGAGCCTCACTCACAGGCCTCTGGGATCTGCTTCCGAGAAGGGAGGGAAGTGGAAGAATAGAGGCTTGACTGCACACAAAAAAGGCCCTATTTATGATTCTACTGAGAAAGTTCAACCTGAAATTCAGGATATCATAGTTCCTAGGGAAAAATATGCCAAAAATAAAATGAACCTTCGATTCATCTTTGACTACTGTTTTTAAAAAGTACATATTCTAATCTCAAAGTGTTAACTGAAGACTAAAATAAACTTGTATCCTGTAAAGTCATGTTGATGAAACTAGCAATGGTTGTATTCATGCAATACTTTGGGGATTTTTAAGAATAATGTCTATTGGGCTTCCCTGGTGGCGCAGTGGTTGAGAGTCCGCCTGCCGATGCAGGAGACACGGGTTCGTGCCCCGGTCCGGGAAGATCCCACGTGCCGCGGAGCGGCTGGGCTCGTGAGCCATGGCCGCTGGGCCCGTGAGCCATGGCCGCTGAGCCTGCGCGTCCGGAGCCTGTGCTCCGCAACGGGAGATGCCACAACAGTGAGAAGCCCGCGTACCGCAGAAAAAAAAAAAAAAAAAAAAGAATAATGTCTATTAGAAGGCTTAAAAAAGCACAGGGAACTATATTCAATATCCTGGGATAAACCATAATGGAAAAGAATGTGTAAAACAAGAATGTCTCTACGTGTGTAACTGAGTCACTTTGCTGTACAGCAGAGATTGGCACAGCATTGTCAATCAACTCTACTTCAATTAAAAAAATAAAATTTAAAAAAAGAAGGCTTAAAAACTTGTTTTCTAATCTATACAAGAAAGGAAAGAGCTGGTTTACTCATTATAGTCATCAATGCTAGGTCTACATAGTCAGAAAATTAGTGCACTGGGGTTCTTCTAGAGGGTCCATGGCAAGTTTAGATTTTTCTCACAAGAAGGGTGAAAAAAGACAATCTAAACAAGCTGGCTATCTGGGGCTAGACTCACTGGTGTCACCTAAAGTCTATGAAGAAACATACCAAAGAAGAAACCCATCTAAATACACGAAAGAGACATAGTCATTTAATGAGTTCCCAAATTAACTCTCTTCCTCTTTTGACACAGTTTCCTACAGCTAATCAAGTAATAATGATCATCTCACTTAGAGTTATCGATAGTGGATATTTCTCTTGTACCACCTCATTACTACTCACCACAACCCTATGAGGTAGGTACTATTAGCCCATTTCACAGATGAGAAGACCGAGGCCACTACAAATGGATGACTTGCCCAAGTTCACACAGTAAGTAGGTGGCAGAGCACAGATTCAAACCCAGTTCTGACTCCAATCCCATGCTAGGAATTCTGAATCCCTATATTTTATTGCCTCCCTATTTCTAATTAAGTGACTTCCTTAAAAAAATTTTTTTTCTCTCTGCCCAACTGTAGAAGTTTCTTTGGGCAAGAGCCTAATTCCACCCAAAGCCTTGTCTTAATTACAATGACAGCACAAATGTTGGTCCGTGGCTCCTCTAAAGAATGCCACAGGGCTTCCCTGGTGGCGCAGTGGTTGAGAGTCCGCCTGCCGATGCAGGGGACACAGGTTCGTGCCCCGGTCCGGGAAGATCCCACATGCCATGGAGTGGCTGGGCCCGTGAGCCATGGCCGCTGAGCCTGCGCGTCCAGAGCCTGTGCTCCACAACGGGAGAGGCCACACAGTGAGAGGCCCGCGTACCGCAAAAAAAAAAAAAAAAAAAAAAAAAGACTACCACAGAGAGAAGTCTGCCTTGCTTATCTGAGCAGTCCTATTTCTAATCCAGAATTCAGGGGGTTTCATAATAGAGATTCTCAGCTCCAGTCCCCTGTCACCAGAGACATTCTTAAACTACCTCACAGAGAATGGTTTTATAGAAAATACAGAGTGGAAACAAAAAGGGAGAAATTATGTAGCAGTCAATCTAGAGTTCTATACAAAAGCAAGAAAGTCTATTCTTAAACTCCCCTGGGCACACAGAAATCCACAGTCTCCCATGGCTTACGGGCTTCCCATCCTTCCTCTCTCAAGCCATCTCAGCACCGCCAATTTCCATGGCAGCACCATGGAGCGCGGGGCTCAGTGGTTTCTTTGCCTTATGATCATCCTACACAACTCCTACCCAAGAAAGCCAGGGACTAGATCCTCTTTCCACTTCTACTTTTTTTTTTTTTTTTTTTTTTTTGTGGTACGCGGGCCTCTCACTGCCGTGGCCTCTCCCGTTGCGGAGCACAGGCTCCGGACACACAGGCTCAGCGGCCATGGCTCACAGGCCCAGCAGCTCCACGGCACGTGGGATCCTCCTGGACCGGGGCACGAACCCGTGTCCCCTGCATCAGCAAGCGGACTCTCAACCACTGCACCACCAGGGAAGCCCTCCACTTCTACTTTTGAAATGGAAAACCCCCCACCATAGCTTTTATCTGGGAACATGGCTACCTGAAATTAACCTTACATTTCCCGCATACTCCTTTGCAGCAAGGTGTGGGTATGTGATTAAGTTCTAGCTAATAGCATATAGGCAGAAGTATCAGAGGCAACTTCCAGGACAGTGAGCATGTGTCCTTCACCTTTCTGTACCTTTCCTCCTCCTGCTGGCTGAAATAAGGCTGTGATGACTGGGGAGTCCAGCATCCTTCTTGGACTCTGAAATAATTTTCACTCCTGGGATAGTAGAGCAGAAAACTGAAAGGAACATAGCACCTTGGGCTCTGAACTTCTGACTTTGGTGAGAGAATAAAACCGTATGTATTTTCTATAACATACTGATCCCATTTTAATTAGATTCACTTTAAGAGGAAAAATGTGGTACAAAAATGCTCAGATAAGGAACTCCTCTCTGATTTCAAAACTAGTCCCAGGTATCTCTGAGCACATCTGAGGATAATCTGTCACCTTCCGGGATATCCCTAAGCATGAGATCCTAAGCATCTCAATTTCAAGGGCTGTCAATTTGCCCCTTCCCCTCTCTTGCTCCTTCCCACTCCAGCCCAAATGGAATTTACTACCAAAGCAGTGACACAGGGCGACCAGACGTTCACAGCTGGATTTAGACTCTCACCTGGCAGCCAGTTCCGTAGCAAAGCAACCCTGCAGAGCCAGTCTCCTCTCACACTAGCTGCCCCACCACTGGGTTACTTTGGAGACAATCATAGGAGCTGATACTTTCTGAGTGCTTAGTCTGTGCTGAACTCTGTGCAAGCACCTTATATACTTGGAGCCGCTCAGCAATTTTTTAAGGTAGGTATTGTTACATGGACCCATTTTATACACAAGGAGCCTGAGGTACAGAGAGGCTAAGTAAAATGGCTGGGAAGTCTCAAGCCAAGATTCAAACTCACAGTGGTAGCCTGATAGCCTGTGCACATGTTCACTACCCTACACTGCCTCTCAGGAAGAGGAGAAAAAGAAAGGCAATAAAAAAAAAAAAATTTAAACATGCCTACCTCTAAAGCTGCCCTATTTCATTAGAAACTTTAAGTCTGCTTTACTCACTGCACCAGAAAATGCCTACCATTTTCCTGGCTTTGAAAAAACAGATCTGCTGTTTCAGATGTGTCATTACCTGCACACTGAGAAGTTAACTTTCCCAACCGTTAATAACTGCAGAGCAGATGGGACAGGAAAGCAGCAATAAAAATGTTCAAAAATCACCCCTGACCTCAGCAAGAGACAAAGACAGAAACCGATTCATGGAAGTGAGAGGTAACCTCAAAGACCTTCTACGTGTCCCCACACTAAGGCACCCCTGGCATTCTGCTTAAGGGGTCAAAGTTCTAGAAAACAATCCAACCATGTGCACCAAGGCTGAAATGACTGCCATTTAAAGGAACGTGGGAAGTCCTCTGGTGCAGTGCGTGAAACTGGGGCTCCAAACCTTGGTAAAAGAGGGCAGGGGTTGGGGGTCTACGAGGCTCACTGGCTGAGCGGGCTCTGCCCAGATCTCAGGTGAGAGGTCATATAAGTCTCCGAAGAAACCAGTGCCACACTGCCAGCACTCTACATAACTGACAATGCCACTCACTCTCATCAGGGATCACTTTACTTTTCTCTGGAGGGTGGAGGTGCTACCACAGAACTGTCAGTCAGTGCTAAGTCACATCTCAGACTCTTTAACATTCAAATGTTTTCTTCCCCTGATCTAAACCCAGATGGCCAGGGCAATCAACTTGCCCCTAAGACACTCCCCAGAAATGTGATATTTCTCACCAAACTCAACCACGTGGACCTGGTCTAAAATGGGGGAAAGGGGGGACCTTCCAGACCAGAGGTTGCAAACTCAAATGCCTTACAGGGGCCAAAAATGGGTGAAGCAGGCCTGGTTGGGATCGACTGAGACAAAATGGTGCAGCATGTGCACCCTGTCCACAAAAACTGCTGCTCTCAGCTCCAAATGATGGTTCTAAAAAGAAAGTGGGACCAATGCTCAGCAAACTTGAAGCTGCAAAGTCAGATACTTCGTGAAATCTCCCAGTTCTAAAATGTTGGCATCAAATTCAAAACATGTTTGACACCCTAAGGGCTAAACAAAACTACAGATGATTTGGCATCTGGAGAGCAAATCTGCAACCAGAGACGGCCGAGTCACCACTAGGTTGGGCATCCCTGGCTAGGGTCAAGGATCTCAAACCCGATGCAAAGACCCAGGTAAACAGTCACTTGGAGTCCTTCCTGTATCTAGCCAGAAGAGAGAAAGGGCAATTTAAACCAGGATCTGAGAAGCACCCCAACTGGAACCACTTCTTTCAGAGAGGCAGGAGGCCCAGGGGACAACCACAGTCGCCTTCCTAGGGGATACACCATCTGCAGAGGCAGGGGCCACCTGTAGAGACCTCTATGAGGCAGGGGAAGTGGAAGGACACATGAACAGGAATTGGGGGGGGAGGGTATCTCAAGAAGAAGTGGCCAGGCAGGATAGGTTCAAGAGAACCTATTTTGACTCTTCTGGTGCCGGTTAGGGAGAAAGGATGGATGTACTTCCTTGGCCAGCTGAGCCTCCCAGCTCCACTGGTCCTTCCTGGATGGAGCATCTCTGCCCCATGTACACACACGACTTTTAAAGACCTTTCTGTGGTGAACTCCTAGTTTGGGAGGTCACTCTGACAAATGTAATTCCTTCACTCTCTGCCTATCTCAGTCACTTCCAGAAAGTCTTTTTCACCTTCTCCTCCGGCAAACAGCATCCTTAGAACCCCACAGCCTACCTTGGCACTGGAATCCTTGCTTCCCGAAGCCCCTGCAAAAGCAGAAGGAGACATGTCAGGCAGCCCGAGGGGCCCAGCCACCAGTTAGTTCCCCCCAGAGTCACCCCACTTCCCCCTGCTCCCCTAGCCCAGGTGCAACCTCCCAGCCACAGGCGGGTGCCCAAGAGTCTTCCGCCTCTGGGGGGGAGGGGGTAGGTGGGAGCTCAGCGGTAACCTCCACCTCCCCTCAAAAGGCAGAAGAGAGGAGGCTGCGACCACCAGGTGGCGGGGTGGGGGGAGCGTTTCCGTCTTGGTGGGAGGTGGCGGACAGGCGGGAGTTCTGCCCACAGAGATGCCCGAGTGCCCTCGGGGAAAGAGAAAAAGACGCATTGAGTGGGAGGATGGGAGAGCCCCCGCGGCGATGGCATTCCCTGGGGGACTGGAAGGGAGAGAGGACTCCCCATGCCTAGAGGGACCGGGGAGCGGAGAGTCCCCGCAGTGATGTGAAGGGGGGAAACTGAAGAGTGGAAAGGGGAACCCAGGCCCTTAGGGAGAAGCAAGAGATAACACGGGGCGCTGCCCCCGGAGACACTGAGGAGGAGGAAAGAATGCCCCATGCCCGCAGGGAGACAGAGAAAGGACACCCAGGGCGCTGCCCCCAGAAAGGAGGGAAGGGGTGAGGGTGCCTCGAGCCCGGAAGGAGACAGAGAGATAGGGAACCCCGCACGAGAGGGCACTCGAGGCGCTGCCCTCCCGGGGAGGGACAGCGGAGCCCTGAGCCCTGTGGAGAAGAGACCCCTTCTCCCCTTCCGAAGCGGAGCGCGACCCCTAGGCGCTCCGAGGCAGCTGGGAGGAAGAGAGGGCACGAGGCACCGCGCGATCGGCTGTCTGGGACCCCGGGGAGCGGGAAGCCGCAGGACTGCCCACGGGGGAGTCCGGGACAGAAGGGTCCGGAGCGGGAGCCCGGGATCTGGGGCCGCGGCGGGGCTTAACCTCCCTCAGAGGCGCGGGGGGCGCGGAGGACGCGAAGAGGGGGTCCCCGCGCGCGGCGCTACCCTCGGAGCCCCGGGAAGGTGCCCTGAGCCGGCGCGTTCTCACCAGATGAAGTCGGTGCAGTGGCTGCAGAAGGTGGGCTGCTTGAAGAAGCGGGCTGTGAATTTGTGGTTCTTCACCTCGTGCACGTTCTTCTGCCGGAGGGCGCCTTTGCGGGCGAAGCGCACCGTGCTCTCCTCGCCCTCGCTCGGCGGCGGCCCCGCAGCCGGGTCAGCCATCTTGCGCGCGGGTAGCGGGAGCCCGAGAGGTGCCGGCCAGGGGCCGCGGTAGCGCGGGCTGCGGGCCCGGGAGGCGCGGGAGAAGGCGGCCGCTCTGCCGCCCGGGGCCGCGGACGCTTCCCCTGCGCCGGCTCTGGCGGCCGCGGCGCGCGGAGCTGGGGCTGTCACTCGCCCAGCTGCAGCCACTCGACCAGCTGCGCTTGGCACCGCTGGCCCCAGCTGCGGGGGAGGGAGGCGGAGCCGCGGGCAGACCCCGCCTCCCTCATTTGCATCGCCCCCAGGCTCCGCCCAGAGCCGCCAGCTGCTTTACATACCGGCACCCCGAGGCTGCCGGCCTCCCAGAGAAGCGTTCTCAGCCGCAGCGCTGCGACGCGGGGACCGCAGCCAGGGACCGCCAGTCCTGAGCCTCGCCCGCTACCTCGTCCTCGGCCTGGGTTGCATGAAGGCGATGAGCACCTTGGGTGCGCCCCGGGGGAAACGAGAACGGGGGCTGAGGCCTGCGGGGGTAGAGGGTGGAAAGGGTGGGTGCGACGGTTTCCACCCAGGCCTCTGCAGAGACTGGTGCCCATCCACCCCGTATCCGTGCCATTTGTCATTCTGCACGCGTCTCCTGGAGGGATGGGCTACCGCTGTCACTCATTCGGAAAGGCCTGTGGCTCCACACACTTACACACACATACGCACACACTACTGCAGAGGGAGGGGAGGGGCAATCCTTACTTTATATACACACATCTAACTCCACCACAAAGACAATTCTTGGCTTTGCTTGCCTGACCATTTAGAAGAAAACTCCCTACCTTCGTCCATCCCCTCCACAAAGAGACTCAGTTTCCTCAGCTGTGATATGGGGTCATTAAAGGGCGTGGGGAGAAATTTAAGAGGCCAGTATTTCCTCAACTTTCATTCATTCTTGACCCATCTTCACAAATGCTGGTAATATTTGTGCACCATCTAGAAAAAAATCTCTATCTAGTTTCCGAGTTCAAATAGCAAGATGTAACCTTACTGTGAAAATCTCTCCAGATGCTGCCACTTGCCCAAAACACCAGCATCTGAGGCCTTCTTTTGTTTGTTAAGGGAGATTTACAAATTTTAGAGAGATGTTAAAGACATTAACATCCAACTGGGACTCTCTCCTGAATCTGAAGGATGGAAAGGTAACCGAAAGAGTAATAATTGTCTACGTAAACAATGCTGTGATTTAGTGTCCCGTCCACACACTGCATCTAAACGTCCCCCCACCATGCCCCACACTCTGGGAACACATTGCTGCATTAGACTATGAACTCCTGCACTAGACCTAGGCTCTGAGAGCAGGCTCTGCTCACCATTGTGTCACCTTGCGCCTAGCTCTGTACCTGACACCTTCTCAGAGCTCAATAAATATTGGTTGAATAAGTGAGTAATTGTGTGAACAAGTGAATGAATGAAAACTTAAAGGACGTTACCCCCTACCCCCAACCCGTGTCCAGTAGGTGTTCAATAATAATAAACATCAGGTGCTAGGTGGGTGTCACAGGTACTTGCAGTGTCTTATTTAGACCTCCCAACAACCTGTGTAGGTCTAGTAACTTTCATGATGGATAAAGACAAGGAAGCTCAGAGTGTTTAAGATAGACCCCCGAAGTCACATTGTTGTTGAGTGGTGGTTAAACCTGCCTAAGTACAAAGCATACTGGTGACAAAAGGGTGAAGGAAGACAGGATGGAATTGAACCAGCTACACTGAACTTCTGCCTAATGAAGCTCAGGTCCTACTAGGATGATTTTACCTGGAAGCTGCTGAGTCTAAGTCGTTATTAAGTGGCATGTGGAGAGCAATGGCTGTCATAATAGAATGTCCTTTTCCTACGTAGTAACTCAAAGGAAACAAGGAAAAAATAGCATTCACTTTTAAGGTTGACTTGTTTGGGAAACTGGACGTGCCTGTCTATTATTAGTCCTTTAAGAGGCCCCATCATCTCCCAGGGAAGCTTGTGAAAACATCCCAGGAGACATTGCTGCTGAAGTAGATTTTCTTTGAACTGATGAGCTGGAAGCTTGAAGCCCACATCCTGCCTTTTGAACCAAGAGCTCTGGATGACTTTGGTCTGTAACAACAAACAGTACCTCATGGGGCCTGGGCCTAAAGATGCAAGGGCTGGTAGATCCTGAAGAACCACTCAATTCCTGGAGGGGCTGCACCATCTGAATATGAGGAACACAGTTCCCATTGGACCCAGATTCTATAGGGCAGGGGTCTCAAACTTGTGGCCCTTGGACACATTCTTTTAGCCAGCCCAGTGAACATTTATTTTTTGGTTCACCTTGGTAGAATTTCACCTAAATATCCAGATTCTGACTTCTCTAGGAAAAAAAAGTTATGATTACATGGAGCCTGCATTCCTCTACTTCCTCATTCATTTGTTTACTCATTCAGGATTGAATTTCTTGAGCACCTGTTACGTGCTGTTCCACACACTGTTAAATAAAACAGACAAAAGTCCCTGCCTTCATAGAACTAATGGGGAAGATGGACACTAACCTAGTAAACTAACAAATCTATACTAGGTGGCATGGAGATTCATGCTGTAAAGAAACACAAAGCATAGTAAAGGAATGAAGAGTGACAGCCACCAGGGAAATCCTTTATGAAAAGCAAAGACCTGAATGAAGTGAGAGGATGAGCCATTGGGCTATCAGGGTAGAGAGAGTTCCAGAAAGAGAAAGGAGCAAATGCAGAGGACCTGGAGAAGTAGTGTGCTTAGCGTGTTGCAGAAGCAGCAAGGAGGTCTCTGTGGTTGGAGTGGAGGGAACAGGTACAAGACAAGGTCCATAAAAGAGCAGGGCCTTGTAGATGTGATAAGGAGTTTGGACTTCACTCCAGAGAATGGGAAGCCACCAGAGGATTGAGAGCAGAGAAGTGGCCTGATATAATTTGTGGTTGTTTTTTTGTTTAAGATTACCCTGGATACTATGCATAAAATAGACTGAAGATAGAAAGAGTAGAAGCAGAGAGAGCATTTGAGGTCATTTGAATAGAGGAGACAAGAGATGATGACAATGGCATGGTGCCCCTTGGAGAGAAAGGGCAGTGGTTCTCTGTACAATGGGCATGGGCCCTCTAGGTCATTAGAGCCCTCACATGGTCCACTCTGCTTATAAAAGAATGAATGCTGGCCACTTGAAAGATTTCAGAGGCAATGAGAAGGCAGGTTGCTCTGGCTGGGAATGGAGTCCAAGGGCTCTTAAGCTTAGGCTTCAAACTTGCTGTATACATTAGTTTCCTGTGGCTGCCATAACAAATTATTGGAAAACTAGACGGCTAAAATAACAGAAATTTATTCTCTCACAATGCCAAAGGTCAGAAGGCTGAAATGAAGATGTCTGCAGACCCTACTCCCTCTGGAGGCTTTAGAGAAGAATCCTTCCTTAACTCTTCCAAGTTCTGGCATCTGTCAGCTTTCCTTGGTTTCCTTGGTTTGTGGCCACATCACTCCCATCTCTGCCTTCCTCTTCACATCAACTTCTCTCTGTGTGTGAGTCTTCTCCTTTTCTGTCTAATCTCCCCGGTGTATCTCTTACAAGGACACTGGTCATCGGATTTAGGGCATGCCCAGATAATCTGTAATAATGTCTTCATCTCAAGATCATTAACTTAATTACATTTGCAAAGACCTTTTTACCACAGGAGTTAAGACATGGACATGTCTTTTGGAGGGGCTACGATTCAATCCACTATAGTGCATAACCTTGGGCAAGTCACTTCTTCCCTCTGGGTCTCACTTTCCTCCATTGTAAAATAGGGGCAGAGATGTAGTTTGCCTTCCAACTCTTTCATTATAAGGGAACCTTCTCACCAATACAGTAGTCACTAGCCACGTGTGGCCACTGAGCATTTGGAATGTAGCTAGTCTCAACTGAGATGTGACTGTAAGTGTAAAATATATCCCAAAACATCAAGTACTTAGTGTGAACAGAATGTAAAATATCTCATAAATAATTTTTATCTTCAGTGCATGTTAAAAATATATTTTGGATATATTGGGCTAAATAAAATTTCTCTCTAAAATTAATTTTACCTGCTTCTTCTTACTTTTTTAATGTGGCTACTAAAAAACATAAAATTACATATATGACTTACATTATATTTCTTTGGACAGCTCTATTCTAAAGAGTAGATTTAAAAATAAATTAAAAGTTGTAAGTAGATAATATAAATAAAAATTCATCTCTATTCTATGTAGAATCAGTAGTGGTACCTTGACTAGAGGCTGAAGAATCTGCTTTCACGATGCTCACTCACATGGCTGATAAGTTGATGCTGTTAGTTGAGAGCTCACCCAGGGCTTTGAGCCAGGGACCTTGGTTCCTCTTTAGGTGAGCCTCTCCACTGGCACCTTGAGCTTCCTCAGAACATGGTGGTTGAATTCCAAGAGTGAGTGTCCCAAGAGATAGAAAGTGGAAGATGATAGTTCCTTAAAGCCTGATCTGAAAACTGACGCAGTGTCATTTCTGATATATGCTGTTCGTCAAATAGCCACAGAGCCTATATTCAAGGGGAGACTCCATGCCTCAACGAAAAGACTGACAAAGAAATTGGGGGTCTCCTAGGAAGAGCTCAGTAAATAGGAGGAAGAGCTCAGTAAATATTTATTGCATTAATAAAATTATTCAAATTAATGAAATGTAACAATTCCCATCTGACATACAAGGAAACAGAAATTTGAAAAAATTAAGTCACAGTCATTCTAGGACTGCTACTATTAATAATTAAAAGCTAACATTAAGAAACAAGAAACTGTGGCCCAATCAAAAGAAAAAAATGAACCAACAGAAACAGTCCCAGTGAAAGACAACACAGAGAACCTACTAGACAAACACTTTAAAACAACCATTTTAACATAATCAAAGAACTAAAGGAAGACATAAAGTCAAGAAAATGGTGGATGAACAAAATGTAAATATCAAGAAAGAGAGAGAAAACCTCAAAAGAAACCAGAAAGAGATTCTAGAGCTGAAAAGTATAGAAACTGAAATGAAAAATTCACTAGAGGGACTCAAAGGCAGATTTGAGTAGACAGACAAAAGAACCAGTGAACTTGAAGATAGGACTATTGAAACTATTGGAGAACATTTCTCCAAAGAAGCCATACAGATGGCTAAAAAGCACATGAAGAAATGCTCAACATCATTAATTATTAGAGAAATGCAGATCAAAACTACAATGAGGTATCACTTCCTACCAGTCAGAATAGCCATCATCAAAAAGTCTACAGAGAAGACCTCAGACTTCCCAAAAGGTAAGAAACTACCCACATACCTGGCAATGTGGCTGACAGGGTCTTGGTGCTTCGGCTGGGTGTCAGGCCTGAGCCTCTGAGGTGGGAAAGCTGAGCTCAGGATATTGGACCACCAGAGACTTCCTGGCCCAATGTAATATCAATCGGCAAGACCTCTCCAAGAGATCTCCATCTCAATGCTAAACCCAGCTCCACTCAGTGACCAGCAAGCTCCAGTGCTGGAAACCCCATGCAAAACAACTAGCAAGACAGGAACACAACCCCCATTATCAGAGAGGTTGCCTAAAATCATAATAAGTTCAGAGACACCCCAAAACACACCACAGGACGCAGTCCTGCCCACCAGCACACAGGCACTAGTCACCTCCACCAGGAAGCCTACACAAGCCACTGAACCAACCATACCCACTGGGGGCAGACGCCAAAAACAATGGGGACTATGAACTTGCAGCCTGCAAAAAAGAGACCCCAAAAACAGTAAGTTAAGCAAATTGAGAATACAGAGAAATATGCAGCAGATGAAGGAGCAAGGTGAAAACCCACCAGACCAAACAAATGAAGAAGAAAGAGGCAGTCTACCTGAAAAAGAATTCAGAGGAATAATAGTAAAGATGATCCAAAATCTTGGAAATAGAATGGAGAAAATACAAGAAACATTTAACAAGGACCTAGAAGAACTAAAGAGCAAACAAACAGTGATGAACACAATAAATGAAATTAAAAATTCTCTAGAAGGAATCAATAGCAGAATAACGGAGGCAGAAGAATGGATAAGGGACCTGGAAGATAAAATAGTGGAAATAACTACCACAGAGCAGAATAAGGGAAAAAGAATGAAAAGAATTGAGGACACTCTCAGAGACTTCTGAGACAACATTAAGTGCACCAACATTCGAATTATAGGGGTCCCAGAAGAAAAAGAGAAAAAGAAAGGGACTGAGAAAATATTTCAAGAGATTATAGTTGAAAACTTCCCTAATATGGGAAAGGAAATAGTCAATCAAGTCCAGGAAGTGCAGAGAGTCCCATACAGGATAAATCCAAGGAGAAACACACCAAGACACATATTAATCAAACTATCAAAAATTAAATACAAAGAAAAAATATTAAAAGCATCAAAGGAAAAGCAACAAATAACATACAAGGGAATCCCCATAAGGTTAACAGCTGACCTTTCAGCAGAAGCTCTGCAAGCCAGAAGGGAGTGGCAGGACATATTTAAAGTGATGAAAGGTAAAAACCTACTCAACAAGGATCTCATTCAGATTCGACGGAGAAATCAAAAGCTTTACAGACAAGCAAAAGCTAAGAGAATTCAGCACCACTAAACCAGCTCTACAACAAATGCTAAAGGAACTTGTCTAAGTGGGAAACACAGGAGAAGAAAAGGACCTACAAAAACAAACCCAGGGCTTCCCTGCTGGTGCAGTCGTTGAGAGTCCGCCTGCTGATGCAGGGGACACGGGTTCGTGCCCCGGTCTGGGAAGATCCCACATGCCACAGTGTGGCTGGGCCCGTGAGCCATGGCTTCTGGGCCTGTGCGTCTGGAGCCTGTGCTCCGCAACAGGAGAGGCCGCAGCAACGAGAGGCCCGTGTACAGCAAAAAAAAAAAAAAAATTAAGAAAATGATAATAGGAACATACATATTGATAATTACCTTAAATGTGAATGGATTAAATGCTCCAACCAAAAGACACAGGCTTGCTGAATGGATACAAAAACAAGACCTATATATATGCTGGCTACAAGAGACCCACTTCAGACCTAGGGACACACACAGACTGAAAGTGAGGGGATGGAAAAAGATATTCCATGCAAATGGAAATCGAAAGCTGGAATAGCAATACTCATATCAGATAAAATAGACTTTAAAATAAAGACTGTTACAAGAGATAAGGAGGAACCCTACATAATGATTTAAGGATCAATCAAAGAAGAATATAACAATTATAAATATTTATGCACCCAACATAGGAGCACCTCAATACATCAGGCAACTGCTAACAGCTATAAAAGAAGAAATCAACAGTAACACAATAATAGTGGGGGACTTTAACCCCTCACTTAAACCAATGGAAAGATCATCCAGACAGAAAATTAATAAGGAAACACAAGCTTTAAATGACACAATAGACCAGATAGATTTAATTGATATTTATAGGACATTCCATCCAAAAACTGCAGATTACACTTTCTTCTCAAGTGCGCACGGAACATTCTCCAGGATAGATCACATCTTGGGTCACAAATCAAGCCTCAGTAAATTTAAGTAAACTGAAATCATATCAAACATCTTTTCTGACCACAACACTATGAGATTAGAAATCAATTACAGGGAAAAAAATGTAAAAAACACAAACACATGGAGGTTAAACAATATGTTACTAACTAACCACTGAAGAAATCAAAGAGGAAATCAAAAAATACCTAGAGACAAATGACAAAGAAAACACGACGATCCAAAACCTATGGGATGCAGCAAAAGCAGTTCTAAGAGAGAAGTTTATAGCAATACAAGGCTACCTCAGAAAACAAGAAAAGGGCTTCCCTGGTGGCGCAGTGGTTGGGAGTCCGCCTGCCAATGCAGGGGAAACGGGTTCGAGCCCTGGTCTGGGAAGATCCCACATGCCGTGGAGCAACTAAGCCCGTGGGCCACAACTACTGAGCTTGCGCGTCTGGAGCCTGTGGTCCGCAACAGGAGAGGCCGCGACAGTGAGAGGCCCATGCACCGCGATGAAGAGTGGCCCCCACTCGCCGCAACTGGAGAAAGCCCTCGCACAGAAACGAAGACCCAACACAGCCAAAAATAAATTAATTAATTAATTAAAATTTAAAAAAAAAAACAAGAAAAATCTGAAATAAACAATCTAACCTTACACCTAAAGGAACTAGAGAAAGAAGAACAAACAAAACCCAAAGTAGCAGAAGGAAAGAAATCATAAAGATCAGATCAGAAATAAATGAAATAGAAACAAAGAAAACAATAGCAAAGATCAATAAAACTAAAAGCTGGTTCTTTGAGAAGATAAATAAAATTGATAAACCATTAGCCAGACTCAACAAGAAAACGAGGGAGAGGATTCACATCAATAAAATTAGAAATAAAAAAGAGGTTACAACAGACACCACAGAAATACAAAGCATCCTAACAGACTACTACAAGCAACTCTATGCCAATGAAATGGACAACCTGGTAGAAATGGACAAATTCTTAGAAAGGTATAACCTTCCAAGACTGAACCAGGAAGAAATAGAAAATATGAACAGACCAATTACAGGTAATGAAACTGAAACTGTGATTAAAAATCTTCTAACAAACAAAAGTCCAGGACCAGATGACTTCACAGGTGAATTCTATCAAACATTTAAAGAAGACCTAACACCCATCCTTCTCAAACTCTTCCAAAAAATTGCAGAGGAAGGAACACTCCCAAACTCATTCTATGAGGCCACCATCACCCTGATACCAAAACCAGACAAAGATACTACAAAAAAAGAAAATTACAGACCAATATCACTGATGAATATAGATGAAAAAATCCTCAACAAAATACTAGCAAACAGAATCCAACAACACATTAAAAGGATCATACACCACGATCAAGTGGGATTTATCCCAGAGATGCAAGGATTCTTCAATATACGCAAATCAACCAATGTGATACACCATATTAACAAATTGAAGAACAAAAACCATATGATCATCTCACTAGATGCAGAAAAAGCTTCTGACAAATTCAACACCCATTTATGATAAAAACTCTCCAGAAATTGGGCATAGAGGGAACCTATCTCAACATAATAAAGGCCATATGTGACAAACCCACAACAAACATCATTCTCAATGGTGAAAAACTGAAAGCATTTCCTCTAAGATCAGGAACAAGACAAGGATGCCCACTCTCACCACTATTATTCAACAAAGTTTTGGAAGTCCTAGCCATGGCAATCAGAGAAGAAAAAGCAATAAAAGGAATACAAACTGGAAAGAAGAAGTAAAACTGTCACTGTTGGCAGATGACATGACACTATACATAGGGAATCCTAAAGATGCCACCAGAAAACTACTAGAGCTAATCAATGAATCTGGTAAAGTTGCAGGATACAAAGTTAATGTACAGAAGTCTCTTGCATTTCTATACACTAATGGTGAAAAATCTGAAAGAGAAATTAAGGAAACACTCCCATTTACCATGGCAACCAGAAGAATAAAATACCGAGGAATAAACCTACCTAGGGAGACAAAAGACCTGTATGCAGAAAACTATAAGACACTGATGAAAGAAATTAAAGATGATACAAAGAGATGGAGACATATACCATGTTCTTGAATAGGAAGAATCAATACTGTGAAAATGACTATACTACCCAAAGCAATCTACAGATTTAGTGCAATCCCTATCAAACTACCAATAGTATTTTTTACGGAACTAGAACAAAAAATCTTAAAATTTGTATGGAGACACAAAAGACCCCAAGTAGCCAAAGCAGTCCTGTGGGAAGAAAATGGAGCTGGAGGAATCAGACTCCATGACTTCAGAGTATACTACAAAGCTACAGTAATCAAGACAATATGGTACTGGCACAGAAACAGAAATATAGATCAATGGAACAGGATAGAAAGCCCAGAGATAAACCCATGCACCTATGGTCAACTAATCTATGACAAAGGAGGCAAGGATATACAATGGAGAAAAGACAGTCTCTTCAACAAGTGGTTCTGGGAAAACTGGATAGCTACATGTAAAAGAATGAAATTAGAACACTCCCTAACACCATACACAAAAATAAACTCAAAATGGATTAAAAACCTAAATGTAAAGCCAGACACTATAAAACTCTTAGAGGAAAACATAGGCAGAACAGTCTATGACATACATCACAGCAAGATCCTTTTTGACCCACCTCCTAGAGAAATGGAAATAAAAACAAAAATAAACAAATGGGATCTAATGAAACTTAAAAGCTTTTGCAAAGCATAGGAAGCTACAAACAACACGAAAAGACAACCCTCAGAATGGGAGAAAATAGTTGCAAACGAAGCAACTGACAGAGGATTAATCTCCAAAATATACAAGCAGCTCATGCAGCTCAATATCAAAAAAAACAAACAACCCAATCCAAAAATGGGCAGAAGACCTAAATAGACATTTCTCCAAAGAATATATACAGATTGCCAACAAACACATGAAAGGATGCTCAAGATCACTAATCATTAGAGAAATGCAAATCAAAACTACAATGAGTTAACACCTCACACCAATCAGAATGGCCATCATCAAAAAATATACAAACAATAAATACTGGAGAGGATGTGGAGAAAAGGGAACCCTCTTGCACTGTTGGTGGGAATGTAAATTGATACAGCCACTATGGAGAACAGTAAGTTTCCTTAAAAAGCTAAAAATAGAACTACCATATGACCCAGCAATCCCACTACTGGGCATATACCTTGAGAAAACCATAATTCAAAACAAGTCATGTACCACAATGTTCATTGCAGCACTATTTACAATAGCCAGGGCATGGAAGCAACCTAAATGTCCATTAACAGAGGAATGGATAAAGAAAATGTAGTATGTATATACAATGGAATTTTTTTTTTTTTCGGTACACAGGCCTCTCACTGTTGTGGCCTCTCCCGTTGTAGCGCACAGGCTCCGGACGCGCAGGCTCAGCGGCCATGGCTCATGGGCCCAGCCCCTCCGCGGCATGTGGGATCTTCCCGGACCGGGGCACAAACCCGTGTCCCCTGCATTGGCAGGCAGACTCTCAACCACTGCGCCATCAGGGAAGCCCATACAATGGAATATTAGTCAGCCATAAAAAAGAACAAAATAACACCATTTACAACAACATGGATGGACCTAGAGATTGTCATACTGAGTGAAATAAATTAGACAGAGAAAGACAAATATCATACAATACCACTTATTTGTGGAATATAAAAAGAAAAGGGTAGAAGTAAACTTACCTACAAAACAGAAATAGAGTTACAGATGTAGAAAACACCATATGGTTACCAGAGGGTAAGGGGGGGAGAGATAATTGGGAGATTGGGGTTGACATATACACACTACTATATATAAAATAGGTAACTAATAAGGATTTACTGTATAGCACAGAGAACTCAACTCAATACTCTGTAATGGCCTATATGAGAAAAGAATCTTAAAAAGAGTGGATATATATATGTATAACTGATTCACTTTGCTGTACACCTGAAACTAACACAGCATTGTAAATCAGCTATACTTCAATAAAAAAAAATTTTTTTAAAGAAATTATTGAAGAACAGAAAGAAAAAAGATAAAAGAAAAGTGAACAGAGCCTAAAAGATACCATCAAGAAATCAAGATATATATTGTGGGAGCCCAGAAGGAGAATAGAGACAGAAAGGGCAGAAAGAATATTTAAAGAAATAATGGACAAAACATCCCAAGTTTGATGAAAGACATGAATATAAACATCCAAGCAGTTCAAATAACACTAAGTAGGATAAACTCAAAGAGATTCAAACTGACTTAGGTTATAATCAAATTGTCAGAAAACAAAGAGAAAATCTTGAAAGCAGCAAAAGAGAAGCGACTCATCACATACACGAGATCCTCAACAATATTATGATCAGATTTCTCATCAGAAAACTTTGGAAGCCAGAAGACAGTAGACTATGTTCAAAGTGCTAAAAGGAAAAAAAAAAAAACTGTCAACCAAGAATCCTAACTGGCAAAATTGTCCTTCAATTTTGAGGGAAAAATTAACACATTCCTAGACAAACAAAAGTTTAGGGACATTTTTTTACTAGATGTACCCTGCAAGAAATACTAAAAGGAGTCATACAGATTGGAATGAAAGGACACTAAACAGTAATTCAAAGCCATATGAAGAAATAAAGATCTCAGTAAAGGTAGATAAATGACTATTATAAAAGCTAGTGTTATTGTAGAAATGGTTTGTAACTTCACTTTTTGTTTTCTACACAATTTAAGAGGCTAATACACTATTTTACAAAAGAAAAAATATTAGCCTAAAGCTAGTATTATTGTAACAGTGGTTTGTAACTCCACATTTTATCTTCTACATAATTTAAGAGACTAATGCATCATAAAAAAAACCTTATGAGTTTATGTTTTTGAACACACAATGTATACAGATGTCATTTTGTGGCATCCACAACTAAAAGAGCTGGGGCCACAAATGTATAACAGCAGAGTTTTGTATATTGTTGAAGTTAAGCTAGTACAAATTAAAATTAGAGTGTTTTAACTTTAGGATGTTAAATGGAATCTCTATAGTTAGCACAAAGAAAATAGTTATAGAATATACACAAAAGGAAATAAGAATAAAACTTAAATGATTCACTACAAAAAGTTAGCTAAACACAAAAAGGACAGTAATACAGGAAATGAGGAATAAAAAAACTGTAAGACATATAGAAAAAAATAGCAAAATGACAGAAGTAAGTCCCCCTTTATCAGTAACTAATTTAATTGGAGAATACCCAATCAAAAGTCAGATATTGGCAGAATGGATCAAAAACTATATGACCCAACTCTATGCTGTCTACGAGAGAATCAATTTAGATCCAAAGACACACATAGGTTAAAAATGAAAAGATGGTGAAAGCAGGATCTTGAAGAGATATTTGTACGCTGATATCATAGCAGCATTACTCACAGTAGCCAAAGTGTGTAAGCAACCCAAGTGCCCATCAATGGTTAAGAAAATGTGGTATATACATACAATGGAATATTATTCATCCTTAAAAAGAAACGAAATTCTAACATACGCTACAACATGGATAAACTTTGAGAACATCATGCTGAGTGAAATAAGCCAGTTACAAAAAGACAACTGAATGATTCAAATGAGGTAACTAGAGCAGTCAAAATCATAGAGACAGAAAGTAGAACAGTAAAGTTGGGAAGAATGGGGATTTACAGTTTAATGGGATATTGAGTTTCAGTTTTGCAAGATGAAAAGAATTCTGGAGATGGATGGTGATGATAGCTGCACAATAATATGAATGTACTTTATATCGCTGAACTATACACTTAAAACGGTTAAGATGTTAAAATTCATGTTACATGTTATTTACCACAATAAAGAAAATGGGGAGAAGGACTTCCCTGGTGGTGCAGTGGTTAAGAATCCACCTGCCAGCGCAGGGGACACAGGTTCAAGCCCCGGTCCGGGAAGATCTCACATGCTGCAGAGCAGCTAAGCCTGTGCGCCACAACTACTAAGCCTGCACTCTAGAGCCCGCGAGCCACAACTCCTGAGCCCAAGCACCACAACTCCTGAAGCCCACACACCTAGAACCCGTGCTCTGCAACAAGAGAAGCCACCGCAATAAGAAGCCTCGCACTATAACAAAGAGTTGCCCCCACTTGCCACAAGTAGAGAAAGCCCTCATGCAGCAGCAAAGACCCAACGCAGCCAAAACTAAATTTAAAAAATAAAATAAACTTATAAAAAGAAAAGAAAAGAAAAGAAAATGGGGAGAAAAGTAAATAGATTACTGGATACAGAATTTCATTTTGAAAAGATGAAAAAGTTCTGGAGCTGGATGGTGGTGATGGCTGTACAGCAATGTGAATGTGCTTAGTGCCACTGAACTGTACACCTCCAACGGGGGTTAATATTGTACATTTTATCTTTTATATTCTTTACCACAATAAAAAAGTGAATGGAAAAAAAGCCTAATATTGATTAGACACTTACATTGAACCAGATCCTGTGCTAAATGCTTTACATGCATTGGTGTCTCCACTCTATGCTTCCTACATTGTGTACAGATGAGAAAATTAAGTCATAAAGCTGTTAAAGCAATTCTAAATTGTGTGCTAGGTCCTCTAAATATTAACTATTTGTTTCATTATTTATTTATGGTTCCTTTTTTTTTTTGCGGTATGCGGGCCTCTCACTGTTGTGGCCTCTCCCGTTGTGGAGCACAGGCTCCGGACGCGCAGGCTCAGCGGCCATGGCTCATGGGTCCAGCCGCTCCGCGGCATGTGGGATCTTCCTGGACCGGGGCACGAACCCGTGTCCCCTGCATCGGCAGGCGGACTCGCAACAACTGTGCCACCAGGGAAGCCCAAGATACATTAATTTTAAGCCTACAGCAGAATATGTTTTTATATACCTCGACACTTATGTAAAATCCACCACCAAAATACAGAAAAGTTCCAGCTCCCCAGAAAACTTTCCTGCTTTTCCCAGGAAATATCCCCTCCAGAAAGAGCCACTGTCTGACTTCTATTGTCATAGATTAGGTTTATTTACTTTTAAGAATTTTTAAAATTGTGGTATAGTATGTAACATAAAATTTACCATCTTAACCATTTCTTTTTTCCCAGTTTTACTGATATAATTGACATAAAATTGTATTATTTTAAGGTGTATAACATAATTATTTGATATACAAATATATTATAAAATGATTTTCACAATAAGTTTAGTTAAAATCATTCACCTCACATAGTTGCAACTTTTTTCCTTGTGATAAGAACTTTTAAGATCTACTCTCTTAGCAACTTTCAAATATACAGTACTGTATTGTTAACTACTATAATAGTTAACTTTCAAATATACAGTACTGTATTGTTAACTAATGTACACCTTGGTGTACATTACATCCCCTGAACTTATTTGTCTTTTAACTGAAACTTTGTGCCTTTTGACAACTTCACCTATTTTGCCCACCCTCATCCCTACTTCTGGCAACCACCAATCCGTTCTCTGTTTCTATGAGTTTAGTTGTGTTCTTTTTAGATTCTACACAAAGGTGAGCTCATACACTATTTGTTTTTCTCTCTCTGACATTTCATTTACCCTAATGCCTTTGAGATTCATCCATGTTGTCACAAACAGCAGGATTTCCTTCTTTTTGTGGCTGAATAATATTCCACTGTATATACACCACATTTTCTTTACCCATTCATCCATTGAAGGACACTTAGGTTGTTTCCATGTCTTGTCTATCATAAATGATGCTTCAATGAACTTGGGAGTGCAGATATCTCTTTGAGATAGTGATGTCTTTTCCTTTAGATATATGCCCAGTAGTGGAATTGTTGGATCATACAGTAGTTCTACTTTTAATTTTTTGAGGAACCTCCATACTATTTTCCATAGTAGCTGCACCAATTTACATTCCCACCAACAGTGCACAAGTGTCCCCTTTTCTCCACATCTTCACCAATACTTGCTATCTCTTGTCTTTTTGATGACAGTCATTCTAGCAGGTGTGAGGTGATATCTCATTGTGGTTTTAATAAACCATTTCTAAGTGTAAAGTTCAGTAGTGTTAAGTTCATTCACTTTGTTGTGCAACCTGTCTCCAGAACTCTTTTCATCTTGCAAAACTGAAACTCTTCCCATTAAACCACACCCCATCCCCCTCCCCTCAGCCACTGGCAAACACCTTCTTACTTTCTGTCCCTATGAATTTGACTATTCAAGGTAGTTCAGGTAAGTTGAATCATATATGTTTATCTTTTCATGACTGGCGATCTTAGTTCAAGATACTATGACAAGTTACCCTAGACTGGGTGGCTTAAAGAAACATATATTTCTCATGATTCTGGAGGCTAGAAATTTAAGATTAGGATGCCAGCATGATCAGGTTGTTGTGGGAGCTGTCTTCTTGGTTATGTCCCCATGTGCCCTTTCCTTGGTGCATGCATGGAGACAGAGAGAGAGAGAGAAGAAGAAAAAAGGAAGGAGAAGGAGGGGGGGAAGAAGAAGGAGGAGGAGGAGGGGAAAAAGAAGAAGGAGAAGAAGAAGGAGAGGAAGGAGGAGAAGAGGAAGAGGAAGGAGAAGAAAGAGGGGGAGGAGGGGGAGGAGGAGGAGGAGAAGAAGAAGAAGGAGAAGGGGAGGAAGACGAAAAGAGAAAGTCTCATGTCTCTTTTTCTTTTTATAAGGGCATTAGTCTCATCATAGGGCCTCCACCCTCATGACCTCACCTAAACCCAATTACCTCCCAAAGGCCTCATCTCCATCTACCACCACATTGGGAATTAGGGCTTCAACAGATAAATTTAGTACAAGGGAGACACAAATGTTCAGTTTGTTGTACTGGCTAATTTCACTTAGCGTAATGTTCTCAAGTTTCATCCATGCTGTAGCGTGTATTAGTCTTTTCTGTTCTTGAATTTCATATAAATGGGAATCATACTGTTTCTGGATTTTTTTCACTGTACATAATATCTGTGAGATTCATCCATTTTTTGGTGCGTGTCAGTTTTCATTCTTTTTTTTCTTTTTTTTCTTGCTCTGCATGAATACAGACAATGTGCTTATCTAGTCAATGTCAATGGCCATCTGGATTATTTCCAGCTGGGGACAACTTTGGAAAACTCTACTAAGAACGTTCTTGTATGTGTCTTTTTGAATGAATACGTATTCATTTCTCTTGGATAAATAATCAGAAGTGGAATTTCTACAACCAGCTATTCTAAATCCTTTGGCCTGACTCCAAACGGCTGGGGCTGGTTGCAGCTCTGATGTCATATGGTCCTGTACGTACCCCACTCCTTTCACTGAGGACTCCTCCTGGGAGGAGGCTGTCTCCAGCTTCCCCTTCACTCCTTTCAGGGCCTCCAGTGCCTAGGTGGGTTCTCCAAGCACAGCAGCAAACAAGAACTTGAACAGGAAGTAACTGTGGATAAACACTGAGTAATAATGAATGCAGCACAATTAAACCCAATATTAGATCAGGGAAAGTTCTTGTTTGGTTTACTAAATTCTAGAAGAAGAAACTGAAAACATGAAGCCATGAGGGCACAAACGAAGAGTTCAAAGATCCAGACTGGAACATTGTTCCCATTACGGCCCTCCAGTCCTCCCAGGAGTAATAGCACAGTAATGGTAACTCAGCTCCCAGGGCAGACTTGCTGTTGTAAGCTTCCAGCTCTGCTACCCTCCTCATTCAAGGGCTGCAGGAAGAAAGCCAGAGGCCTGCTCATTCTTTGTTAGAAGAGGGTTAGCAAATGTTGGAGAGGTGTTGAAAACCCACTAGCACCAATCTGAGATTTTCTCCTCAATGTTTCCAGAACAACTGAAACCTAGTTAAATCAGGAATGACTCTCATTTTGAGATCCGGTGCCATGTGAAAGCAATACGAAAAGTCATGGCAGGGTCCCCAATTTGGAATCAAGATGCAAAGGGATGACTTAAGTCTGAATACGAAGTACTTTCTCTTTCCTCCCATGCTGCCTCCTGGAAAGAAGGAACTGGGAGTGCCTTCTGCACAGAGAACTTGAATTGGGTGGAATAGATAGCTCTGCCCTAAGGCTTCCTTACTCAGCATTTCTCTGCAGGGCCAGGACTAGGGTGAGGAGAGTGAGGCACTCGACTTGAGTCCCAAATTTAAGGGGCACCGAGAAATCAGTAAGAAAAATCAATAATAGTTCAATGTAATGTATTTAAAAAGCAAAACTAATGCAAAAAAAAAAAAAAAAAACATGATGAAGGAAACAACAACTTTTTAAACCAAGGTAGGATCTCATTGCCAGGATTAAGGTGAGGTAAGTGAGGCTGAGTCATGTAGGTTCAGAGTAGACCTACAAAGAAATTGTTAGGATTATATGAGCTAAAGCTTGTAAAACGCTTGGAACAAGCTATAAATGTTTTAATTATTATCATTATCATTATTATTATTTCATATTAATCATAATTTCCTATTATCAGAAATATTATTATTTAGTTATTATCACTATTATTACTTGGAGAGAGAGGGTTGTTTCATCACTTGGGATAGTGGGGAGTGGCTGATCCCATCCCTGCCTCTAAGCAGTCTTTCCTAATTCCTTGAATTTAAATTCGTTGCCCCTCACCTGTGCCCCTCTGGCATCCTCAATTGACCTGATCTTTGCACTTACCCTGCATTGTGTCGTCTGTTTATTCATCCATCTCCCCAGGCAGCCTAGGACTTTTGGAGGGTAGAGGCAGCCCTATCTTGTTTATCAATTTATCCTCCTCAGAGCAGAGCCCAGTGCCTGCCACATAATAGCCCCTGGAACTATATTTATGGTCTTAGATGACTGAGAATTGGTGTCCAGAGACCTCTCCTCAATCCTTCTTCAATAAAATTGTACCAGATTGGTCGGGAGTCTGGGGTGGGGGAATGGGAACCTGCCAACTCTCTTATTTAGCCTGAAGTCAAAGAATAATAAAATTATATAATATAATTTTATTATATTATAAATTATATTTTATTTTATTAATTAAAATATAATTAAATTTAAATATATTTAATTTTAAATATATTTAAATTTAAAATATAATTAAAATTATATTTTATTAAATTATAAATTATATTATATTATATAAAATTATATAATAATAAAATTATCACTATTGTTTCTTTTAGTGTTAACATTTATCGGGAACTTCATATATGTGCTAAGCATTGTTCTAAACTTTTTTCATGGATTAACTCATTTAATCCTCATGATAATCACAGAGATAGATAATTTTTTTTCCCATTTAACTGAAACAGGCACAGAGAAGTCGAGTGTGTGTCCAGGATCACTCAGTCACCAAGTGGGAGAGCTGTGCTCAAACTCCTCAATCTGACCCCAGAGTCTGTGCTACCAGGCACTAAATGAGACTTGGCTCCCCAGGTTCACAGAACCCGCCACCCACCTTTGTAAGAAGATGCCAGCTTAATACCTGCCACCCCAAGCAATCTTTACTTAGTCCCTCTTATAACAAGAGAGTGCTTAATAGCAAGGACATACGAGGAAAAGAAAATAGATTTTATCATTTCTCTAAGAGGCCACCTGATCCCTGCATGTTAAAAAGAAATCTTTAATATAACATGTCTCTTTGTCCTGCAGTTCTTTCATATGCTTGGCTGGTCAGCTTAATCTTCAGCTGGCCCAGAAGAACACCCATCCATAAAACTGCACTTCTAGATGCAGTGCAGCCTGAAGACGGGAGACTTTAGCAAGCAGTCACAGTGCCAAATGTAGGAAGCAGCAGAGAAACCATCTGGTGAAAGGGATATTTCTTGTACACCTTGTATGTTTTTGGATTTTCGTCAGTACATTCCAGGTTTAGGTGTTTTTATAAACAAGTGGCAAGGTGTCAACCTAGCATGTTTTCTTTGTACCACCCTGAATTCTTCAGACAACAGGATAGAATGGAATGATAGAATATTTGAATTGGAAAATGACTTTTTACTTATACTCAGTTTTAGAACAGTTAATGTGTTCCCATTTGCAAAAATCAGACTGATATCAAATGATTGTCATTGGGAAGTGAACTCCCACTCCAGCCATGCTTTCCGCCCACTAGAAATAACCATGTTTATTCATTTCTTAGTTTCTTGTTCATCTTTCCATACTTTCTTTAACAAATTTACCCATCTAAATATTGAAAACTGAGAATAAATTTTCTTATATATTCTTCTTTCCCTTCTTTCTGACACAAAAGATATCAATAGTATGTACAATATTGTGCACTTTGTTTGTTTTATTTAACAATCTATCTGGAGACCTTTCCATATTAGAGCATAGAGAATTTCATTAATTTTTACAGCTGCATTGCATTCATGTAAGGATGTACCTGAATAGTTTAAATAGTCCCTAGTGGGTGAATACTTTGGTATTTCCAAACTTTTACGATTGCAAATCATCATGTTCTCCCCACCACAGTGCCTCTGTAGAATAAATCCCAGAGCCAGGATCACTAGGTCAAAGGGTAAGAGCATTTTCAAGGTTGATGGATGGTGCCAACTTGCCCTCCACGGGGGCTACAACCTTTTGCACTCACACCAGTCATGATAACAGTGCCTATTTCCCCACATCCTTACCAATAAAGTCTTTAGAACATTCTCTTTTTGCCAATCTGGTAAGTGTTAAATGGTATCTGAGTGTAATTTCCATTTGCATTTATCTTATCATGAGTAAGGTTTGGCATCTTTTCATAAGGACAGTGAGTTAAAAACACTTTTATTGGGGACTTCCCTGGTGGCGCAGTGGTTAAGAATCCACCTGCCAATGCAGGGGACATGGGTTCGATCCGTGGTCCAGGAAGATCCCACATGCCACAGAGCAACTAAGCCCATGCGTGGCCACAACTACCGAGCCTGCACTCTAGAGCCCGCAAGTCACAGCTACGGAGCCCACGTGCCACAACTACTGAAGCCTGCACGCCTAAAACCCGAGCTCTGCAACAAGAGACACCACTGCAATGAGAAGCCCGTGCACCACAATGAAGAGTAGCCCCCACTCCATGCAACTAGAGAAAGCCTGCGTGCAGCAACAAAGACCCAATGCAACCAAATTAAAATAAAATAAACACTTTAATTGTGAGCGACAGAAGCTCATTAGGGCTAGCCCAAGCAAATGAAGGGGAAATTAGTATTAAAGAATGACAGAAGTGTTTCATGAAGCCAAGAGCAGAAAGCTAGCCAAGCCCCAGGAGAGACTGGATCTAGAAAATGGAAAAACATTAACTAGATTCCCTGTCTCTGTCTCTCTCTCTCCATTCATGGCATAAAACCTCCTCACAGCCCCCTAAAGTACTTGATACATTTCCCATCCCCCACAGGCACTATCACATAGTCTAAATTCCAAATACACAGTTTCTGCCCCAGTGCATCCCTAGTCCAATGAGCCATAGTTGGAGATGGGGATGATGAGGAGAATCAGAAAACACACAATTTCCGGGGCCCACCTATAGTAGATGCCTATTGCATGCCTACGGAAAACCCACTGCCCCTTCACTAATTGTCCATCCTCCATGGAGCATTCTGCCAAAAAGACAGAAGGCTTCTTTTTTTTTTTTTTGGCAGAGCTCCACTTGGAGGATAGTCTACTCCTCTCTGCATGACTCCAGTGTTTTTCCAAGGCAATCATGGTAATTCTATTCCCTTTGCAAGGGATGGTTTTAGGAATAGAAGGATGCAGCTCTAGCCAATGATACATAAGGAAACATCCTTCACTAAAAACAGGTACAGTGTCAAGATGGGCACTCTCCTGTTAATGTATGCTGTTGTGTCTGTATGTGATTGTATCGATTAGCTTGTGCTACGTAACAAACCACCCCCAAATCTAGTGACTTAATATAGAATCATTCATTATTTCTTATGATTCCGTGGGTTGGCCAGGTGGTTCTTGTGGCCTGGGCTTCCTCAGCTGGGGCTGGATGGTCCAGGACAGCCTCACTCACATGTCTGACAATTGACAAGCTGGTTGGTCTAGAGGGAGTCAGCTGGGGGGTGGGGGAAGTGGCTCATTTCTATGCTATCAGCAAGCTGGTCACGAAATAGTGTCTCAGGTCCCAAGTGCAACAAGAGAAAACAACAACAACAACTCCAATGTGCAAAGCACTTTTCAAGTGTCTTCATGTGTCTCCTTACTATTGTCCCATTGGCCAAAGCAAGTCACGTGACTAAGCCCTAATGAGATGGAGAAGTAGACTATATCTCTTGATGGGAGTAGCTACAAAATAGTGTAGCTATTTTTGCAACCTATCACAGTGATGCCTAGAACGCTAGTCATCTTGGGACCATGAGAGGTACCAGCCGGAGGATGGCAAATGAGAAGATGAAAACGATTCTCAATGACGATGTTGAACCAATGACTTTGTTAATCCTGCAGAGATGCTTCCTTGAAAGTTCTGGTGTTGTAAGATAATTAATTTTCCTTTCTGTTTAAGATAGTTGAGTTGGTATTACATTATCTTTGCATATCAGTTGAGGTGTTGGGGGTGATATTTCCCAGACAACAAAAAATGGTTTGCCCACAGCCAGACATCCCAGGTTGGCTGGAAATTAAAAAATTTCTGTGAAGAAACCCTGGCTGATTGCACGCCTAATACGAGCCAACTGTGATGGGTAGTTACCCAAAAATCAAACTTTAGCATCCTTAATATTATGTAGAGTCCAGAAAATTACATGCAAAGTCCAGTTCTGGGGTCCAAAAATCCAAATACACACGTAACTAGTTAAGGAGAGGGTATAAAATGCAGAGGATGTGAAAGGATGTGGGGAGGTTTAAGCTCCGTGTAAAGATATAACTTGTGTGATGATGTCTGTCATGGTCTCCGATGGGTAGGACCTAAAGAAAAAGGAGAAAGACATTATAGGAATATTAGGAAGCAAGTAAATTGGACATTGACTTAATGTCAAATATGGCAAAGAGGTTAAGAACAGAGACCGTAACATTTTTGTCACTGGTCACCTTAGCAAGAGCACTTTCAGGGGCATGATATGGTGAAAAACAGACTATCAATTAAAGTGTAAAATAAAGAAGAGAAAAGAGGAATAATAAATATAGAATGCTATATTACCTAGGACTCTTTTGATTATGTACCACATAAACCCAATTCAAACCAGTTTGGTGGGAGAGGGGAGACTTGGTGGCCCTTATAATTGATCTGGTGGCTCTTCAATCATAGAAGCATCAAAAGGTAGCTAGCTTCAGGCACACCAGGGTTCAGAGGTTTAAACTACATAACTGAAACACTGTCTTCTTTTCTCTCCATTTCTTGGTTCTGCTTGTCTTCTGCTCAGAAAAATCTTTTTCCACATGGAGAAGTAGAGGGCATCCTTCCCAATGGCTCTTGTGAAAGTCTCAAGAGAGACTTTGAATGGTCGAGCTTGAGAGACCTGACCATCTCTGGGCAAGGAGATGGAGTGTGTTCTCATTGGCCATACACTTGTTAGCTTCCATTTCACCAAACCACACAGATTAAACATTTTTATGGAATAAGGAGAGTGATGATTCTCTAAAAGAAGAAAGAATGGGGGAGTGTATAACAGAGTTTTTAGACATGACACCAAAAGCAAGGAAAAATTGATAAATCGGAGATTAAATCATGAAAATTAAAAAAGTTTTCTCTGTAAAAGACCTCGTTAAGAGGATGAAAAGATAAGCTACAGACTGGAGAAAATATTTGTAACCCATAAAGGATGAGTATCTAGAATATATTAAAAACTGAAAACTTAACAATAAAAAAAAAAATTAGAAAGTGGGCAAAAGACATGAACAGCCATTTCACATCACAAATAAGCCCATGAAAATATGTTCAACATCATTAACCATCAGGAAAATGCAAATTAAAACCACAAAAATATATTACCACACACTCATCAGAATGACTAAAATTGAAAAATAGTGCTACTACCAAACGCTGTTAAGAATTCAGAGAAACAAGATCACCCATACATTGTTGCTGGGAATGTAAAATGGTGCAGTCACTCTGGAAAAGACTATGGTAGTTTCCTACGAAACAAAATGTGCTTGGGACTACATCATATTTGAAAAATTTTGTGCATCAAAGGGCACAACCAACAGAATAAAAAGGCAATGTACAGAGTAAGAGAAGTTATTTGCAAATCATATATTTGACAAGGGATTAATATCCAGAAAATATTTTTAAAAACACTGCAACTCTACCACAGAAAACAAAACAAACAAACAAAAAAACACTGCAACTCTACAACAAATAATCAAATAACCCTATTTTAAAATGGGCAAAGGACTTGAATACACATTTCTCCAAAGATGATATACAAATGGCCAATAGGCATATGAAAAAACGCTCACATCGCAGACAAATGCAAATCAAAACCACAATGAGTTGTTACCTCACACCCATTAGGATGGCTGCTATTAAAACACACACACACACAGAAAATAACAAGTGTTGGTGGTGATGTGAAGAAATTGGAACCCTTGTACATTGTTGTTCGGATTGTAAAATAGTGCAGCTGCTGTGGAAAACAGCATGGAGTTTCCCAAAACAATTAAAAATAGAATTACCTTATGATCCAGCAATCCCACTTCTAAGTATATACCCAATAGAAGTGAAAGCAGAGTCTCAAAGAGATATTTGCACACTCACATTAATAACATCAGTATTCACAAGAGCCAGGAAGTGGAAGCAACACAACTGTCCATCAGTGGATGAGTGGATAAACAAAATGTGGTAGATACATACAATGGAGTATTATTCAGCCTTAAAAAGGAAGGAAATTCTGACACATGCTACAAAAAAGGATGAAACTTGAGGACAGTATGCTAAGTGAAATGAGCCAGTCAGGAAAAGACAAGTACTGTATGATTCCGCTTATATGAGGTACCCAGAAGTAGTCAAATTCATGGAAATAGAAAGTAGATAGTAGTTACCAGGAACTGGAGGGAGGGAGAAAGTGGAGGTGTTGTTTAAGGGGTATAGTTTCAGATTTGCAAGATGAAAAAGTTCTGGAGAACAAATGCTGCACAACAAATGTGAACATACTTAGCACTACTGAACTACACATGTAAAAATAGTTAAGATGATAAATTTTATGTACTGGTTTTTTTTACCACAATAAGACAGATGATTGATAGGTAGATAGATAGATAGATAGATAGATAGGTAGATAGATTAGATAGGTAGATAGATAGGTAGGTAGATTAGATAGGTAGATAGATAGATAGATAGATAGATAGATAGATAGATAGATAGATAAAAGTAAATAGATGCTTGCCATATGGGCTTAGCAGCTGCACTGCACTCTTAGATATTTGTCCTAGATAAATAAAACCTCATGTTCACACAAAAACCTGTACACAAATATTCATAGAAACTTTATAATAGCCCCAAAATAGAGACAATCAAATGTGGGCAAATGGTTAAAAAAACTACAGTACATCTATATGGAATAGGAATACTACTAAAAAAAATTTTAATAATGAAATATTGATATACACAACTTGGATGGATCTCAAGAAAATTATTCTGAGGGAAAAAAAAATCCAATCCCCAAAATTACATACTGTATGTTCCCATTTATACAACATTCTTGAAATGACAAAATTATAGAAATGGAAAACATATTAGTTGTTTCCAAGAGGAAGGGAGAAGGAGGAAGGGAGGTGGTGTGGCCATAAAAAGATAGCATGAGAGATCCTTGTAGTGATGAGATTGTCCTTTATCTTGACTATGGTGGTGGTCACAAAACCTAAACATGTGACATATCACATGACACTAAACACACACACACACGCGAGTACATGTAACATTGGTGAAATCGGAATAGGTCGGTTGATTATACGTGCTATTGTGCTACAGTTATACAGGGTGTTTCCACTGAAGGAAACTGGGCAAAGGCATATGGGATCTCTCTGTATTATTTCTTACATCTGCACGTCCATTTACAATTACCTCAAAATAAAAACAACTTTAAAATGTATACCATATGTACTTTTCTAGACGTTTGAATGGAGAGTGATACAATCATGATTTGCGGCAAAGGTAGTGCTAAGAAAAGGAGTTTTATTTTTCGATGATAAAGACGTCATCAGATGGGGAGAAAGAAGGCAATGGCAGGGAAAGGATGAAAGTTCAGAGGACAGAGAATTAATTGCTGGAGCGAGGCTCCTGGGGAGAAGAGAGGAAATACAATGGATGAAGAGATGAAGCACTTACCCTTGAAAACTAGAGAGGATCCTTGTCCTGGAGGAACACAGTGACAGTGGTAAGGACTGGGAAAATATAGATGTTTCAAAAGGGAGGAGGGAGAAGTTGAGGTTGTTTTAGCTTGTTGGCCTATGTATTTTCTAGAAGTAAAGTCAAAACTTGGGAATAAAGAGACACAATCAGGTGGGGGCTTGAGGAAAGTGGTAAAGCCTTGTGTTGTGGAAAAGAGAACAACTAAAGATTTATAAAAAGATTTTGACCAGCATAAAAGTCAAGCTAAGGATGGTGTGTTAGGGTTGTCTAGAGAAACAGAAATAATAAGGTGTATATGTATATATATATATATGTGTGTGTGTGTGTGTGTGTGTGTGTATGTATATGTATATGTATATGTATGTATGTATATATATATAGAGAGAGAGAGAGAGAGAGAGAGAGAGAGAGAGAGAGAGATTTACTGTAAGGAATTGGCTCATGTGATTATGGAGGCTGGAAAGTCCCAGAATTTGCAGGCTGAGTAGGCAAGCTAGACACCCAGTAGAGATGATGGTGTAGCCCCATTCTGAATCTGAAGGCCTGAGAACCAGGAGAGCCGGTGATGTAAGTTCCAGTCCAAAGGCTGGCAGACTCTACACTCAGAGAGAGCCAATGTTTCAGTTAAAGTCTGAAGGTGGGGAAAATCCAATGTCCCAGCTCAAAGTCCATCAGGCAGGAGGAGTTCCCTCTTACTCAGGTGAGAATCAGGCTTTTTGCTCTATTTGGGCCTTCAACTGATGAGACAAGACCCACACAACTGGGGAGGGCAATCTGCTTTACTCAGTCTACTGATTCAAATGTGAATCTCATCCAAACACATCTTCACAGACACATCCATAATAATGTTTGACCAAATATCCGGGCACTCTGTAGCCCAGCCAAGTGGGCACATAAAATTAACCACAACAGATGGAAACTAAGAATTTTTCATGAAGCCAGAGAGTATGATGCTATGATTCCTCTCCAGTCATGCTGAAAAGCCTGAGAATAGGAACTGAGAAAATGGATGGCCAGAAAGACAGAGATGTGGAAGAATTGGGATTATTGACCTGAGAGGTGTTCATTGGACTGACCACAGTCTTGCAGCTGGGGAAAAAAGTGAAGCCAGAAGAGGTTGAGGGACCAGTGGCATTGATGAGATTGAAAAATAGGTTAAGTGGAAATGAAGGTGTGGAAGAGGTGGGAAGATGGGAAGTTATGATCAGTAGGTGGAAGCGTCCCTTTTAACACTTTTCCAATAGAGCCGTTCTGGCTGATGCCCAAGTCCTGGTGTGGCCACGAGAGAGTAGAGGAGAAGATCGTTGGTTGAGAAGATCACAGAACAGTCATCCAAAGTGTTGGGAAAGTGATCTGTAAGGACACTAAAATTGCTCACAGTGGTAATGGAGAGGGGAAGAAGAAATTACCTCCTTAGAGAGCCAGGTTTCAATTAAGGCAAAGTGTAGAGCTGGCTTCTCGTGGGGAAGATTCTACAACATGCTGGTTACGAGTGCAGGCGATAGATGTTAGATAGATAGATAGATAGATAGATAGATAGACAGATAGATAGATGTATGATAGATAGATAAGTACACATATAGGTACATGTTTTCTGACTACCCAGATACTTAGAACCTCCCTGATTCCTGGCCTCAAAGACTGACCTTTAGTTTTACCTGCAGCTATTTAAAAATCTAATAATTTTTTTCTAAGGTTAGCCAGAGTCCGTTTACGTTGTTTACAATGAAAGTATCCTGAATGATGCACGAATGCAATTGACTCTTGCTGCCATGATGTGGAGATAGTTATCACAGGCATGCTCAGTTTCACGAGCCACACTTCAAGGACTCTGACAGAAGAAAGCAACACTGGAGACTTTTATTTCTTTCCATGAGAAGAGCCTAGGAACAAAAGATGTGAGTTACCAAGAGATTTTCAATTCTCTGTAAGGAAGACCTTCCTGTACATTAGAGGTGCTCAGCAATTTGATGGAATGAATGGAAGGAAGGAGGGAATGAGATAAGTTAAGATTTTTTTTTAAATTTATTTATTTTTGGCTGTGTTGGGTCTTCGTTGCAGCACACGGGCTTTCTCTAGTTGCGGCGAGCGGGGACTACTCTTTGTTGCGGTGTGCAGGCTTCTCATTGTGGTGGCTTCTCTTGTTGCGGAGCACGGGCTCTAGGTGTGCGGGCTTAAGTAGCTGTGGCACACGGGCTCAGCAGTTGTGCTTCATGGGCTCTAGAGCGCAGGCTCAGTAGTTGTGGTGCACGGGCTCTGTTGCTCCGCGGCATGTGGGATCTTCCTGGACCAGGAATCGAACCTGTGTCCCCTGCATTAGCAGGCGGACTCCTAACCACTGCACCACCAGGGAAGTCCAAGTTAAGATCTTTTGATGTCATTGCCTTTGCTTCTTCTTAGTTTGGAAACCATGCCATGCATGGGAACCCCAGGCCTCTAGATCCTCTGGAAGACAGAAGGCAAGCTCCAGATTTAAGAGTTTCTCCTTGTGTTGAGCTAAATCCGGCTCCCTCCAACTTCCATATAATATTCTTCACTCCGAGAATAAATCTACTGCCTCTGCCATATGACAACCCTTCGCACATTGGAAAACAGCTCTCATACCCCCCCCCTCCTAGCAGTTCTACAGGTAAAACCTTCCTACCTCCTTCTGCATTAGAGTAACAAGTCCCTGAATATCTAGTTGACCTTTTATCTAAACGTGCCGTAGTTCCATTGCCTTTATCAAAGTGGAGGGCCCAGAAGTGAGACACAGTGCTCCAAACATGGTCTGTTCCACGAAGGATGGGGAATTTTTCCTGCTTTATTTCTAATGTTATTCTCCTCGTAACGTGTCCTAACTCTGCCACACTCACGGTTGGCCTGTCTGCTCATTTCCCTCCATCCTGTCTGCATATTTCTTACTAGGCCTCAACCTCATTCTGCTTTCTCCCTGCCCTGTTTATCATGGTTCCTGGGCCTATCTTTCTTCCTGTCTTCTTGAAGCACCTTGGTGAATAGCGGCATCAGTGACTCCGGGACATTAAGATAGTCACGGAAGAACAAAAACTTTGGTGGAATTCCTTACATCTACTTATTGGTTTGTAAATTGATGCCCATACACGGAGGGCAAGGAGAGGCGGAAGAAAGAGGCAGCCACTCCAGATTGGTAGGTGGCCAGGGTAATAAGCAAACAAACTTACATACGAGGCTTGTCTTAGGCAGTAGCAAGATGAGTAGATCTCTGCACCCACCTGCTAGAACCTGAAAAGTTTATGTAGCGGCCTTAGCAGGGTTCAGTCACATATCCAGCCCAGACAGTGTTGACAACACACTGCTCTGTCAAGGCTGCGTCCTTGGAACAGCTCTCAGTGTGGGAACAGTGGGCCGAATGTGCACATTCCAAGGATGGGGTGGGGGTGAGGAGTCTCCCGCTGCCCGGGTCAACCGCCACTCGCGTCCTCTCCATGACCTTCTCCGACACTATTGTTTCAGCCTCCGTTCCTCAAAAGAGCAGAGCCTGAAAGAGGGGTTTAACTTGGAAAGTGATTCCAAAGAGGTGGAGGATGAAGAAAAGTGACACAGAGGAGTGAGAGCCACCTAGGCATGAGCTATTCAGCTGGTTACCACTATGGGCAGCTAGGGCTCAGTCCTGCAGGGGTCCCTGGCAGGAGCCATGGGGGATGCTCTTCAGAATATGTGACTCAAGAGGAGAGTGATTCATCCGTGGCTCCCATCCTTCGTTTGTCAAGGGTTGTTCTGTGGCTGGTCAGCCCCTTGCACATCCAGGTGTGTGACTGAGTCAGAATAGTTGCGCAGGTCCTTACATTTGCACCATCTGGAGGTGGCAGAAGAGCCCTGGGACAGAGAGTGACACGTACATTATCACTAAAGTGAGATGCTCTCTGTTTACAACTGGGCACAGCTAGGTGCCACAGTGCTGGCTGTAGTAAAAAAGTGAACCTAAGAGGATGTGAGGGGGGCTTCCCTGGTGGTGCAGTGGTTGAGAGTCCGCCTGCCGATGCAGGGGACACGGGTTCGTGCCCCTGTCCGGGAAGACCCCACATGCTGCGGAGCGGCTGGGCCCGTGAGCCATGGCCGCTGAGCCTGCACATCCGGAGCCTGTGCTCCGCAACGGGAGAGGCCACAACAGTGAGAGGCCCGCGTACCGCAAAAATAAATAAATAAATAAAAGAGGATGTGAGGGAGAGCAAAAATGTGTCCTAGGCATTTTTGTGGTTTAGTGCTGCGGGTTTTATTATATATGGGGTTAGTGACTTATGACTAAATATCTCAATCCAGTCCTGATAGTAACACAGAAGATTCCAAAGAAGCATCTCTCCCTGTCCATTCTGTTCCATGCCAGTTCCTCCCCAGGCTCTGGAACCCATGCCCAGCTCCTGGGGGACTTTGCTCAACAAATACTCCCTAACACCATGAATCTTCAACTAGACTTCCACGATGCTCCAGAGCAGTGTGGGTCTTTCCCTTTCCTCCATCCACACAACAGCACCAGGGGCCTTCCCCTCCCTTGTCATTCTTCATGCTGTGACATAACCATGGAGCTCTCCTCGTGGTCCTTGGCTGTTCATAGCTTCAGCTCTGAGACTGCTTTAGAATTTCCTGTTAGCAATTCACGCCCTGCCTCATCCCTATCGTTGGTAGCATGTCCTTCTTTCCATCTTTCAGACACACCCTCTAAAACCTATCGTCACTGGAGGGCTCTTTTTGTAGACACACTCCTTCATTGGGTGCCCTCTCCTCCTCTTTATTCTAATCTACTATTGTGAGCATTTCCCAATTCTCTTAATCTAGCTTCCTCTCCAAGCCTCTTTCTCTTTCAGATTTTTCATCATTAGTGTATAGGAATGCAAGAGATTTCTTTGCATTAATTTTGTATCCTGCAACTTTACCAAATTCATTGATTAGCTCTAGTAGTTTTCTGGTGGCATCTTTAGGATTCTCTATGTATAGTATCACGTCATCTGTGAACAGTGACAGTTTTACTGCTTCTTTTCCAATCTGTATTCCTTTTATTTCTTTTTCTTCTCTGATTGGCGTGGCTAAAACTTCCAAAACTATGTTGAATAATAGTGGTGAAAGTGGATATCCTTGTCTTGTTCCTGATCTTAGAGGAAATGCTTTCACTTTTTCACCATTGAGAATGATGTTTGCTGTGGGTTTGTCACATATGGCCTTTATTATGTTGAGGTAAGTTCCCTCTATGCCCACTTTCTGGAGAGTTTTTACCATAAATGGGTGTTGAATTTTGTCAAAAGCTTTTTCTGCATCTATTGAGATGATCATATTGTTTTTGTTCTTCAATTTGTTAATATGGTGTAGCACATTGATTGATTTGCGTATATTGAAGAATCCTTGCATCCCTGGGATAAATCCCACTTGATCATGGTGTATGATTCTTTTAATGTGTTGTTGGATTCTGTTTGCTAGTATTTTGTTGAGGATTTTTGCATCTATATTCTTCAGTGATATTGGTCTGTAATTTTCTTTTTTTGTAGTATCTTTGTCTGGTTTCAGTATCAGGGTGATGGTGGCCTCATAGAATGAGTTTGGGAGTGTTCCTTCCTCTGCAATTTTTTGGAAGAGTTTGAGAAGGATGGGTGTTAGCTCTTCTTAAAATGTTTGATAGAATTCACGTGTGAAGCCATCTGGTCCTGAACTTTTGTTTGTTGGAAGATTTTTAATCACAGTTTCATTACTTGTGATTGGTCTGTTCATATTTTCCATTTCTTCCTGGTACAGTCTTGGATGGTTATACCTTCCTAAAAATTGGACAAGGGAAGACCTTTTTAAGAAAGACACAACCTGAGAAGTGATAAGAGAAAAGACTGGTAAATTTTAATAGGTAAAAAATTTTCATTTCCATGGGGCAAAAAAATACATATACTAAACAAAATCAAAAGACAAACTGCAAATTAGGAAAAATATTCACAACATATATAACAGAGTGTGGGCTAATTTCTATTATCAAAAGATCTTTTAAAAATTAATATGAGGGGCTTCCCTGGTGGCGTAGTGGTTAAGACTCCGCCTGCCAATGCAGGGGACATGGGTTTGAGCCCTGGTCCGGGAAGATCCCACGTGCCGCGGAGCAACTAAGCCCTGCACCACAACTACTGAGCATGCGCTCTAGCGCCCACGAGCCACAACTACTGAATCCCGTGCGCCTAGAGCCCATGCTCCGCAAGAAGAGAAGCCACCACAATGAGAAGCCCGTGCACCGCAACAAAGAGTAGCCCCCACTCGCTGCAACTAGAGAAAGCCCGCACAGCAACGAAGACCCAATGCAGCCAAAATTTAATTAATTAATTAATTATTTTTTTAAAAATAAAAAGAAGTATAAACACAGACACTTCCACACATTGTTGGTGTGAGCCCATGTTGGTACAACTTCTTTGAAAGGAAATTATTAGATAACTATCAAAAATTTTAAATGTGGGGGAAACCTTTGACCCAGGAACTCTAGTTTGAGGAATTTATCCTAGACATACTCTCAAATCTAAGATGTCTGCTCAAGGTTATTTTTTCGGTCCTTGTTTGTAGTAGCAAAAAATGGGAAATAATCTTTCCCAATTAATGGGAAAAGAGTTCGTTATATTACAGAACTCCCATATAAGAATACTACAAAGCCATTTTTTTAATGAGGTGGATTTTTATGGGCTCTGATACTAAACAACTTCCAAGATATTCTGGTGGGGGCATGAAAGTCTGTATGTGATACACCCACTAGTGGGAAAAGAGTCAAGGATGAGGAGAGAAAGAAAGAGATCAGAGACAGAGACAGAGAGATACAGACAGACAGACAGACCGACTATACACAGAACAAGTCTGAAAACTTACATAAGAAAGTGATAATAGTAATTGCTCCCCGGGATTCAGATAAAAGAGAAACTTCATTTTCATTATATATACTTTGTTACTCTTTGAATGTTACCATTTTATTATTTTTTTTCTATAAAATATTTCAATGAAAACTACTAAGGTTGGAAATGCTGGAGAGGAGGAAAAGGAAAAACTCCCACAAGCCTAGTTAAAAAAATTTTTTTTCTACAAAGAAAGACGATCCCGTCCCCTAAGTTAACCACTAACAAGTATTGGGTTCAGGTTCTTGCATAACTGTTTCTGTTTATAAAAACATGGTGGAATGATATTTTGCTTTCATTTACAGATTTTTCTACACTTTCCCTCTCCCCACTGTCTTTCCTGCACCCAAGCAGGCAGAAAGCCAGCTTTGAAAGTCCTTGGCCCAGAGGAGGTTCAGGACAGGTCCAAAAAGCAGAACACCGCCAAGATTTCTTGGCTTTGCTCCAAAAATCCAAGCCCATAGGAGAGTGTAAAGGGTTTGCAGAAGATCTAGAAGGGAGAGGAAAGTTTTCAGGAATAAAAGGAACTGGAGGAGACAAAGATGGTGACTTCATGTTTTACATCGATAGAAGGTCGTTGCTATCACAGTTGTGTCTGATTCACCTCTCAGGGGCAGAAAACAAAGCATGAGTGCTAGGAGGCATCTACACATTCAAACAGGAGGAAGAGGGCAGTAGGGGAGCATGAGGAAGAGGAAAGGAGAACTTAGAGCAGCTCGAGTGTGCCAAAAATAAACCAGAGGAAGCAGCTGAGTAATAGTGTGATCAGATAAGAAAAAGAAAGTACTGCACGGAGGAGAAAGAATTTCCATTAGGGTTTAGGACATGAAAAGGCAATTCACAGAAAAGGAAATACAAATGGCGTATAAACATAGGAGAAAACATTCGATCTCACACACAATTAAGGGAGTGCAAATTAAAACAATAATGAGATACCATTTTCCTCTGTCGAACTGGCAAACACAAGGTAGACGCCAGCCGGTAAGTGCCTCTGCACAAGTTAGAAAATGGTGCCCCCTTCTGGGAAGATGCGTCTAGTGACGGGGGACTGGGCGCGTCCTGGATTTCAGTGCCACTTGCCCCCAGCCTGGACCTTTTGCAAACAGACTTGTATCCCTCAGCAAAACAGAAAGAAGGTTGAGAATGCACAGTGTTTAGAAAGATGCTGAAAAACAAACACTCTCCCACTCCTGAAATAACATTTTCTTGTTTTAACGCTATAATTCTAAATAATATGATTATACCTGTATGTCTTAAATTACCAACTGGAAGCTACACTATCTCCGTTGCTAAGAAAGAAGTGAAATTTAGCTCAGCTTCATTCTCCTTTCCTGCTTTCCCAGTTTTTGTATGATAGTATTTTTAGTGAATTCCTACAGTCAGTCAAGAAATATGTATTAAGAATCTAAACACAGTAGGTTCTTTTCTAGGTGCTTAGTTGTTCTTGTGACTTTATTGTTTTTATCTTTTTCTTGCCTTTATGATTTTAAGTAATACATTTAATCCTTTATTTTTCCGATCCACAGAAGCCATCCTAATTCACATGAATTCAGGTTTTTGCTTTTGCGCTTTTGCAAATATAGAAACTAGCTCTGACTAGAGCTTTAAAAGGAGTGGGGACTTGCAACAAGAAAAGGGTGCTAGCTGGATACCGGGGTGCTCTACAGAATCCAAGGAAGGGCTGAACAACCAGGGCTCAGCAGGGTCAACAGCCAGGACAGCTTCTGAGCCAGAGCAGCAGGAATGTGCCGAATTCCTCCAGCTCCACATGGGTCCAGGGGTGTTAGGGTCGTGTGGTATAGACATGGCTGCCAAGACAGTTGTAGAGAAAGGGGACCTGTTGCACCACAATCCCCAGACCTGGCGCCTATCACACAAACATTAACCTGTCTATGCATCAGAATGTTGCTCAGTGAGAATGGACTCAGGATCTTTTTGGAGGAAAAATAGATAATATGTCCCCTATATCCCTTGACAGAACAACCTAGAGACCAGACTGCCCATGCCCACAGGGGCCTTGTTCTCTCCCCGCCGAGAGAATCCCCAAATTTTTTTGCGCCCACTCTTCTTGGCCAATCACTCCCCTTCTTTGGATGCGAACCTTGCTTTGGTGGACTGAGTTTATAAGCAATCTGGGCAGAGGGACCTGACTTCTGTGTTCTTTTCCTTTCTGAACACAAAGGTGCTGGCCTGTCCCCTGACGGAAGCTGCCAGATAACCTCAAGGAAGGAATGACTGAACCACATTGGGGCTGGAAGATGCCTACTGCAGGGAAATCCATGTGAAATGCTTAGAACAGAGCCTGGCACTGGCTAAGTACCATATAGGTGTGTGCTCAAAAAAACAAAACATGCTGTTAGCCTTGGGGTCACACCTCCCTGAGTTCAGATTCCAGCCCCGCCACATGCTAGTTTTGAAGCTTTGAGCTGTGTATTCGTTTCCTAGGGCTGCTGTAACAAACTGATGGCTTTATAAAAATACGTACATACATAAATGTGTTGTCTCACAGTTCTCCAGGCTAGAAGTTTGAAATCATGAAGTCTGTAGAAATCCTTATTTGCTTCTTCCTAATTTTTTTTGCCACGTAGCGTGTGGGATCTTAGTTCCCCAGACCAAATATTGAACCTGTGCACCCTGCAGTGGAAGTGCGGAGTCTTAACCACTGGACCGTTAGGGCAGTCCGGCTTCTTCCTCCTTTCTAATGGTTTTCCAGTTGCTTCGGTGTTCCTCGGCTTGTAGGTGCATCACCGCAATTCTCCATCTTCACATGGTGGCCTTCCTGTGTCTCTGCATTTAGTTTTCCTTCTGCAAATGCCTGTGTCCACATGTCCCCTTTTTATAAGGATACCAGTCATGTTGGATTAGTGCTCTCCCTACTTCTGTATGGCCTCATCTTAACTAATCACATTAGCAATGACCCTACTTCCAAATGAGGTCACATTCTGAGGTCCCGGGGTAGGACTTCACCATATCTTTTGGAGGTATTACACAGTTCAACCCATAAAAACATGTTTCTTCACCTCCTAGGCCTCAATTTCTCCAAGTGTAAAGTAAAAATAACTGTGGCTGTCTCATAGATCAATATATCTAAACATAGAAAGACGTTTGAGATAGTTTGCTCAGACAAATAGGAAGTTTCAGAGTAAAATATATGCCATGATTTCTGTGTTTGGAGGTGAACAGAAAATTTCTGGAAGGATGCATAAGAAATACACCAGTGTTATTTCTGGGAAGGGGGATTGGTGAGCTTGGAGGGCAAGGGGAGGAGGAGTTGAACCTTCCCATTTAGGTCCCTTTAGTTCTGCTTGACTTGTTTTATTTTGTTTTTATAATTTAATAATAAAAAAGTGGAATAAACCACAGTGGCTTCTGCCCGGTTGTGTTGTTGTGAGGATCAAATAAATGTGGATTGTAAACCATTTGGCCCGGTAAGTGCTCACTGAACGGTGACTGACTATGGGTATTCTCACTGCAGTTTTCACCAAAGCATCCATTTAATAGACAAAAACTGGAAACAAGCTAAATTGTCCAACTAATGGGAAAGATTTATTCAGGAAATTACCGTTCAGCTACTTGATTTATTATTAAGCAGCATTAAAAATTACATTGACCAGAAGTCCATAATAACAAGGAAAACTATTCACAATATAATGGAAAGGGAAAAATTAAAAGCAGGATACCAATTTCAAACTTTGTAGCATTTAAACAAAATAATGTAAAATCATGTAACCAATATACAAGAGTAGCTTTGCCAGTGTAGCAGGATTATGAGTATTTTTTTTTTAATCCTTCTTTTTTTTTTGTCATCTTGTTAATAGTTTCCTTTTTTTTTTTTTTTTTTAAGGAACATGCCCTATTTTTACAACAGGGGAATAAAATCATTGGAAGTAAAAAGAGACTGAGAGATCAAATGACATTTAAGCGATCTTATTTCCCCTTTAGAAGGATTTCATATCCAGGCAAATGATCACCCTCCCCACTTTACAGAAATCCTCATTTTCCAGAGAGAGAGAACCAGCTCCAACATCATCACTGAGAAGCTGATACCGAGCAGGACCCTGTGGAACTCCTGGGCACAAAAGCCTTTCTGTGTCCCCCATTTCTTTGATTACAGGAAATAGGCTTCATTCAAGCCTCCTTGAGTTCCAGCAGGCAGGTTCAAGCAGTTGTTAATTATGGAAGGGGGGGGATGTAAGACAAGGTAGGAACAGTCAAAATAAACAATAGTGCAGCCTTGGGGCAAGGTCCTGGTTCCCCATCAAGGGATACACATGGACTTCCCTGGCAGTCCAGTGGTTAAGACTCCGGGCTCCCAATGCAGGGGGCACAAGTCTGATCCCTGGTCAGGAAACTAAGATCCCACATGGCTCATGGTGCAGCTTTAAAAAGAGAAAAGGGGGAGGGATACACACAACAGTATCCTTGAGTTGTTTTGCAGACATCGAAACCACCACCAGGTGGGAGAAGTTAACTGTCCAACCAATCAGAAGAACGTCCACAAGCTGCACACCCTCTTGGAACCATTACTGTAAATCTCCTCACTGACCCCTCCAGGTCAGGACACAGAGTTTTGAGGGCACTAGCCCGCTGTGGCCCCCTTTACCTGGCAAAGCAATAAAGCTATTCTTTTCTACTTCACCCAAAACTCTGTCTCCAAGATTTAATTCAGTGTCAGGGTACAGAGGCTGGATTTGGCTTCAAAGCTACATTTTCGGGCTTCCCTGGTGGCGCAGTGGTTGAGAGTCTGCCGGCCGATGCAGGGGACACGGGTTCGTGCCCCGGTCCGGGAAGATCCCACATGCAGCGGAGCGGCTGCGCCTGTGAGCCATGGCCGCTGAGCCTGAGCGTCCGGAGCCTGTGCTCCGCAGCGGGAGAGGCCACAACAGTGAGAGGCCCGCGTACCGCAAAAAAAAAAAAAAAACCTACATTTTCAAATTTGCAATGATGATCTTTCAAGTTGCTATATCTTTCCTAACATTTCCTTCTTCCCTCTAGTTCCACCAGCCCTTTTTAAACTTTTAAGTTTTCCTTTCCAAATGTTCCAGTCTCTCCTGTCTTTCTTTGATCTGGGAACGCCTGTATTGAACGAATATGAGAAACAGAGTCCATGTTCCCATGTTCAATTTTCCACCTTAACACTCGGCAACTGGCCAAGCAACCTTGATAGTCTCGATGGTCTGTCTTCTCTGAACAGACCCAGAGCTGTCTACTTCCATAATTCTTCTCATTTGAGATCGTAAATCTCCTTATTGTTGAGTGGCGAGGGGAGCAGCCAGCTCTTCTCTTGGGGGTTTTCCCAATCCTGCAGAGTTTAGGTCCTGCCTCAGCCCCCTGCCACCTTTTCCCATCTTCTTGGCTGTTGCCAGGAGATGGTTCTCCCACGGGTATTTCTCCTTAACCCTCTCATATGGGAGCTTTCACTAGGGATAATTTCCAATTCTGGGTCATGAGGGCCAGGGCGGGGGGACTCAAATGCTTTCTTTCACTCCACTCTCCCTTTCCACCCTGCATTCCTAGCTCATATTCATTATTATAGAAACATATCATTTATTAAATGATATTATCCAACACCTGAGCTCCAGCGTCCTCCTGTCTTCTCATCTTCCTCTGAAATATTTGAGTAAGATCTCAAGACCTTGTCAAGAGGAGGTAAAGACAGACTATAGACTGAGAGAAAATATTGGCAAACACACATCCAACAAAAGATTAGTATCTAAAATACATAAAGAACTCTCAAAACTCAACAATAACTAAACCCACAAACAATCCAGTTAGAAAATGGGCAAAAGATATGAAGAGACATTTTACTGAAGAGGAGATAACAGATGGCAAACAAGCACATGGAAAGAGAGAAATGCCAACTAAAACCGTGGTAAGACATCACCTCACACCTATCAAAATAACGAAAATAAAAAATAATGACAATACCAAATGTTGGCAAGGATGCAAAGAAACCTACGTCACTAGTGAGAATGTAAAATGTTATAGCCATTCTGGAAAACAATTTGTCAGTTTCTTTAAAAAACTAAAAATGCAACTGCTATACGACCCCAGCAATTGTGGTCCTGGGCATTCATCCCAGAGAAATGAAAATTTATGTTCATACAAACATCGCCCCATGAACGTTTACAGCAGCTTTATTCGTGATAGCCGCAAACTGGAAACAACCCAAATGTCCTTCACTGGATAAATGGCTAAACAAACCATGGAATATCCACACCATGGAATACCATTCAGCAGTAAAAAGGAACAAACTACTGATACACACAACAACCGGTATAAATCTCCAGAGAACTAGGCTGAGTGCAAAAAAAAAGCCAAACCCCAAAGGCTACATCCTATATGATTCCATTTATATAACATTCTTAAAATGACAAAATCAAAGAAATGGAGAACAGATTCGTGGTTGCTGGGGATTAAGGAGGGGGTGAAGGTAGGAGAAAGTGGGTGTGGCTATAAAATGGCACAAGAGAAATCCTTGTTGTGATGGGAATATTCTGCATCCTCACTGTAGTTATGTCAAGATTCTGATTCTGATTTTGGACAAGAGTGTTGCAAAATGTTACCATTGGGAGAAATAGGGTACATGGTACATGGGATCTCTCTGTATTTTTACTTACAACTGCATATAAACCTATAATTATCTCAAGATAAAGAGTTTATTTTTTTTACAAAGGGGAATTACAACATGTAAAGGAAAACTGATTGTTAAATATTACTCACCTCATAGTTAATATTTATGTAGTACTTACCATGGGCTAGGTACTGCCTGGTACTTCAGGTTACTAATTTAACCTTCTCAAATCATATTATATAGTACTATTATGATCCTGTTTTATAGATGAGAAAACTGAGGTTAAGTAACTTGCCCAAGGTGACATAGTCAGTTAAGTGATGGACTTGGACTTTGAACTCAGGCACTCATTCCAGAGTCCTCGATTTTAGCCACTAGGCTGTGGTAAAGGTCAGGCCACTCCTCACCACTCTCCTTAGAGATACAGTCTAGTTCCTAGACTTGCTGTTCCGGCCTCAGGTTCTTCCCTTCATCAGTGTTTCCTTTCTCAGGCCTCCAGAGTGTACATCTCCATCTCTCTTTTTACAGAAACTTTCAGCCGCAAGAAACAGAACCTACCAATGCATCTGTCTTTAGACTTCGAGGAAATATTATCTCACATAATAAAATGATGGTTTCAGAGTTGGTTGATTCAGCAGCTCTGTTATATCAGTAAATCCCAGCTTCCTTCTGCTGTTCTGTTCTGCCGCCTTTGACCTAGCAGCCTCCTCATGACCACAAGGTGGCTGCCCAAGCTCCAGGTGGTACTTTCTCACAACAGTATCCAGAGTCAGTAGAGGGATTGCTTCTTCCCTCTTTGTGTCCTCTCAATCAACAAGGAAAACCTCTGCCAGAAGCCCCAGCACAGGCTCCACTCGCGTCTCCTTGGCCAGAATCACCTCATGTCCCCATGCCTAAGCCCATCATTAAACAAAGGGGATACGAAAATATGGTTTGTTTAGACCAATTATGCCACTTCCTGGGAGCAGAGACCACTTCCCCTGAAGAATAAGATCACATGGAGGACAGATGGTAGCTGAAAAATAGAAAACAAAAAAAAGGAAGTTCTATTACAAAAAAGGAAGAGGAAACGCTTGTTTTCTAGGAAAAACTAAATTTTCATTATGCTCTGCTCACAGGATTGGGCTTCACCTTGGGATTCATCCTCCTCCCTCCTCAAATACAATCTCCTAGGGTCCAGCATGAATTATCAGAACAGGACAGGCCAGATCAGCAGTTCTCAAACATTAACGTGCCCAAGAATCACCCTAGGAGACTGGTGGAAAGGCTGGAACTTGAACGTAAGTCCATGTAATTCTAACACTTGGGCTTGCAACCACTGTGCTGTTTAGCTCCTGTGTGCCAGCTGTTGTCCTAGGGGCTCCCTTAATGCCCACAGCAGAGTTAGGCCTAAGAAGTTTCCCTTTACAGTGAGCCCCTGTGACCTGGTGAATCTCTCAGCACGTTTCTGTTACCCAATCAGGTCCAGGTGCTCACGGCTCGAAAACCAGAGAGTCAGAGACAGAGAGGAAAGTTGGTGGAAAGGAAAGTTACTTTTAATCTGAATGCCAGTAGTCTGGGGAGATGGTGGACTTAGCGTCCCCAAAAACCATCTCCATGGATTCGGCTCAGCCTTGAAAGCTTTTAAAAGGAAAAAGGGAGGTAATGTCAGTTAATCATGGAGAGAGGGGGTCAGAGTCATCGCCATCCCCGACTGTGTGCAGGCTTGTCAGCTTCTGGTGATTTTGTTAGGGGAACCACTGACTGAAACTGCCTACCTTGGCGAGGCCCGATAGTAACCACTTGCATGAGTTATCTTACAACAGGAGGTCCTGGTAAGGAACGCGGAACTAACAAGCTACCAGAAATGTAAGAATTTGGGTAAGGTCAAAAGGAGAGAGGAGATGCCAGTCTATGTCCTGCCAACCTCCCAGAATCCTTCTCCCTGGAATCCATCTTGGCTGAGCGATGCGCATGGCACCAGGGAGGACCCTGAGTCAGAATGATTGGCCAGAGACCACCCCGGAAATTAACCCCATCACCATAAAACCCGAGACCGCAAGTCACGTGGCAGAGCAGTTCTCCTGGGTTCCCTGCTGCTCTCCTCCCGGGCGCCCCTTCCCAATCAAGTCTCTTGCTTTTTCAGCACGTGTGTCTCCTCGGACAGTTCATTACCGAGTGTTAGACAAGAGCCCACTCTTGGGCCCTGGAAGGGGTCCCCCTTCCTGCAACAATTGTTTTAGATGCTATCTTGTTCACACAGTTTGTTCCCAAGATTACTGAAGGGGGAGCTAGGGAAGAGACCTGGTCATCACTTAATTACTTATTCTTCATTTCTACTTCTTTGATATATGGAAAGAACCAACAGATTGGGCAAGGTAGTGTGTGGTCAAAAGATGTGAAAGGTGTGCTAGGGTCAGAGATGAGTAGAGCATGGGGGTGCCTGGTTTCAGGTTAGTGACAGGACAAGGGGGCCTCCTGCAGAGAACTCTTTGCTGCCAAAAGCTGCTTGCATTTCTTCCAGCCGAAAGTTGTGCCTGGGGCTTCCCTGGTGGCGCAGTGGTTGAGAGTCCGCCTGCCGATGCAGGGGACACGGGTTCGTGCCCCGGTCCGGGAAGATCCCACATGCCGCGGAGCGGCTGGGCCCGTGAGCCATGGCCACTGAACCTAAGCGTCCGGATCCTGTGCTCCGCAACAGGAGAGGCCACGACAGTGAGAGGCCTGCGTACCACACAAAAAAACAAAGTTGTGCCTGGCCCCAGGTCTCCAGTCCTTCAGGCAGAGAGGTCTGCTCTCCTTTGCAAGTCTCATCCAGGGATTTCCACAAAGTGGTCGCCCCATTGTGTGTTTCCATTCTTCCTTCAACCCATGGAGTGTCCTTCCTTTCAATGAAGAAAGGGAGTGTGTGTAATAAACAGATTCTTTCCTGACTTCTCAGATGACCAGTTTGTTACTACTCTCTTGGGACTACAATTTCCTCCTAAGTAATGTCCTGACCAAGAAATGCCTACAGTCCTTCCAAGTTTTGACATCCTATAACCCTGGGAGTACAGAGGAGCCCGGAGGCATGTGTGAGTGAGAAAGGAGGGAAAGGAGAATACAATTATTCCTGCAGAACGTTGCCTTGCCCTGGGGAGAAAAGTGGGAAATCATAGATGCCATTGGATCTCATCAGACACGGGAGCATCCGGATCACCTGTTAGTTACTTATTTGAATCTAGGAAACTAATGAGCAGTTGCCAAAGCTACCTTCCTGCTAATGGTGTGCATTGTATTCCTGCTAATAAGCATTGATTGGCACAGCATTTAAATGCAAATCTAGGTCGCTGTTTCTTACAAATAACTTTTTTGTTCTTTTAAAGGTAAGCCCTGGGGGACTGAAGAGTTTCAGCTTGATTGCAAATCTAAACTGGGGTTTGGAGATTTTATTCCTTCAATCCTTACCCCAAATTTGCATGCTCACCCCATTTTCCCAGAGTCATCAAAAAATGTCTTTTTGTAGTAGACCTTAAATTTAAAAGGAGATGGTGGTCTCAGATCTCGTTAGAAGTTGGTACAGGTTCTAACAACCTAATAAGAGGCTGTCTGCACTAGCAGTATTATGAAAAGACGCCCTGCTTTTCCCACCTCTCTTGAATCTCAAGGTCTTACTATCTTGTAGTTTCCAAGTCTAAGAGTCTTTTATCTTATTCTTGATATCCATTGTTAAAAAACAAAATTCAACCCAATAAATCATGAATCAAGCAGTATCCAATCTAGCAGACAGAGAGGAGCTCGGAAGAGCTATACAAGGCATGAAATTTTGTGAACAGAAGGGAGCAGGAACAAGGAAGTTGTACTAGGCAAAAAGTGGATTGGTTATTGCAAGATCATTTCCTTACAGGGGAGGGCAGGGATCTATCAGGCATGTTACTTAACTAAGGCTGACCAGTCAATTTCTTTTTTTTTTTTAAATAGATCTTTATCAGAGTATAATTGCTTCACAATACTGTGTTAGTTTCTGTTGCACAAAAAAGCGAATCAGTCATATGCATATACATGTCCCCATATCCCCTCCCTCTGGAGCCTCCCTCCCATCCTCCCTATCCCACCCTTCTAAGTCCCGGCAAAGCACCGAGCTGATCTCCCTGTGCCATGCTGCTGCTTCCCACCAGCCAACTATTTTACGTTCTGACCAGGCAATTTCTGATTGACTGGTTTAAGATTCCATTTCTGGGAGAGCTGAACCTGTAATTAAGTCTTGGTTTGGTGATACGGGGCTTAGCATAAGTGACTTCATTTGGAGACTCTTTACCTTAACACACATTATTGAAATCAATGCTTCAGAGAATAACTGTTCCCCTGCCTGCACTTCTCCTGAGCAATCAGGATCTAGCTCAGACACAGTGGGTGTTTAATGGTTGCCCATTGAGCATTTAATACATTGATGTGCAGCATAATGGCCCATTTCTGCTGCCATCTTTTATTCTTTCCATCCATTTCCTCCATTCTACGGAATGTGACCTCCCAAGACTAATCCAAGTGCACAGAATCCAGTGCAATAGCTGAACTATTGGTCAGATTCATGAGGATATTTTTTCTTCAGAGCTGCAGAGGCTGCTAAGCCTGGCTGGCGATATAGGCAACTGCCAGGCTCTACAATGGAGTGGCCCCTGGGGGGAGGCTGGTTAAGTGAGTTCATCTCTCCTCTCCAGAACTGGTGCACTGGGACACAAGGGCTCAGGTCTGAGGAAGGAGGCAATATAAATAGGGCTTAAGGCACAGACTTAGCCACCAGATAGACCTGGATTTGAGGCTGAGCTCTGTCCAATAGCAGCTGTGTGACCTGGAGCTAGTTACTTAACTTCTCTGAGCATCAGTTTCCTCCTCAGTAAAATGGGGGTAATAAGAGTCTGTAGTGGATTGTTTACCATACCTTGAGTAGGTCACTTCCATAATCTAATTTTAGCTGTGTGCCTTGCTTTGACAAATGTGACACCAGCAAATGTGATGCAAGAAGAAGCTGGAGTTGTGCTTGCATACTAGGGCTTACTCTCTCTTGCTGTTGAGAACATTTTCACCACCATGTGAACAAGCATGGGCTGGCTGATGAGAGGCATGTGGCTGTCACCCCAGCTAATGGCAGGCCAACTGCCAGATATGTGAGTGAGGCCATCCTAGACTATCCAGCTACAGCCAAGCCAGCCCAAGTCAAAATAAACTCCCAGCAAACCTGTAGAACTGTGAGAAATAATAAGTGTTTCTTATTTTAAGACACTACCTTTGGGGAAGTTTTGTTACACAGCAGAAGCTGACATACACATTTTCTCACCCAGAGTGATGTTTGAACCTTGAATACATATACATAAAAAGTGCGTCAACCAGTGCCTGACACCTAATAAGTATTCAATCAGTATTCATCACATCATCTCTGAAGCCAGGATACTGAGAGCTTCTTGGAGGTGATCTTCACTGAAACAGAGGGGGCAAGGAAAGAAAGTCTGCTTTATTTAGCCAATGGACCAGAACCAGGACCAGACCTGGTTCTCTGGCACAGGGCGGCTCTTCTAGACCCTGCAAGATCACCACCAGTCATTGCTGATCTGCACATATATGAGTATTTCATTCCAGTGCCATCTTGATGAGCTACATCTGCTGCAGGGTCAGTCAGAGGGAAGGAGGCAGGCCCTTCTACTCCAATGCCACCCACAAAATCCTGCCATCACCTATCCCAGACCCAATGAGTAACACACCCACCCACCCAGGTGGTCAACAAGAGCCGCTTCCCCACTAGTCAACAGGTCTGGGGAAAATCTTGGCTACAGCGGATTCACACATGGAATATTTACACTTATACCCAAACTACAATACCTCCGAGCCTCCTGCCTGCACCCCGTTCCTGTGTCCAAGGAGCAACCTCACCTGCACTCACACACCAGTCTGAAAACACAAAAGTTGCCAAGTTCTTTCTCTCTCTGTTTCAGACTGAGATGCAGGAAGCCACATAAAGGAACGACTAGCTGACAGTGTCCCTCGTGAGAATGTCTGTGCTGGCACTGAGGTGCCACCTCCCAACGCTCACAAAGCAAAGAGGTCTCGGAACTCCACACAGGGTAGATTCTGCACAGAACTGGCCCCTTCCCATCGCTGCATCACTGCAACTGCTTGTTTCCCCAACAGTAGCAAAGGCTCTCAGGAAAAACAGCTCTGCAGACAGCATCTTTGTAAAAGCCAAACATTGGAAACAACCCGATTTTCCCTCAACAGTAAAATGAGCTTAAAAAAAAAAAAGTGGGGCTTCCCTGGTGGCGCAGTGGTTGAGAGTCCGCCTGCCGATGCAGATGCAGGGGATACGGGCTCGTGCCCCGGTCCGGGAAGGTCCCACATGCCGAGGAGCGGCTGGGCCCGTGAGCCATGGCCGCTGAGCCTGTGCATCCGGAGCCTGTGCTCTGCAACAGGAGAGGCCACAACAGTGAGAGGCCCGCGTACCGCAAAAAAAAAAAAAAAAAAAAAAAGTGCCGTTAATTCACACAATGGATGGAATGCCAAGGAACATTAAGAATGCACAAACGCTCCGTACAAGAGCTTGCACGCATTTCACAAATATGAAGTTAAGTGAAAGAAAACACTCACAAGAAAGTATTTTCAATAAATCTATGTAACGTTCAAAAACAAGTAAAATCAAGTGGCATGATTCAGGGATGAATTCTAAGGTGATAAAATAACAAAGAAAAGCAAGGGGCTGATTACCAAAAACCCAGGAACATTGTTTCCTTTTGGGGGTGGGGAGGAAGTTTTCAAAAGTGAAGAAGTATGTGCAGGCTCTTGGGGGCTGTTGTTCTAGTTGTTGATCTGGGTGGTGGTTACTTATATGGGTGTTTGTTATGTAGCAATTCCTCATGCTGTCCACTTACATTTTATGAATTTTTCTATATGTGTGTTATATACCCCACCCACCCCCTAAAAAAAGATTTTGAAAAACAATTCTATAGCACATGTTCTTTACAATTCTCATGACAGAGGTTCAAACTTATGCCACGGAGTCCAGCAGATACAGATGCCATGTCATCCTTTCCTCACTCCCACTGTTCCTGCCTTGCCTCATGGGCTCAGATCCAGGATCCTAATACCTCCTTCCTAAGCCAGTTATACAGTAGGTTATACACTAATAGCTCCCATGACCATCAATGGATGCAAAGGGATATTGGTCATGGTGGTGATGGGAGTGGAAGGAGTTTATTTCTACCATAAGGTCTGAGCTCCTCTTCAGCCAACCAAAATGCCAGCAGTAGTTGCAGCAGGGTAATCGAGCAGGAACCTATAGGGTCTTCCCGAGACAGACCCCTCCCCCACACCCTTTGCTTTAGTTCCTCTCTGAAGTACCTAGATAAAAGTACCTGATGCGCACTTCCTGAGCTGTTTTACAGATGCTAAAACCCCCCCCAAATGGAAGAAATTAACTACTTGATGACCACGTGCACCTAGCTCCCAGACCTACTGGCACCTAAAGATTGATAATGTGAATCTCTGTGACACCGCCCTGTTCCCTCACCATCAACCAATCAGAGAATTGTGTATGAGCTGGTTACATACCCTGAGATGCCCCTCCCTCACCTGGCCTTGCTGAAACCTATCAGGGAGTTTGAGCTTTCTGGGCACTAGCAGTCTCAGACTTCTTGTATGGCAGCCTGCAATAAACACTGCATTTTCCTTCACACAACGGGGTGTCAGTAGATTGGCTTTATTGCCGAAGGGCGAGCGGACCCAAGTTTGGTTCAGTAACAGCAGCGGTAGCAATAATAGTAGCAATCTTCCGTGAGGATATGGACCCCACTTGGAACAAGGCTAGAACTTGCTTGTACATCCTAAGTTGGACTGCCGGCCACACTTGGTCCCCACTCAGCTTTACCTCGGCACATACTTCAACAGCGGGTGTGTGTTTGCAGGTCTGAAGAAGAGAGCATATGTTCTGTGCCCCATCAAGCTAAAGAGAGGAGAACAGAGCCCAGAAGGACTCCAGACATTAGGGGAGGGCAGAGGAGAGAAGACCTCAGAGGAATTGAGAACAGCCAAGGTGTGGTGGCCAGGAAGCCCAGGAGGAGACAAGTATTGACACGTGGAGTCAGGTTCAAATGCTGCAAGTCCTAGAAGACAGGTGGAGTCAGCCCAGACCCCAGGGCTGCGATTCCCTTTGATCTGCGGTGGCCTTGGCCTGCAGCGGCTTTAAGCTGGATTTTGGTTTCCCGGCCAGAGATTGAAGTCAGGCCACGCCAGTGAGAACCCTGAATCCTAACCACTAGACCACGAGGGCCAGTGGCCAGTGACAAGGCCCTGGCCCCGTCGGCTTTGTAGAAATGAATTTCCACAAAGAGATGGAAAGTAGTGAAACCAGTAAAGTATTTATTATTGAGGAAAAAGAGTGTGTGTGAATAGACACACACAGGCGGGTTCAGGAGAGAGTCGTGCCCTCGTGGTAGTTTGAATCACTTTTACGGGGCATTTCTTCTGGGTTTCCTCTGGCCAATCATCTTGCTTTGCCTGGCTCTGAGTCCATGTCTGGTTTAACTCAGGGTCCTCCCCTATGTGTGTTCGCATCTCTTAGCCAAGATGGATTCTAGGGAAGAGGCCTATGGGTAGGTTGACATCACCTACTATGGGGTGACACCCCCTCCCTTTTTGACCCCCGAGGAGTCTTTCTGCGCATGTGTAGTCGGGAAGGCCTCCTTGACCTCAAGAATGGGATACGTGGTCTCTTTATCTCTTATCTGGGCAGGGCTCAGCTCCTCTCTGCCCCTGCCATTATTGTTATCTTAAAGTGTCCACTGGAGGCAAAGTCCAGCTATTTACGCTTTTCCTGTTGTTATTTCTGTCTGGAAGTGTAAACAGGAGGCTGCCTGCAAATGTCTAACCTGGAGCCCATCTACCTCCTGCCTCACCTTCATCCACTATTTTCTATAAATTGTGCACATCTGTCCTAAAACTCCATGAGTCTAAATTACATTCTGAAAAATAGTTCTGGAAGGAGGAACACAAAACTACTCACCGTGGTTAACTTTGGGGACCAGGATGAGTCCAGTGAGGGAAGGACTCTCACCTTTTTACTTTCTATGCTTCTCAATTATTTTAATTTTTACAAGGAGCGTTCATGCATTTGAAATTTTAAATGAAGAAAAGAAAATAGCTACATGTTAACTAATACTAGCCTAATGATGTTGGAAGAAGGGACCGGTAGCACCTGGCAACAGAAGAGGAAAGAAAATCAACTGGGGGTTGTTGATGGCAGATTGGGGATTCGACAGGTCAGGACTGAGGTGAGAGGTGGCCAAAGAGCACGTGGTGTGAGGTGACCTGGTCCAGGAACTGTACAGGTGGTGTGCTCTGCCCCCTGCTGGAAATACAACAGCAGGAGCAATTCCTGGTTAGGTGTTTTTAGCAGGCTCCCCCAGCTATCAATGATCTTGTAAAGATGGGCAGGAAATGAAGACAAAGGAAGAGGGTGATGATATTTGGGTTCTCATTAGTCCCTGGGGGCTCGGGACGTATGTCTGATGGCAGCTCACTTTGTGGGCAGCCTTCCCCCAGAGGCAACTGGAAATGAGGAGGAAACTGCTCTCCACCCACCCACACCCACCCCCAAGGCAAGAGAAACACGTCCAAGAAAGAACCCAGAGCAGAGAACAGAGGCGGGATGGAGGTAACAATAGAAGGTTAATTTAGTCTGGGCTTCCCTGGTGGCTCAGTGGTTGAGAGTCTACCTGCCGAGGCAGGGGATACGGGTTCGTGCCCCGGTCCGGGAGGATCCCACATGCCGCGGAGCGGCTGGGCCCATGAGCTATGGCCGCTGAGCCTGCGTGCTCTGCAATGGGAGAGGCCACAATAGAGAGAGGCCCACAAAAAAACAAAACAAAACAAAAAAACCCTCTGCATTGGCACCTTCTCCAAGAAAAGGTATAACTTTGCTTAAGCAAGCACAAAACCCTTAATCTTCCCAAATGTATTGCTCCTGTAGAATCTCCCTGCTCTGTAAAGGGCACCATTCTCTGACCAGATGCTCACGTCAAAAGCCTGCGAGCCATCTTTGATCCTTCTTTTACCTTACGTTCCAGCCATGAGCATGTTTTGTGGACACCCCCTCCAGGATATGTCCCCTACCTTTCTAAATCTAACCGCCACTGTCACCGTCCTAGTCCAAGTCCCCCTCTTCCTGTCTGGTCTTCCTGCTTCCACTCTTTTTTTTTTTTTTTTTCAGTGGCAGGTCCCTAGGATTCCCCAGACCTGCAGAATCATGATTTCTAAAGAAAAGCCCCCAGCAACTCTACTCCAATAAAAGTTAATTTTTAAAAAAAGAAAGAAAATCCCCCAAGAAGCTGCATTTTAAATAAATCCTTGGGTAATTCTTTTATTATGATGATTAAATACAATAACATAAAATGTACCATTTTACGGTTTACAGTTCAGTGGCATTAGATGGCTTTCACAATGTTGTACAAACTTCACCACCATCTATTTTCAGCACTTTTTTCATCACCCCAGTGGAAACCTCATACCCGTCACGCAGTCAGAATCCCTTCTTCCTGTCCCCAGACACAAGTCTGCTTTCTGTCTCTATGGATTTAGCTACTCTGGACTTTTCATACAAATGGAATTATACAATATGTGGCCTTTTCTGTATGGCTTCTTTCACTTAGCATAATGCTGTCAAGATTCATCCATGTGGTAGCATGTGTCAGTACTTCACTTCCTTTTATGGCTGATATGTGGAAATATCACATGTTGTATATTCATCTTTTGGTAGACATTTGGGTTGCTTCTACTTTTTGGCTATTGTGAATAATGCTGCTAGGAACATTTGAGTACAAGTTGTTGTTTTGTTCTGTTTTTTTTTTAATTAATTAATTTATTTTTGGCTGCATTGGGTCTTCATTGATGCACACGGACTTTCTCTAGTTGCAACGAGCAGGGGCTACTCTTCGTTGCAGTGCACGAGCTTCTCACTGCAGTGGCTTTTGTTGCGGAGCACGGGCTCTAGGTGCACGGGCTTCAGTAGTTGTGGCACGCGGGCTCAGTAGTTGTGGCTCATGGGCTCAAGAGCACAGGCTCAGTAGTTGTGGCACACGGGCTTAGGTGCTCTGCGGCATGTGGGATCTTCCCAGACCAGGGATCGAACTGGTGTCTCCTGCATTGGCAGGCAGATTCTTAACCACTGCGCCACCAGGGAAGTCCCTGAGTACAAGTTTTTGTTTGAACATGTTTTCAGTTCTTTTGCGTATACACCTAGAAGCGGAATTACAGGGCCATATGGCAATTCCATGTTCAAGTCATGGAGGAACTGCCAAACCCTGCTTCCATTCTGCCCCTTTATTTATTTTCCACACAGCACCCAAAGTGACTTCTTTAAAATTTAAAACAGATCATGTTACAATCCCACTTAAAACTCTCCAAATGGCTTCCCATTTCTCTTGGAATAAAATCCAAGCTCGTTATACTGACCTATATACTATGGTCCCTGCCCCTCTTTCCAATGCATCTCTTAACTCTGTCTTCACTTCTAAACGCTTTCTGTTCCTGCCTCAGGACCTTTGCACTTGCTTTACCCTCTGGCTGGAGTGCTCTTCCTCCTAATCTTTCCATGGGAAACTTGCTCTCAGCCTTGAGGCCCCTCCTCGAGCAACACCTCCTTAGAGAGGCCTTCACTTACCACCTTATCTGAACTAGCCGCACCCCACCCTCAATTGCTGCCTATAGAATCACTCCGGTTTACTTTCTTTACAGCACTGACCCCTATCTGAACTTAACTCTTTAATATATGTTTGGTTGTATTGTCTGCCTCCCTCTCTAGAATATGAGCTCCATGACAGTGGAACTGTTTTGCTAATCCCTATAACACCTGCTTTCAGCTCAGTGCCTGGCAAGCCAGAATGTTAATGAATATTAGTAATTAATTAAGGAATCATTCTCTCAAAACTGAGTCTGAAAATTTTGCTCGGAGTTAGGAAAGAGATTGGTGGGGGTTTCAATGAGAAATGGATGATCCGATTATTAAATTAAATAATTTTGTGAATTACAGTTGTGCTGGGAAGTGACAAGCAGACCTCTTGAATATCAACTTAGTATTCACTGAAGTATAATTATGAGAATTCATATATAAAATTGAAGGAAAATCAGGAAGAGTGTTTAATTAAAAGAAACACTTATGTGATTGGAAACCAGCAATTTCCCAACATACAGAATAGCTTAATAATTAAGAGTAAGCACCATGGACTTCACCACTTAGTAGCTCCATGACCTTGAGAACATTACTTCACATTCATACATAATTAAATGTGGGCTTAATTAAAAAATACCTAACTCCAGGTTTATTGGAAGAATTAAATGAGGTAATGCTTGGGACTTCCCTGGTGGCGCAGTGGTTGGAAATCTACCTGCCAATGGAAGGGACATGGGTTCGAGCCCTGGTCTGGGAAGATCCCACGTGCCACGGAGCAACTAAGCCCGAGTGCCACAACTACTGAGCCTGCGCTCCAGAGCCCATGAGCCACTACTGAGCCTGCGTACCACAACTACTGAAGTCCGCGTTCCTAGAGCCTGTGCTCCACAAGAGAAGCCACTGCAGTGAGAAGCCTGCACACCGCAACGAAGAGTAGCCCCTGCTTGCCGCAACTGGAGAAAGCCCACGCGCAGCAACGAAGACCCAACGCAGCCTAAATAAATAAATCCCCAAAACTAAATAAATAATAAATGAGGTAATGCTTGTGAAAGGTTTAGCTCATTAAGTAGCCATTATTATAATTATGCCTTTATAGCTACAATTTAGTAAAAATATAACAATTCAAATGGCATAGTTTAGAGTGATGTAACCATTAGAAAACTTTGGTAATCACTGAAAAAGAAACTGTAAACTCTATATTATGACCATAGGATATGTGAACTCACCATTCAATTCCTTTGAACACTTGTCTTTATATGTTTATACACATTTTTACAAATGGGGTTATAATGTATATATTGTTGTCTTTTAATGACAGTAAATATTCATCTATAGCATCATTTTTAAATTTTATTTATTTATTTATTGGCTGTGCTGTGCGGCTTGCAAGATCTTAGTTCCCTGACCAGGGATTGAACCTGTGCCCCCTGCAGTGCAAGCGTGGAGTCCTAACCACTGGACCCCCGGGGAATTCCCTATAGCACCATTTTAAATAGATAAATACCACCTCATTTTATGAATATGTATTATTTTTAACCAGTCCCATTATAGTGGCTTCATTCTTCTTCAGTTTAGCTAAGCTGGAACTACATTTCCAAGAGTTGCCTTCCCTATAGTCTGGGTTACAGTTGGCCATGAGAAAAATGTATGCAGGATTGGGCAGGCAGAAGTGAAGGAGATGTCTTTACGCTCTGAAGGTCAGAGTACGGCACTGTTGCCCCTCACACACGTTGCGGCTGATCTGCTGTTTCACCTTGTCCATGTGGGGCAGCAGCCAGGCCTGCGGCTCCTCCAGCAACTCTGGGTCTCCTTTGGCTTCTCCAAATCCTGGGAGATGCATGTGATGGGTGCCTGCCCATTACCCACATCATCAAGGCTGCAGGTGGTAACAGGTTCCACGCTGTCCTCACCGGCTCCTGTTCATCTTTGCATTCGCCGACTTCATGTATATTTTTCCTTCCCAACTGTTGACATCAGGCCCAACACCAGAATTCAGAAAAGCCACCCCCTTACATACTGACTACTGGACCACTGATGACCTGTACCCGCAGATGTGCAGGGTCTAATCTCTATACTAAGTTCCTTAGTCCCTTTCACCCTTCGTGGTTCTGCTTCTCTGACCAAACTCTAACTGAATCCTGTCTCTGTTCATCGGGTTCTCTGGGAAGCAGACACTGATACGGACTTAGGAGTGCAGTTGGGAGTAACACCTGGGAAGATAAAACAATGAAGAAGCAGGATTGGCCAGAGAGAGCCTCAGATCGCAATGCAGACTTGGCACAGGTTCAGCCAGGTCAGCAGGGAGCTCTGGAGCAGAGTTTCCGGCTAGAGGAGTCCCGTGGATGAGCAAAACTCGCCAGCCTCTTGCACCTTGCTCAGTCCTCAGCCAGGGCTGTCTCAGAAGAACGTGGCCTCTGCGTGAGAGTACAGCGGATCCTGAACAGGTCAAAGGTGGAATCTGCCAGCTCCAGCACTCCTTGCAGGGAAGGACAAGTGCATTCTTGAAGGGACACCCCAGAGGCTGCCCCGCCCACAATCACACAGTTAATTGACTCCGGTTTTTCACGTTGTTATAAACAATACTTAGGTAAATAATCTAGCAGGTCGATCTTTTTGCACATCCATACATATTTACTTAGGATTAATTCCCAGGAATGAGAGTTCTGGGTCAAAGCGTAGGCCCAGTTTTGAGGCTTTTGATTTATAAAACCAGAGTGATCTTCAGAAGAATCAGGGTTTTAATTAGAATTTAATCAACATTGAGGCTGAACATTTTTATATGACTTTGTATTTCTTTAAAAAAATTTCTTGTTCATATCTTTGCCTATATGATATTCATCCTTTTTAAAGGATTTGAAAGAGCTATTTATATGTGAAAGATTCTGACCTCTTGTCTGATATGTATAACGCAAATGATCCTTCTGTTTGTCCTTTGTCTTTAACTTTTTTCATGTTTTTTTGGATATACAGAATTTTTTATATATTTAGTACTATTAATAGTTTCCTTGGTGATTATTCTTAGAAAAGCCTTGGCCACTCAAGATTACATTAATATTCAATTATATCCTTTTTTAGACCATGATATTTTATTTTGTGATCTGATTTGGGGGGGTCTAATATATAAATATATAATGTTTTATCATACTGTATAAACTATGTGTGTGTGTGTGTGTATGTGTGTGTGTGGGCGTATAGCTGTCCTTTCTTTTTTTGTACCTTGATCTTTCTGTAGCAATAGCCCAACTGTTTGAATTATTTTGGTTTCATAATAAATATTAACTAACATATAGTTAAGCATACACAAATATATTAAGCATCACGTGTGTGAAGTATTTAACAACTTTGTTTTAATTATTTCGGTTTCATGATAAATATTAACTATGTAACATAACAATGTTTTGATAATTTTTATTTCATGATAAATGCTAACTAGTAAGGTAAGACCCATCTTAAAATTTATTTTTTTTTAAATGTCTACTTCTCTTCCCTGTAAGGTTATGCATCTGTTCCTATATCCACGTGTGGCAAGTAAAAGACGGCCATAAATTCTCCTCCCCTCCAGAGAGAGAATCTGTCTCCCCTCCTCTTGTGGGCTCTGTGACTGGTTTGTCCTGACACATTATGGCAGAAGTGATGTTGGGCCAGTTTCCCCGGCCTGGGCTTTTCCACTTCCTGTCTCTTAGGACACTGTCTCTCAAGCCCTGAGCTGCCATGGAGGAAGTCCACAACCTTCACATTGCCATGCCAGAGAGCCCAGACTTCAAAGCATCCCTACGAAGGTGCCACACCTGTGAGTAAAGCCAGTTGGACCGTCCAGACCAGCCCGTGTGCCAGCTGAATACCAGAGTGGATTCAGTCAACACCACGTGCTGCAGAAGCGTTGCCCAGCTGAGCCCTGCCTGAATCCCTGAACCACAAAATCATCAGGTATAATAAAATGGTGGTTGTTTTAAGCTAAGTTTTCAGGTGATTTGCTACACAGCAATAGAACATCATATGATAGAACATCATGACTCCCTATGGGAGGAGTAGACTTTCCTGCTCTGTTGACTTCAAGTTAGACTGTGACTTGCTTTGGCCAATGGTATCCAAGTAGACAAGACATATGTCAGGTCTGCACAGAAACTTAGCCACGTTTCCTGCAGCTCTTTTGCTGTCCCTCTGCCATGTGGCATGTCCCTGACAGGGGCTGCTCCTTCAGCCTGGGTCCTGCAGCACGAAGGCATGTGGGGCAGAGGACAGCTGACACACAGCTAACAACATACAGTGTAAGCAAGGAATAAACTCTTGCTGTCTTAAGTCATCAAGATTTAGGTGTTGTCCACTATCACAGTCACACTTAGAATAATATACTACACAGCTGTTATTTCTCTCCCCTTTCATCATTATTGGGAAAGACCATTTCCCATGATGAAGTCTGAAGATGTCAGATATTCATTTTCCCAGCCTCCCTTACAGCTAGAGGTGTTCTTGTTCTGACCAATGACAAGTAAAGGGCACTCTATGAGTGGGATATAGTTTGGGGAAATATTTTCCTCAGCAATCAAGGTAGACAGACACAAAAGGCATTATCTTTAGCTGCCCTGGCCACCCACCTGTTCTAGACACTATTCCTGTGAGGGTGTGTTGGCTAGAGCCACAGCAGCCATCTTGTAACCATGAGTCAACAAACCTGAGAATTAAAAGCCAATATGCTGAGGAATGGAGGGTTAACAAGATCTTGGATCTTTAATAAAATTGTTGAGCCACTCAACATCTCTAGGACTGCCTACCACCAAAAACATCTTATAATATGAGACAATTGTCTCAATCGTGTAAGCCACTGTTAGTTGGTAATTCTGTTTTTTGTAGCCCAAAACAAAACCAAAACAAAACACTTAACTAGTGTACAGTTCTCTGTTGATTTTGCCTTCCCAGAACCAGCATGCAGCCTTTTTCTTCTGGCAACAGCATTCTGATTTTCTTTTAAGGAAGCAATACCACACACACACACACACACACACACACACACACACATTTTACGCAGGATTTGGTACAAGTGAGATTGCAATCTCCAGCTCCTGGGGTGAGCATGTCACCAGTCTGGCCAATCAGAGTGGCACATCCACCCAGCTATAGCGAGGTTTACTTCTTTAAGCTGAGGTTCACTTCTGTGTCTTTTGGCAAAGCTATTGGGAAAGAGAGGCTCCCTTTTCATTGGGATTGCTGCTGGGGAATGAAACCAACATAGAGAAAAGCAGAGTGCAGAGTGAAAAGACGGATTTCTGATGACATCAATGAGCCTTTGGAACTGTCCTTTGCCAGGTCTACCTTTGGACTTTCCGTTCAGTTATATGAACCAACAAACTCTTCTTTCATAAGCTGGTTACAACAGAAAGATTCCTGACTGATACAGACCAGAGTCCTGGTTTACAGGTAGGGCCAAGGGGCCTCAGCTGAAGTAAAGCAGGTTGGGGGGCAGGGTGACATAGGGGAAGGACAAGACATAATAACTCTACGAGGTACTGCTGTTATCTGTCTCTTTCATGGATGTTGGAGGCTGACGCATTGAAGGGTAAAGTTCCTTACCCAAGGGCATTCAGTGACTAATTAAAAGGGTCCAGGTTCAATCTCAGGCTTAATAGAACCCCAAAACTCAACTTAGTTTTATTGAACCACACTGATTCTCAGGGTAGCTCTATAACCAAGAATCAAGTCTATATAATGCCTCGTAAACATCAAGAAGAGTTTTATTGGTGTTGGCTGGGCGGGGCAGAGGACAACTCATAGTCTCCTTCTATTGTATTTGAGAGTCAAGTTCAGCATTCTTCATTATTTTCCTGATTAGCCATAATTACGTTTATACAACATTACTACTTAAGTGCTACTCCCCAGGGCTCCTACACAGGCTGTCTCAGGTTCAGTCACCTTGGCAAGGAAAGGGGCTTCTGGAATTCCCATCTTATTTTCAGGATATGTAGATGGGTTCTTCCAGAAAACCCCAGGTCAGCAAAAGACCTTCGCAGCAGCCCTGGTGGAACAAGTGGGGGCAGTGCCAGTGCCTGCCCCACACCTCTCTGGGAATCGCCTCTCACGTGAGGATCCCAAACACCAGGCCTTCAGCCCCTCCCTTGACGACTCTTGCCATCTGAGCCCAGCAGGTAGGCAAGTTCACAGGCCCCGTTTCCAAGCTCACAGTCTTACCAGGTCTGGACACAAATGTCAGCAAAGGGCTGTTGCTCTTAACATTTCCAGCTCTGTAATAAATCGTCTGTTGTAACGCCTTGCTGCTTGTCCCTGGACCTGCCCTGGTGAGTGGACTCCATTTCAGTGCCCAACCTTTACCAAGCCCAAGGCGACCAGCAGCCATCCCGAGAAGCGGGATGCCCAGCCCACCGATGGCCGCCTCCAAGATGGTCCGAGGATCCAGGACTACTGCCTTCCAGTTCCCCCAGCCAGCGGATCCCAAAGTGTAGGAAACACAGCGCTCGTGTACCCAAGATGATTTTCAGAGGTAACCCCACAGTTCTAAATAACCCCAAATCACACAACGAAAAGGTGATTCTCTATCCTTCAGATCACCACAGAGGAGCTGTGTTTCAGGCAGGTTTGTCTTTGACAACACTTGCTAATCTCTCTTCTTGACATTTGTTTGTTCGTTTGTTTCTTTGTATGTATTTTGTTTACGGCAGTTTCTAATTTACAGGAGTGAGATTCAGTTCCTTTGTGAGCTCAAATACATAAATTTTTAAACAAGTCGATTCAGACAAATAATAAGTAAATAATGGCACAGCTCGCAGAGACCGTACGGCAACAACGACGAGGGCGGTAGACAAATCGCTGCATCTGGCAACTGCTAACGACAGCACAGGGCTCCCCACCGGCGTCATCAGAGCCCCCCACCCCCAGAACAAATCCATAGGCAACTCTGTCGGGGTCGATATCAAGAGGGTGAGGTTCAGACAGTTTATACCACAGCAGCCAGACGGATGCCTCGCCCTCCTGCCTGACAAAGGTCTCCAACCTCCTAAGCTCGGTGGGATCCTGAGGATTTCATGCTGAGAAAAAGTGGGGGCAGTGCGCTCCCTCACCCACCAGAACAGCAAGTAGAGGCTGGGGGATCCCCCAGGCCCTCCAGGGACCCTTATTCGGTCAGAAGCGCTACTCACTGGCACAGAGCAGGTGTGGACCCAGAGCCTATGGGCCAGTGTTATGCCGGTGCCTTGTGGTTGTGGGAGAACATCTCACTGGTAGCTGTCACTGGGAGCCTGGCCGGAAGCTTTTTTTTTTTTAATATTTATTTATTTAGTTAGTTAGTTGCACCTGGTCTTAGTTGTGGCTCGCCAGCTCCTTAGTTGTGGCATGTGAACTCTTAGTTGCGGCATGCATGTGGGATCTAGTTCCCTGACCAGGGCTCGAACCCAGGCCCCCTGCAATGGGAGCGCGGAGTTTTATCCACTGCGCCAACAGGGAAGTCCTGGCCAGAAGCTTTAGGTCAGCGTTTCTAGAAGTTTAGTCTTTGGACCTCTAACATCAGAATCACATATTAAAAATATAGATTTCCCTGGAGACTCAGGAGCTCTCAAATGGGGCCAAAGCGTCTGAACTTTTTAATCAGATGATATTTACTGTCAGGAAAATTTGAGAAACACTGTAATGGGGAAAAGACCACGGATAAAGATTCATTCCCTTTCTCCCTCTCCCTTTCCTCTATTTCTCTCTGTACACAAATCTTCCTCCACAGTGCCTGGAAAACATAGCTACTCAGTGAGATTTACACCTTCCTCCCACCTTTACTTGGAGCCAAAAACTAAACAAACATCTCTCAATCAAAAAGTCTCTGCTCATGTAAAAATCCTGACAAAAACTCAAAATTTCATAAGCAATCCAATATCCTCCTTGCCCCCTCCCTTCAACTGCGAGCCTCACCTGTCAGAGTCATATGATCAAAATGCAAAAGTTGGAGTGGGGCTAATGTGTCACCCCAGACAACTTCATGTTCCTAGAGCCCCAAAGGTGCACAGTCTTTACATGGCCTCAAACTCCCTGGACTTGGAAAACACCAGGAGCTGCACAGTCACCTAACACGGTGCTCCCTCTGAGTGTCCCACTGAGGACCTGCAACCACAGAGGACTGTGAGCTTGTGTTCTGGAAGGTCTAGCACGTCTCAGGTTGAGTTTCTCCAGAGCGTCCTGAGACAACGCTTTGACAGCTAGCTGTTTACATGTGAGGTGATGCAGGAAGCACTGACAGGGGAAAAGGGAGACAGGATAGAAGGAGCCAAACAGGGTACCATACCAAGCAGGTTAAAACCGTAGGCAGCTGGGTCTCAGACCTGCTGGAGATTTCTGAGAATGAAGAGAACTTGCCCCTGTTGTCCCACCTGAGGGGTGAGGAAGCGAGTATTTATCCTCCAGTTTCCATCTGTCATTGGTTGAGAGCTGCTTCCACGGACATTGACTCCCTGGCACTTGCACCTGCCCCTCACAAAGGCTGAGCACATGCCTACGGCAGGCAAAGCCCTTGGGCAGTGTCACCCATGCTTGCAGGAAGAAGCCGTCGAGGTTGCTCAAAAAATTAAAAATAGAACTACCGTATGATCCAGCAGTCCCACTTCTGGGTGCATGTCCAAAGGAAATGAAATCACTATCTTGACGAGATATCTGCGCTCCCATGTTCTTTGCAGCCTTATTCACAATAATCAACCCAAACGCCATCAACAGATGAGTACATAAAGAAAGTGTGGTATACGCATAAATGGAATATTATTCAGTCTTTAAAAAGAAGGAAATCCTACCCTTTGTGACAACATGGATGGACCTGGGAGACATTATGCTGCATGAAATTAGTCACAGAAAGACAAGTGCTGCATGATTCCTCTTCTACGAGGCATCTAAAATAGTCAAGTGTGCAGAAGTAGTCAATGGAATGGTGATTCCCAGGGGATGGGGGGAAGGGGATATGAGAACCTGTTGTTCAATGGGTAAAAGTTACAGTTATACAAGATGAGTAAGTTCCAGAGATCTGCCATACGACAGAGTGCCTAGTCAACAGTAATACTGTGTACTTAAACATACGTTAAGCATGTTAGGTCTCATGTTACATGGTCCTACTACACATGATAAAATAAACCTAGAAAACAAAGGGACACAGGAAAGTTTTGGAGATGATGGATATGTTTATTACCTTAATCATGGTAATGGTAATACAAGTGTATACACATGTCCGAACTCACCAAATTGGATACATTAATTATGTGCAGTTTTTTGTATACCAATTATATCTCAATAAAGCTGGGGGAAAAGTCATTGACATATACAGTAATGGTGAATGCCGAGCAGCTGATGTGCTGATAAATGTTTAAAAACAGGCTCTCCTAAGCAGAAAAGTGCTGGACTATTGCCTGCCAATGTCTATGGTGTAAATATTCCCACCGCAGCAATTTCAAGCTACCAAGCCTGACATCACTGAAAGCAGACTTAGGAAGATAGAAGCACAATTGGCTCCCGATGTGTCTTGTATCAATGTGTTGATACAAGACAACTCCAGCACAGGCCTTGGAAGGGATATGAGCAGGGTACCGACAGCATCTCCTTTACGTATAGCCAGAGTGCTTTGCTACAGACATAGAATCTCATGATTTTATGTGACTTTTATACTCTCTTCTGTGATATGCCAATGCTTGAACATCTTACCGTGAAACAAAATGGAAGTACTCTCCAAACCTTTTAATTATTTCATACTCTAGGAAGGTATGTCTTCTTTATTATTTTTCCATCACCTCTTCCCCCACTACCCACCTTCATCAGTGAAAACCCACTTAAGAAGCCAGACTTCAAGGATCCCTCCATTTGGTCAACCTAACACTAATGGATATCTTGTTTTGCCTGACCAGCATCATTTCCCCTTCTGATACTAGCCCTGCATTTTCCTTTAAGCAACCATCCCTTACCCCATCTTGAGTCCTCCTCAGGCCTTATTTCCTGGCTCTAGCATTTAGCACATGACACAGTCCTGGCCAAATAGAAAGTTCCATTCCCCTGGAGAAAGGACAAGGTTCCGGGGGGACTAATGAGACTCTTTGCTTGGAATTATTGAACAAGAAAATCTCTTCCCTCTGCATTACTAGGCTAGTAGGATGCAAGCCTGGAACTGCTGGTGGCCATCCTCCACTACAAGGAAAGAGCCCATCTGAGAAAGAATACAACACAAAAGAAAGCTGAGATGAGAGACAGAGAATAACTGAGTCCTGATAGCATCATTTTGGTCCTTGGATTCAGCTGTGCCTGAGACACTTCCAGACCTTCCCAGTTTTCTGGATACTTCCCCACTTTTTCAATACATGAGCCCATAAAATTCTTTTTTAACTGAAATCCCTTTGATTTGGGTTTTCAGTCGCTTGCAACCAAACATTTTCTGGCTGATTCACAGATCTGAGATCAAATGAGTTGGTAAACACCCCTCCAAGCTTTTCTCCTTGGTCCTAGTTAGAGCTCAGTGTTCAAGTAAGAATACAGTTCACTGGGGCTGGGCCTCCATGAGGAGGAGTCCCAGGCAGAACTGGTCCATGTAAGCTACCCATGGCACAAAGGGCGTCACTTCAGGATCCGGATGCTCATTTTCTGCTCGATGTTCATCTTCTCTAAGGACTGCGGGGAGACGGGTGGTAGTCAAGAGGCTTGAATTCCAAACCTCTATGCTTCCAGCCTCCTCTCCCATCCCCCAGGCCCCATGATTCCCTGGGGGACCCCCTCTCTTTCTGCCATCCTCCTTCCAACTTCATTTCCCATGTCCACCTGTCCTAGGGACTCCTGGTCTCAACTTCCCAGGCCTGAGGGCATCCTGACCTTGGCGAACTCCAGGAAGGACACAGCGCCATCCCCATCTTCGTCGGCTTCCTGCACTGTGCGGTCGGCAATGCTCTCCAGCTGCTCTTCTGTCACCTGTACCCCAACCATCAGCCGGAGTACCTGGGTGGTGGAGGAAGAGACAGAGACAGCCATAAGGAGGAGGCACAGAGACTACTGACACCATCCCCCAAACCTTGTCCGCATCACCCCAAATGTCAGTGCCAATTTTGTAATCTATCCCTCATTCATTTTCCCCCGATTCCAGTCACTTCCCACCACAGCCCCCAATAATTCCCCCATTGCTTCTCCATCCAACCCCCCCATCTGTCATTCACTATCCCACTCTCATCTCAATAATGTGCCCAAGTTCATTACTCAAGCCCCACCTTAGAACCCAATCTCTGCCTATCCTCCACCCCATCCCCCATCTCATCCTCCAACTAGTCCCAAATCCATCCCCCACCTCATCACATCTATCCCAGAGTTCCTCAGTCTCAGCACTATTGACATTTGGGGCCAGATAACTCCTTTCGGTGGGGGGAGGGGTATTGTACCCCTGGTACCCAGGGTACCACCCTGGGTATTGTAAAATGTTTAGCAGTGTTCCTGACCTCTACCCACTAGGTCCCAGGAGCACCACCCCGTCAAACAAAAAGGTCTCTACATATTGCCAGTGTCATTCGGGGGCAAAATCACCCCCAGTTGAGAGCTACTGATCTATTTCCAACCTCATACCCAAATGTTCCCCATCCCATCTCCCAACTAACCCACACTCCAACCCCACCCACTCCTATTCCCCGCCCAACACCCCAGTCATCTGCATCTCCCACCCACCAATCATCCCTCCATCGCCCACAGCCGTTCCGTTCTACCACACCCCCCTTCCCTTGGGTTCTTCCAACCTGGAGCATCTCATGCCTGGAGATCTTTCCATCTCGATCCAGGTCATAGAGCTGGAATGCAACTGGGAAGAGAGTGGAAGGGGAAAAGGAAGGTGGGTTTTCCCTGCTTCTCTTCCCTCCCAAGTTCACCTTGGAGGAGTGGGGGGTGCGGGGGGCACCAATGGGCCCACACAGGGAGTGGAAGGTGCCTGGGCCCTCTCAACGGGTATGGTCAATCTGGGGTCTCACTCGGGTAGGGGGCACAGACTCACAGCGAAGTTTGTTCATTCTGCTGTTGAGGGGCTCGGGTTCCTGGGGGTCCCGGTTTCTGAGGTCCTCAACATCTACAGGTCGAAAGTGAGCCAGGACTCTGACAAAGCCTGGGAAGTCCAGTTGCAGACTCCTGGGGGGTGGGGGGAGGCAGGCAATGGTGCAGGCGCGGTGGTCGCCGTGGCCCTGCCTCTGCCTCAGTTGCTAACCTCACCCGACAAGCTCTCACCCCCACCTCCCCACCCGCGGCGAGGCTCACCCGTCAGGGAAGAAGCTGTCTATAATGCGGTCTCCCAGAGGGTTCACGGCCAGCGCCCCGATCTCCTGCAGATCTACGCGGCTGGAAAGTCAAAGTTTAAGGGGGGGGTGAGGCAAAGACGGAACGTGGTCAAGGAGGGGACGGGGTCTGAGAGGCAGAGGTGAGAGGTCAGAAGGCCAGCTCCGGCTCACCTGAGGTAGCCCTTCTCATTCTTGTCAAGCGCTCGGAACCGGTGGTAGAGGCGGAGCAGACTGGCCTGAGAGACTGCGGGGGCGGAGGCGGACGGTGACTCCCCGAGGACTCTGGGGACGCGGCCGAACCCCGGGGCGCGCTCCATGCCCAAGGCGGCCGCGGGGGTTGAGCGGGGGGCGGGGGGCTGGCTGGAGGGAGGCTCCACCCGGGCCCTGGGGCCGAGCGGGCGGGGTGCGACCCGGGAGATCCGGGAGACCCAAAGAGACCAAAGCCACCCCTCCATCCGCCTCCGGTCCTGCAGGCTGCCTCGACCCCGGCTGGAGGCTACCTGGGTGCCCGCAAGCCCGGAGCCGGGACCCCTGAGTGAACGCGCCCCACGCCCGCGAGCCCGGCCGCTAGGATCTTCTAGGTTCGCCCGGCCCCGGGACCCTCCCCCGGAGCCGCCCGGAACCCTACCGGGTCCCCGGGCGCTATGCGCCGCACTCACAGCCGGTCTCCCGCTGGATGCTGTCCACGTCGGGGATCCTGGCGGCGCGGGAGCTGCAGGAGCCCATGGCCGAGCTGCGCCGGGGCCGGCGTCCTCCCCTCCCGCCTCGCAGGCGCGGCCGCCTGGTGGCCCCTGGGCCGAAGGCCACAGCCCTGGCGGGGAGCCAGGCTCCTGAACCCCGCCGTTCCTCGCCTCCCACCCGCGACCCGGGCGAATAGAAAACCGTGCCAGTGTGGCGGGGTCAGCGGGGCGGGAGCGAAGAACGCGCAGTTGCATCCCGAGACTCTGAGGTCGGGCGGGGAGGGGAGGGGAGGGGCTGGGCTGGGCCGGGTCCGCCGGCCGCGTGTCCCCGTTCCCACTCTGGCCCCGGCACCGACCCGCCTCCTCCCGCCCGGCCCAGCCCTCCCTCCCGGGTGCCGCCGAGCAAGGCTCGAGCGAGGTCCGCCCTTCTTCATCTGGAGACAGAATCCAAGCCCTTCTGGGAAGTGGGTGACGGGTGGGCAGGGGAGCTAGACGCATTCGTCCCAATCCGGGATGGCCCCAGCCTGGGGCCCCCTCGGGCCTGGAGGCAGAGGCCTTGAAAGAGTCCCAAACGGGGCTGAAGCGAGGAGGGTTGGGAGGCAGAGAGCAAGGGCTGGTTTAAGTGGAAGGAGCGCCGGGTTTGAAAGACTTGGATTGGAATCCCAGCTATGCTTCTCTCTCTGGACAAGTCAGCGTATCTTGGTTTCATCTCTTTCGTTTGGTCCACACAGCCTTGTTGTTTAATTGAGTCAATGCTTAAAAATCTGGATGTTTAACCCCAAATCCCAAATTCCTGGCTTCTGAAAAATCAGATCTGACACCACTAGGCCCGCAGTCCTGCCTGGCGCCGCTTGGGGGCAGCTGGGAACAGCTGCCATGTGTAGAGGGGGCATCCTGAGGGGTCCTCTTGCTATAGTCCCCAGCCAGCCCGGCTGCTCCCTTATGAGCCCTATTGGGCCCTGGTAGAAGCTCCAGCTAAGGAACTGACAACCCTGCGACCAGCCCTCAAGCACCAGGGGAATCCACATACAGCCTGAGGGAGCGTTACAAACCTCACTGTCACCAACCTCTACGTAATAATGACAACCACAGCAAGGGCTCTCATTTTTCTGAGCACTCACCATGGGCCCTGCACTTTGCTATGCCTTTTAAGTGCACTAACTCACATGCTTGCTACACTGCCCTCTTCCCACTTTTCTGTGGTGGAGGCTTGCCATCGCTTGAAATAGCTGTGGACTGTCATGAAGCATGTATTCTCCATGGGGGCCACATCACCCCCAAGGGGCAAAAATCTCTTCTTTTTATGTATGAAACACAGACACACGTATAACACATAAATAGATATATATCTGTAGTATTAAAATTTCATGGGAGGGACTTCCCTGGTTAAGTGGTTAAGAATACGCCTGCCAATGCAGGGGACACGGGTTCGAGCCCTGGTCCGGGATGATCTCACATTCCACGGAGCAACTAAGCCCGTGCGCCACAACTACTGAGCCTGCGATCTAGAGCCCGCGAGCCACAACTACTGAGCCCATGCGCCACAACTACTGAAGCCCGTGCGCCTAGAGCCCCTGCTCCCCAACAAGAGCAGCCACCGCAATGAGAAGCCCGCGCACCACCATAAAGAGTAGCCCCCTCTCGCCGCAACTAGAGAAAGCCCGCGCCCAGCAACGAAGACCCAACGCAGCCAAAAAAAAAAAAAAAAAAAAGATTTCATGGGAGAGGGGTGGTTAAGGAAAAAAAAAGTCTAACAATGCTCCTTAAGTGGGAGGTGATAATTTTTTAAAAGTTGAGAAACTCAGTTGTAAAGGAACAAGCACCACAGGTGTCCAGCTTTGCATGTATAATTACCCTCTCTTCCCCCATCATAATCACATAGATACACAAATTTCCCAAGGGGAAAAAAAGGCAAGCTGTTCATTACAAGGGTTCAAGTTCATACCCGCCTTGGAGAGAGAGAGAAACTGGAGAAACAATCAAGCCTCTAGCCCCAGGCAGAGTCTTACATCGGATAAGCCTTGAAAATATTGATCTAAGAAGTGCATGCTTCTCTTTTCAGGTACCCCAAGGGTTAGGCAACTGTCATAAAGAATGCTTGATTCCCTTTCAGTTGCCCCACAAGGACTAAAGCATGCGGGAAACTACACTGCTCCCTAATGAAGCCAAGCAGTCACTCCGGCGCCACCCTGGGAGTGTAGGACGGGTTAGGTTCTGAACCCAGGAGGGGGTAAGAGCCCCTGGGAGGCTGCAATAATCATCTCAGTCCAGCTTGGGCTGCTGATCTTGGAAAGAGCTCCTCCAGCCTTAATCTCTGAGTCAGTGCTGCACTAAAGTAAATCAGGCCAGAGAGCAATTTACAACCCCAATCCACATGCCATCACAAGCTTACAGGAGAACACTGTGCTAGCATTGATTCCTGCTTCACGCACACAAGTAGTGTTTAAATCAACTTCACAATTTACATGGCCACATCTTTTCAGGGCATTTAAAGGGGAAATGTTTTGGGGAGAATTTCATCTGAAGAATCTGTTGAATAGGATTCAGGCTAAACGTTTGTCATTTGCTTTTAAGCTGCATAAAAGTTGCTAGCCATTCTTGATGAAGCAATACTGAGGTTCAACTGGAAAAATGCAGATGCGAGAATAGTTGGGAAAATATAGAACACTTACAACTCAATAACAGAAAGACAGCTCAGTTGTTTTTACAACGTTCTCAATGAGTTTCACATTTTAATATATGTTAGAGCTCCTTTTCCCCATAACATTGCAGGTTCCATAAGAGTGGAGGGCATATAAGAAATTATATAACAAGGCCAGATACCTGGGAAGTCCAAATATCTGTGTCCTCATGCTGAGAGCTCAGGACAAGAAGGCTTGACCAAGCCCCCCTTTCTGCCCTCCTACTGCAAGGGGAATTTGGTTAGTTTTTCAAATTAAGCTTTTAAATTTGTCAGCTTAACAGGGGACTTACACGTTCCAAACATCTTTCTAGCAAGAGTCAAGTTACACCACACACAAGGTGGCCTGTTTCCTGAGTTATTTAATTAGAATCTACAGATATCCACAGGGAAAGCATATTTCAAAACAGGCTGCCTCTTTGGGAGAGAGTGGGGGTGGGTGCACAAGTGTGGGAGGAAAGAATAAGACAATACCCCTGGAAGATATTAGTTCCAGGCTTGTTTAGTTGGGAGCAATGATCTTCACACATTAGATTTCCAAAGATGCGCCTGGAAAGGAGAGTGGGCTGGAGCTGAGCTTGGCTCACGTGGAAGAGGGAGCTGAGAATTTCAGACAGCTGTGGTTCTTGGAGCAACCCGACCCAAAGGAACCACACAGAAAAGTCCCCTCCAAGACAGCTGTCCTGGTTAGGATAATGTTCAGCTGTTGTAACGAAGAACCTCCACATAAGAGTCGCAGGTAGAAGTTGGCATCTCTCTCATGTTTGGGTCTGGAGGCAGACAGTCCAGGGCTGGCCTGGCAGGGCTGCTCCAGGAAGCTCCTCTCCCTTGATACTCTATCATCCCGGGGACATTGCCCTCATCCAGGATGGACGCAGGCCAGGATGGACCTCCAGCCTCAGAGCTCACGTTCCCACCAGCAGGACAGCGGGAGAAGCAGAGAAAAGAGCCTGCCTCTCCCTCCTAGGAAGTATCCTAGAAGTCATGCAAATTGCTTCCCATTCCATTCTGGAGGGAGAGCTTAGTCACATAACCAGCCTAGCTGCAGAGGAGGATGGGCACTTCTGTAGTACTGGGTGGCCATGTGCCCAGCTAAAATTTGGGGTTTCCAAATAACCCAATTTTTAAGTGAGCCAAAAAAGTCTTAAATTGACATTTCTCCAAAGATATGCAAATGACCAAGAAGCACATAAAAAGATGCTCAATATCATTAGTCATTAGGGAAATACAAATAAAACGACAATGAGATTTCATTTCACACCCACTAGACTGGCTAGAATTTAAAACAAAACAAAACAATGGAAAATAACAAGTTTTGGCCATGATGTGGAGAAATTGGAACCCTCATACATTGCTAGTAGAAATGTAAAATGGTGCAGCTGCTATGGAAAACAGTTTGGAGATTTCTCAGCAAGTTAAACAGAATTACCATATGAGCAATTCCACTGCTAGGTATATACCCAAAAGAATTGAAGACAGGTGTTAAAACAAAAACTTGTGCATGAATGTTGATAGCAGCATTATTCACAATAGCTACTATGTGGAAAGAATCCAAATGTCCACTGATTAATGAGTCAATAAAACGTGATCTATCCATTACAATGGAATACTATGCAGCCATAAGGAGGAAAGAAGCGCTGAACATGCCACAATACGGATGAACTCTGTAACGTAAAATAAACCAGCCACAAAAGACCACATAGAATGTTATAACATGAAATGTCAAGAATAGGAAATCTGTAGAGACAGAAAGTAAATTAGTGGTTGCTTAAGACTAGGGGAGCCAGTGGGACAGGGAGTTGTAGATAAAGGGTACAAAGTTTATTTTTGAGGTGATGAAAACATTCTAAAATTGTGGTGATGGTTACACATCTATGTGAATATATCTATCTCTTGAATTGTACACTGTAAACAGTGAATTATATGCTATGTGAATTATAGCTCAGTAAAGCTGTTTAAAGACAAAAGCCAAGAATAGCCTGAAAAACTCTGGAAAGTAAAAAGTAACGAGGGCAAACTAATTCTAACAGATTTTTAAATGTATTATAAAGTTACAATGAGCTATGACGTAATAGGGCAGGAATAGACAGAAAAGAAACAGACAAGAAAGTCAGAAACAGACCCAAATACATGTGGGAATTTGACATGTGATAAACGTGACATCTCAAATCAATGGGGGAAATGTGAATTACTCAGTAAATGTCATTAGGGACATCTGTCTTTTGGGGGAAAAACTAAAGCTGTATCCCTACCTTCACATACCAAAATTAATACCAGATAGATTAAAGGTTTAAATGCAAAGTGAAACTATACAATACTAGAAGAAATTTTAAATGTTGTTATAGTCTTGAACTTGAAGGCCTTTGTAAACATGAAACAAAGCACAGGAAGCATAGAGAAAAGATTGGCTAATTTGACTGTGAAAATTAAAATCTCTGTATGGCGATACATAGAGAGATACAGATCTCAAAGTCAAAAAGACTAGCGGGGGGGCTTCCCTGGGGGCGCAGTGGTTGAGAGTCCGCCTGCCGATGCAGGGGACACGGGTTCGTGCCCCGGTCTGGGAAGATCCCACATGCCGCGGAGCGGCTGGGCCCATGAGCCATGGCCGCTGAGCCTGCGCGTCCGGAGCCTGTGCTCCACAACGGGAGAGGCCACAACAGTGAGAGGCCCGCGTACCACCAAAAAAAAAAAAAAAAAAAAAAAAAAAGACTAGCTGGGGAAATATTCAGTCTATATAAAAGACTAAAGATAATTTCCTTTGAATACGAAGATATCTTAAAAATCAAAAGGAAAATGATAAGACAACAAAAAGGAAAATCAAAAATCCCCACACCTCTCATTAGAAAAAATGGGATAAGATGTGAAATAGAAATGGTAAATAGCATAAGAAGATGACCAACCTCACAAAGTTTAAAAGTACATATTGTCTCTAGAAAAAAAAAAAAAAGAAAAAAAATAATAAAAGTATGCATTAAAACAAGAGACTATTTGTACCTTTGATGTGGTCAAGATGGCAAGGATACAGGTCAGGAACCTCAAGTAGGCAAGAGTCATGTCTTACAGGGTCTTGCAGAGTCTTTTAGGTCACAAGTTTTATTTTAAGTGTGAGGGGACATCACGGTAGGGTTTAAGATGGAGAATGAGGGGGGCTTCCCTGGTGGTGCAGTGGTTAAGAATCCGCCTGCCAATGCAGGGGACATAAGTTTGAGCCCTGGTCCGGGAAGATCCCGCATGCCGCAGGGCAACTAAGCCCATGCGCCACAACTACTGAGCCTGCACTCTAGAACCTGCAAGCCACAACTACTGAGCCCACATACAACAATGACTGAAGCCTGGGCACGTACAGCCCATGCTCCGCAACAAGAGAAGCCACCACAATGAGAAGCCCGCGCACCGCAACAAAGAGTAACCCCCTCTCGTGGCAACTAGAGAAAGCCCGCTCACAGCAACAAAGATCCAATGCAGCCAAAAATAAATAAATAAATAAATAAATAAGAAATCAACTCCAAAAAAAAAAAAAAGATGGAGAATCACTCTGGCTGTTATGAGAAGACTTAACTAGGGCAAAGTGGAAGCTGGGAGACTACTGCAATAATTCAGGCAGAAGACAATGGTGAATCAGTGTGCCACAAGTGGAAGTGGTGAGAAGGGGTCAAATTTGGGTCCTATTTCGAAAGAAGAGTCCACAATATTTGCTTATGTATTGGATGTAAAGTGTGAGAGAAAGAGAGGAGTCAAGGATAATTCCAAGGATTTGGTAGTAAACAACTGGAAGCCATTAGCCGAGATGGTGAATGGAGGGAAAAGAGTACAGATCAACGGGAGAAAATTTTAAAGTCCTTGAGCTGCTGGTTATACATCCTAGTAAAGATGTTAAGTAGTTAACTGGGTATGGGAGTTTGGATTTCAAAATAGAAGTTGGGACAAGTGTTAGATACTTGCTATCCTGTGTTTTTATTTTCATTCATCTCAAAGTATTTTCTAATTTCCTCTGCGATTTATTTGACCTATTGGTTGTTTTGAGTGTGTTGTTTAACTTCCACATATTTGTTAATTTTCCAGTTTTCTTCTCTTATTGATTTCTAGTTTCATTCCATGGCAGTCAGAAAGGATACTTTGCACAATTTCAATATTTTTAAATTGACTGAGACTCTTCTTTTGTGGACTAAGGTTCCCTGTGCATTTGAGAAGAAGGTGTATTCTGCTGTTGTTGGGTAGAGCGTTCTATATATGACTGTTTGATCTAGTTGGTTTATAGTGTCTTTCAAGTCGTCTATTTCCTTATTCATCTTCTGTCTAGATGTTCTATCCAATATTGAAAGTGAGATATTGAAGTCTCACATTATTATAGAACTGTCTATTTCTTCCTTCAAGTCTGTCAACGTTTGCTTCATATATTTGGGAGCTCTGTTGTTCGGTGCATATGCATTTATCATTCTTATATTTCCTTGAGGAATTGACAGGACTATACATGTGGGAATTATCAGTGTATAGATGGTATTAAAACTATGAAACTGGATAAGATCATCTGTGATGTGAATGAAGGAAGGAGAGAAGAAGGCCCAGGGCTAATCGCTGGGGATCCTCCAACATTTAGAACTTGGGAAGAGAAAAAGAATTGGTAAAGGGGATTGAGAAGGAGTGGCGAGTGAAGTTGAAGGAAAATCAGGAGTGTGGTTTTCCAGCTAAGTGAAGAGCATGAGTCTGGTAATAAGGGTCAGTATAATATGCATAAACTGGAGTTCCTGGTTCAAATGTGGATAGTCATAGGTAAACTTGGGGATTGCGTGTATGGAGTGCTTTTCAAAATGAGGACTGAAAACACCCATCTCCCCTTTTGCTTACTAATGCCAGGCTGGGTGCTACAGGGCAGTGCAGGGTCTTGGCTGCATCAAGGGTTGGCACACTTCTTCTGTAAAGGGCTTGATAGTAAATATTTTAGGCTTTGTGTATCCTTCAGTCTCTGTCACAACTACACAGTTCTGCTGGTGTAGTGCAAAAGCAGCCGTAGACAATGCTTAAACAAATGGACATGTTTGTGTTCCAATAAAACTACCTATGGACACTAAAATTTGAAATTCATTTCATTTCCTTGCATCAAAAAATATTATTCCTTTCTTTTCAATGATCTCAAAATGTATAATCTACTCTTAGCTGTGGCTCATACCAAAAGAGGCAACAGGCTGGGTTTAGCCCACAGGCCATTGTTTGCTAATCTGCTCTAGATTTTAACTTCTGCGTTCTTTACAGACTGTGCTCAGTAAAAGACTGATATGCTCTCTCTTCAGAGTTCTCCAGGAAAACTAGAATTTTGCATGAAGACTGAAACAAACCAGAACTGAGTGGGGGCATACTGTCTGGAGTGCCTCAAAACCTAATGGATGCTAATGGAAACATTGGCTTCAACCCAAGAGTACCAAGCCACTATTCTCAGAGACCTTCAGGACAATTTTGTTCATTTGGGGAGGAACTCTCAGAATGAAAGCCAAACTCATTTGCGGGGAAGAAGACTGAAGAATCAGGTTTGGGACACTTCCCTGGTGGCGCAGTGGTTGAGAATCCACCTGCCAATGCAGGGGACATGGGTTCGAGCCCTGGTCCGGGAAGATCCCACATGCTGCGAAACAACTAAGCCCATGCACCACAACTACTGACCCTGCGTGCCACAGCTACTGAAGCCCGCGTGCCTAGAGCCCGTGCTCCGCAACAAGAGAAGCCACGGCAATGAGAAGCATGTGCACTGCAACATTTAGCAGCCCCTGCTCGCCACAAGTAGAGAAAGCCCGCACGCAGCAACAAAGACCCAACGCAGCCAAAAATAATTAATGAAATTAAAAAAAAAAAAAGGAATCAGGTTTGCAAAAAGTCATGAAGTAGGACAGTTCTGGACAGCTGTCCAGAACTTAACAGCAGGAACCGTCACAAGAACAGTGCAAAAATGACTGGTTGACCCAGGAATCCCTCTCCTAGGTACATAGAAGAGAAATGAAAATATATGTTCACCCCACATCTAAAGGTGGAAACAACTGATGAATAAATAAAATATGGTATATCCACACAATGGAATATTATTCAGCAATAAAAAGAAATGAAGTACCCAATACATGCTACAGCACGGATGAACCTTGCAAACATTATGCTAAGTGAAAGACGCCAGACACAAAAGACCACGTGTTATATGATTCCATTTGTATGAAATGTTCAAAACAGGCAAATCCATAGAGACAGAAGTAGATTTGTTGCTGTCTGGGGATGGGGTCTGGGGATGGGGCGTGGGTGTCCAGGGGAGGTGGAGAGTGACTGACAAAGGGCACAGGGCTTCTTGTTGGGATGGCGAAAAGTTCTAAAACTGATTGTGGTGATGGTTGCACCACTCTGTGGATACACTAGAAACCATTGAATGGTACGCTCCACATGGATGAATTAAACGATATGTGAATTACACCTCAACAAAGCTGTCTTTTTATGAGAATGTCCTTTCCCTCTGCCTCTTAGGCTGAGAAAGGACTCAAGGGGCAGGCTAAGTCCTTTGCAAGTGATAATATAAAAGAATCTTTGTCTAGCGTGTGACAGTGTATCTCTCTCTGTCTCCCTCTCTCACACACACACCGCCTATCTTCCTCTCTGTCTTTCTGCATCCACGAAGGGAGAACCACAGTGTCTCCTCTGGGTCCCCTGTGCAGGTCCCCTTCCCCCGCCAGTGTACCCAACCCCCAGCTGCCAGGAGTATTGGCTGGTAACTCATCGTGAAGCGCCGCCTTTCTGGAAACTGCCCTCGGTCAAAAATGAGCCGCCCTTGATGAGAGGTTACACACACATACACACACACACTCCAGGACCGAGCTCGGCCAGTGGCACACAGAGCAGCCCCTTTGCCCCCAGGTGGGATTTGCTCTGTGGTGAATTTGTGCTCCAGAGCTTCTCTGTGGGATCAGAAAGAAGCTGGCCTTCAGCTGAGATCACATTCTTGCCTCCACTTGTATTCTCTGCCCTACCCCACTTCCCTCACGCTCAGTAAATCAGTTGAACAAGAGTCCCCGTCTCCGGTTCTGCTTCTAGGAACCTGGCCTAACGCAGAGCCTTACAGAACAGAGAAGTGAGATTGAACAGGGAGGGGGGACCAGGAGGGAATGGAAGACGAAGGAGAGGGTGGGTGATGTCTTGTCCTCACTGGATCCCGTGGTTGTAGGCAGACTCAGGAAGCAGTGTCCCCGGTGGGTGGGGAGTTTCGTGCACCTCTGAGCTCAGGCCCAGCAGTGAAGTGTGGCCCAGAGTCCAGGCTGAGGCCATTCGCCCCATCTCTCCACTGAACCCCACACTCTTCGGGCACCCCGAGAGCTGGAGGCATCTTGGGACAATGCCCAAGGCTTGGTCGCTGGTATTCCTGCATGACAGTGAGGCTTCTCCTGAAAGCTCCCATCTCCCATTCCTCAACCCTAGAGGTAACTACTGTGGCCCCTCTTTCATGTGACTCTTCCCGAGATGTTTACGCACACACAGGGAAAGATACATGGAAAACAGGCGTTCCTCCTAACAGAAAGGGCTCTGTTCCAGAAGCCTCCCTCAACAGACTTCACCATACATCTCATTGGCCGAGGTTTCATCACATGCGCCTACAAAACAACAACAAAAAATAAAAACACCAGCAAAGCAAATGGGCAAGTCTGGCTGCACATTAGAACCACGTGGTATGTTTTTTTTTTAATTATTTTTTTAATTTACTTTTGGCTGTGTTGGGTCTTCGTTTCTGTGTGAGGGCTTTCTCTAGTTGCGGCGAGCGGGGGCCTCTCTTCATTGCGGTGTGCGGGCCTCTCACTGTCGCGGCCTCTCTTGTTGCGGAGCACAGGCTCCAGACGCGCAGGCTCAGTAGTTGTGGCTCACGGGCCCAGTTGCTCCACGGCATGTGGGGTCCTCCCAGACCAGGGCTCGAACCCGTGTCCCCTGCATTGGCAGGCAGATTCTCAACCACTGCGCCACCAGGGAAGCCCCACGTGGTATTTTTTTAAATGCCAGATGCTGGGGACCCAACCTCAGGCCATTAAATCAGAAGCTGAGTCAAAGGACCCACAGCCAGTGACAAATGTCAACAAAACTAAAAACTGGGACTGGGTCATCTCCTGCCCAAAAAGAAGAAAAGGTGAGGGAAAGAGACAGAGCAGAAGAAAGGGACAAAATGGGTGAGAAAAGTGAGGAATGAGAGGCTGGGAGAGAAGTCGCAGCAAATGTGTCCCCATGGTCTGGTGGACTTAAACGACAGTTCTCCCCAGGAAACTGCTCCACCAATTTATTCAGTTGAGAAATATCTACTGAGCAGGCATGTGCTGGATGAGGGGGTTAGAGCTGGGAACAAAATAGACACAGTCCCGGCCGTGCGCTTTTTTCACTTAATATTTTACAGCTTATGTTCAGCCACATTGTTTAGTCCCTGTAAGTTATTGTTTTGACCGCTAACATTCATAGCCTGACTTTGCCAAAGTTTATCTATCCGCTCTCCCATTGACGGGCCTCCAGATTTCAGTTCTTATAAACAATGCTGGTGCAAACATCCTTGTGCATGTTTCCAGTTTATACTTGCAGGAGTTTTTCTTGGTGAAGAAGTTTTTCTTGGTGAAATTGCTGCGTCACAGAATATGTGAATATCCAACTTGAGGAGATAAAATCAAACTCTTTTCCAAAGTGTTGGAGATGATTCTACACTTCCGCCAGCATTGTCTAAGCATCTTAGACATTTATAATTCAAATGCTCAGGACTTGTTGAAAGGAAATGAAATGCTTAAAGAAAAGGAGTTTTAGTGTCAGGATTCGAGGAATCTCATGGGAACCTAGAGTGGGAAGTTCAGCTCCCCAACAACCTGTTTTTTTTTCTCTCTGGGGCAAATCACCTCCCGTCTCTGCTTTTCTCCTACTGTGTATCCTCACTTCCCTCTGCAGGTCAGCATCCTCTGAAAGGCTCCTAGTGTCTGTCTCCTTCATAATTTAGACCTGTCCTTGACTTTGGGTTCCATGGCATCAGCTCTGGCCCAAATCCTACAGTAGATCACAGTTCCAATGCTCCCAAACATTCCCGTCATTAATTCAGATTTTAAGCCTTAACTGGGGTCAGGTATCCATACCTGGTCCACTCAGCTGTGGCCTAAGAGTCTTGGTCACGTCGAGGCAAACATGACTCCCTAGGTCCACTCCTTTTGCAGATACTGTGAGGCAATTCCAAGGAAAGAATGACACATGAGACGTGTGCCCCAAAAGCATTTTCCACATTTACCTTTGCTCTCCCTAAACCACAAGGTGTGACGCCAAATACACATTGCCAGTTAGTCTCACACAAATACACTAGTAATTCCTCTCTCAGCAGCAGAAGCCATGAGACAAAGAATTTAGCATACTGTCTCATCAGACCATGTAATATTTTACATGCTGAGAATTAAGGGAAACAGACTCTCTTAACCAAGACAATAGACCACGCTTAGGCAGCAAATTCAGTTCCTAGGTCAACACGTAATTCACAAAGCAAGAATAGGCAAAATTACCTATTACCATGAACCTTAGTATACATGGGTTTTTTGTCTATGACCTTGTATGATACAACTAGTTGAATGCTATATGTCCTATGATGGGATAAGGAATAAAGAGTGCTATACACCCTCTGACGGATAATCTTCCTCATCTCATGACAACACCACTTAAATTATTCTTTTCCCTCTTTTCTGGGTATATAATTGGATTCAAATAAGTTAAGTAAACACACATTTGATGCAACTCCAGTGAATCAGAATCTCAACACTTACAAGCGTCTCCATTCTCATGGAAAGCTCAGGAAAACCACAAATCTAGGCACTTGGCATGTTTCATGCCTTGAGATGTTAGGTAATAATGTTACGAAACCATCACAATCAGCAAGACAATTAAAAACTAAGCATCCAATTCAACTAGAGTCTCATGAAGATACATGCAAATTAAAACTAACCTGAGATACCAGTTTTCATTTTTGAGATTGGAAAAAAATCCAAAAGTTGGATAAACACTGTTGGTGAAACTATAGGGAAATAGGCACCATCGTCCACCGCAGGTAGGTGTGTTGATTGGCATAACCTCTGTGAAGGTCATGCAGGCGCTATCTATCAAAGTTATAAATTGTACACTCCTGGCCCAGCAATCCAACATCTAAAAATTCACCCTACAAATACATTTGCACACTTGTAAAATGGGGTGTACACAAGGTTATTTGATGTAGCATTGTTTTTTCCCAGCAAAAACAAACAAACAAACCTGTAAACCACCCAAGTATCCATCAGGTAATAAATCACAGAACCATGAAACACAATGAAACTGTGAAAAACAAAACAAAACAAAACAACTTCCAACAAACAGATAGAGAGAGATTGCCAAGATAGATCAAGTTAAAAAAGCGAGTTGCAGAACAGTGTGTATTGCTGTGAATAAACATGCTATCTTTTCTGTAAAAAGCTGGGAGAATACAAAAATATATATGCACGTATTTATTCATATTTGCATAAGTAAATCTTGAAGACACCTAAGAAACTAATCAAAGTGATGACTTGGAAGGTGGGAGGACACAGTGCAATTTAGGTTGAAGGGTGCTAGCAGTTGAAGGGGGACTTTTAACTTTACCTTTTTATCTGGTTAGAATGTATTCCCTGTTCAAAAATTTAATTTAAAAAATTGTTTTAATTCAATGTAAAAGAGGGAAAAAATCTAGCATCCAGAACATGAAGACAAACCTCTACAATCTGAGAACAAAATATTTCATACCAGGAAATAAACAAAATTTTTTTTTTTAAGAAGATGTTGGGGGTAGGAGTTTATTAATTATTTATTTTTGCTGTGTTGGGTCTTCGTTCCTGTGCGAGGGCTTTCTCTAGCTGTGGCAAGCGGGGGGCCACTCTTGATTGCGGTGCGCGGGCCTCTCACTATCGCGGCCTCTCTTGTTGCGGAGCACAGGCTCCAGACGCACAGGCTCAGTAGTTGTGGCTCACGGGCCTAGTTGCTCCGCGGCATGTGGGATCCTCCCAGACCAGGGCTCGTACCGGTGTCCCCTGCATTAGCAGACAGATTCTCAACCACTGCGCCACCAGGGAAGCTCCAAAATATTATTTTAAAAGTGTATTTCATCCTTAATTATCTTGAAACAAAATAATTATGCTGTGTGAAAGAGGCCAGACTCCCCCCCAAAAAGTAAATGCTGTATAATGCCATTTATACTAAACTCCACAAACTGCAAACTAATCTATAGTGACAGAAAGCAGATCAGGGGGTCAGGGAGCAGGGAGGATGGGAAGGAGGATGGGACGCGAGGTAATTCTGGGGTATGATGGCTCTGTTTGCTATCTTGATTGGTGACGATTTCATGGGTGTATACAGAGGTCAAAACTTATAAAATTGTGCGCTTTTAATATGTGCAGTTTATGATCAATTACACCTTAACAAAGCGTTTTTAAAAGTTGTTTTCACCATTTTTCTCCATTTTTAATTTCAGCTTTGTTATATTTTATAATACATGCTTCTATAAGGACAGGAATTACGTATATAATTTATCAGTAATTTTACCCTTATTTGAGGGCTCATATTCAAAAACTTTCTCATCGACATGCACACACTGTATTTAAAATGGATAACCTGCTGTATATCACAGGGAACTCTGCTCAATATTTTGTAACAACTTAAATGAGAGAAGAATTTGAAAAAGAATAGATACATGTATATGTATAACTGAATCACTTTGCCGTACACCTGAAACTAACACAACATTGTTAATCAGCTATACTGCAATATAAAATAAAAAGTTAAAAAATGTTTTCTCATTTAGAGAGGTGTATGATCACAGATGCATGGGAACGACTGGCTGAAGCCAAAGTCAAACCCAACTACCGCAGCAAAGCCCACACTTTTAATCACTACACTCTACTGCCCCCTGCTGTACGTAGGTTTTGTAGCCACCCTTAACCTCCTCTAGACTAGTTCCCACGATTTTAACGATGAGGAAAGATGAATCCAGGGGCAAAAGATTTTTATCAAAGAGCTACCTAGTATAAAATAGATAACTAATGAGAACCTACTGTTTAGTACAGGGACCCCTACTCAATGATCTATGGTGACCTAAATGGGAAAGAAATCTAAAAAACAGTGGCTATAGGTATACGTATGGCTGATTCACTTTGCTGTACAGCAGAAACAACACTGTAAAGTAACTATACTCCAATAAAAATTTAAAACAAAATCTATCTAGAGCCAAAATTTTCTAAACCACACACATACACACACACACACACGCACACACACACATACACATACACACCACACACATATCCATGCATACACACACGCGCACACACACACACATTTACACATACACACCACACACATATCCATGCACACACACACACACACACACACACACACACACGTGCACGCACACACACACACAGCAGGAAGCAGCCCCAGGTCTCTCTACCACACCAGCCTCAAGGGAGATGAAAGAGGAACCATACAAAGCCATGAATGAGAAGAAACAAAAGTGAAATAATCTGGTCAAAGTCCGAACTTCAAAACCCTTCCACCGGGAGGACTGGGGTGGAGAGGGTTCTTGGGCTCCACTCGAGGCCAGCCACCTTCCTCCTTTCTCAGGGTAACTCAAAGACTTAAAACCAAGCCTCTTGTCAGGCAAGGGGGCAAGAAAAGGTAACTATAAAAGTCATTCTTGGGCTTCCCTAGTGGCGCAGTGGTTGAGAGTCTGCCTGCTGATGCAGGGGACACGGGTTCATGCCCCAATCAAGGAAGATCCCATGTGCCGCGGAGCGGCTGGGCCCATGAGCCATGGCCGCTGAGCCTGCGCGTCCGGAGCCTGTGCTCCGCAACGGGAGAGGCCACACAGTGAGAGGCCCACGTACCACAAAAAAAAAAAAAAAAAAAATCATTCTTACAGGTGGATGCAAGAGAGGACCGGGGTGAGGGGGGAAGAAATAGGTGAGGGAGATTAAGAGATACAAAATTCCAGTTGCAAAATAAATGAGTCCTGGGTATGAAATGTACAGTGTGGGGAATATAGTCAATAACTATGTAATACCCTTGTATGGTGGCCTGGCACACCTCAGACTCTCAGTATCTTTACCATTGTCGTTGTTGTTCTCTATCTTTCCCTCCTCTTTCCTCCCAGTCCCTGTCTTGATGGGCTGGAAGGATTCATCCAGGTCAGTTGTTTTCCTTTTCAGGAGCTGGCTTGGATCATGATGGTCCATCAGCACCTCCACAATCAGGTTATTTATTTCAACCAGCATCTCACCTGTCTCACTTTTCCAAAATTCTAGAAGTCAATAGGATCCAGAAGGATATCTCAGGACCAGCATTACACCCCAAAATTTAAAAAATACAAGCAAATATTAGAACCAGAAATGACTACAGCAGCAGCTTAAAATCAAATCATTGACTCTTTGCTAAAGTAGCATTTTCCAACCCCACAGCAAGATCCCTGATCCGAACATCTCAACTCATGTTGCTATCACCAACCAAAGGGAAAGTGTGTAGGCAAAGAAGATAGAAGAAAGAAGAGAGAGGAAAAGCTTTCTTGTTTTCTTAGCTTTGCCAAGATGCCAATTGTCCTAATTTCCACACCCCTGATCTTAAAATTCCTGGGAGAAATCCCTCATCAAGTGGTTAATCCCCTCTTATTCTGGGGGTAAGGTGGAGAGATAAATCTACTATCTGTGGGGTGTATCTCCTCTCTGAGCAAGTGACATCTTACACACTTAGACCAGTGGTTCTCGAACCCTAGTGTGCCTCAAAATCATCTGGAGGGTTTGCTAGAACACAAGTTGCTGGGCCTCACCCACAGAATTTCTGACACAATAGGTCTGGGGCCAAGGCCAAGAATTTGTCATTCTAACACGTTTCCAGATTCTGCACTATAAACGAGTCCCAGGAGAGAAATCGAAACTCCACTCATTCTTCAGTGATGTGAGCGATTTCTTGGCTGAATCAGATAATACATTCCAAATAGGAAGAAGAATATTTCCTTGATTTCTTTTATGCCATTCACAGACACAGAACGCTTTCAAACAATGTGCACTATGTACATTTCCTTTCTCACTTTCTTAAGTCTAGGCAATCAACAAAACAATAAATCAAGCCTGGTTTGTAGCGTCGGCTTATTTCCATGGTGTAAATACTCCTGCTGTGGCTGATTACAAATTGCTAAAGTGATGTCGCTGAGCATGGAGTTGGGATGCTTCGATGCTGGTAGCAACCATGTGTGGTAGTTCCACCATAGAGATACCGTAGATGTCGATGATCTCAAGGGCAGAGAGAACAGGAAGACAATTAAGAAGTGATGAGTCTTGAGTATTTATTACGTTTGTCTTAAATAAAATATAGTTCATTGTAAATTTAAATCATTTAATTTTTTTTTACAATGGTTGTGATTAACTGACAGCTCTCAAGATTCCAGAAAATGTAACAGTCGGCTCTCATGAACTGACTCCAGCACATCAATGAAATACACACAAAGAAGTATGCAACCAGCACCCGTAAGAAGGAAAAACACAACATGACCAGATCCCGAGACGACTCCCTCGTGCGTCCTCGCGCTCACTGGCCTCCTTCCCTCAGAACCCTCGGTGGATAACCTACACCCCGACTTCCAACAGCTGAACCGGTTTGCCTGCATAGTAGATTACACCTATGGAATAGTAAGCCTGCAGTTTGAAGTATTACCACTAGAGGCCTCTCGTGAGGCACAGACAGAACGCTCCTCCTACAGGACTTGGAACGCTGCTCCCATACCCAGTCTAGGGCGCTTACCCACCTCTCTCCGTCTAGGGGGCGGTTGGTTACTCACAACCCAGGGTGGGAGGAAATAGAGAAATAACTGAGCGCTAAATCTGAGCGTGGGTGAGTCCCCGGAGGAGTTGTGGAGCCACAAGTTTCCCGGGGGAGATGTAGGGACCAAGTTCTGGCGCAGGAGTCCCAACTGGGGCCTTAGCCTCAAACCCTCATGGGGTCTGCCAGTGAGCCAGCGGGCAAATGAACAACGAGGACTGCTTCTGCCTGGGTCATCACAGACCCATATGCCTTGGTGGCTCCTTTATCTAGACCAGACGAATCCACAGAAAAACACGTCGAGAGAAGGACAAGGGAAAGGAAGTATAAGAGAGTTAAGTTCGGAGACTCAGGGACAAAACTGGGTTTGAATCACTGCCTCTTCACTCACTAGCTTTGTGAACTTGGGCAAATTTTACTTAACCTCTCTGAAACTTAGTTTGCTCATCTGTAGAATGGGAACAAAACCTTCCTTGCTAGTTAGTTGACAGAGTAGGTAAGATCCTATATGTGAAGCAAGGAGAGGGTCATATATTTTTTCAAAAGTAGTATTTTCATCATCAAGATGAAAAGGAGACTCCTATTTTGTTTGTGAAGGCATTCTAGTGCTGAGTTATGTACAGTACTGACAAAGTGTGGAAACATGGGGATTAAAATGGCTCTGCGTGATATATAAACAGCTATTTCATTTGGGCAAGGACTTAAATGCACATTAATGCATACACACACCGCACATATATACATCTGCTTTTATGTAAATGGGGTAGATACATAGTGATATTCTTCAAGCAGCTTTAATTTTTTTATTTTTTGCTGGTTTTACCCCTTTCTTAGCATAACATACCATCTCTAGCATACCACAAATCCTTGTTAACAAACTAATATATTGCATTCTGTATTTTTATCCATATTCATATAAAATAACTTACATATATATACATACACATGGTTTTACAAAAATAATAGGTTCCTATAATGATCTTTCTGCATCTTGCTATTCTTAAAAATCTTTCTGAGTTAATAAATACACTCTATTGTTTTTAGTGGCTGCATAATACTCCAAAGTACAAATGTTCTGTAACTAGGTCAGCTGTACTTCAGTTGAAGGCTACTTGCTTTGTTTCTACTGGTTTGTACTAAGAACAATGTTCCAATAAGCACTCTTATATCTCTACCATTATAAACTTTTAAAAATATATTCAAAAAATAATTTTATATAAAGATCTTTTATTTTTACAGGAAAGATCCTGAGAATGGGTTTTTCAGGTCAAAGGGATTATGCAATTTTTATTTTAAACAAATGTTTCCAGATTGCATCCAAAAAAGTCTGTAACAATTTACATTTCTGCCAACCCCATATGAGAGTATGCTCTTCCCCAAATCCCTGGCAGCAGTGGGTTTTGCCTTCTTATTTTTGTTTGTTTGAGGATTTTCTTTTTATCATGGACATTTTCAAACATCTTGAAACCAAACACAATAGTATAATGAGCCCCCAAATACTCACAACTCAGCTTCAGCAATTACCAACATTCTGTCATTACCATGGCCTTCTTTTTAATTTTTGCAAATTTATGGACATAAAGCAATATACTTGTTACTTTTTAAAAATCTTGTTTTTGCATTTCTCTGACTGGTAGTGTTTTTGAGCACATTTTCACACGTTTGGAGTTCATCTTATGTAAGAGCCTATTCATAGCCTTTGTATATTTTTTGGTTGTTTGTCTTTTTCTTGTCAATTTATAGGAGCAGTTTGTTATTATACATGTTAATCTTTATATTCTGTGTTGCCAATACTTCTGATGTTTGTTTATGGTATATTTTGCCCTTCTAAGTTTTTAAAATTTTTTATATATTTTAAGTATACATATTTTTCTTTTTTCTTTTACAGCTTCTATATTTTCTGTATCACAAAAGAAACTACCCACCACCACCACCAAATGTAAGCTGGTACAACCACTCTGGAAAGTTGTTTGGCAAAATCTACAGGAGATGAACATATATATATCCTATGACCTAGAAGTTCTGCTCCTAAGTATGTACGCAACAGAAATGCATAGATATGTTCACCAAAAGACATGTGCAAGAATATTCATAGCACTCCATCATCTCCAAAAACTGGTAGGGGAAAAAAATCCTAATTCCCATCAACACTAGGATGGATAAATTGTGGTATATTCATACAACGTAATACAGCAATGAGAGTGAACTACAACTACACTTGATGACATGGACAATCTCACAAAAATATTATTGAAAAAGAAACCAGACACAGAAGAGAATATATGGTCTGATTCTATTTACATAAATATCAAAAATAAGCAAAATTAATTTATGGTGTTAGAAGTCAGGGTAGAGGTTGCTCTTAGAATGGGGTATAAGGGACCTTGTGGGGTTGCTGGTCATATTCTGTTTCTTGATCTATGTACAGGTTAAACAAATGTGTTCACTGTATGACCTATGATTTGTTCACTTTTCTGTATGATATATTTCAATAGAAAGTTGACAAGATCCACTTGAAAATCTGCAAACAGATGTTTATAGCAGCTTTATTCATAATTGCCAAGACTTGGAAGCAACTTGTCCTTCACCGGGTGAATGGACAAATAAACTGTGGTACATGTAGACCAAGGAATGTTATCCAGCACTAAAAAGAAATGACCTATCAAACCATGAGAAGACTTAAGGAAACTTAAACGCATATTACTAAGTGAAAAATGTCATTATGAAAAGGCTACATACTGTATGATTCCAACTACATGACATTCTGGAAAAGGCAAAACTACGGCGACAGTAAAAAGATCAGTGGTTACCAGAGATTGAAGGGGAAAGAGGGATGAACAGGCAGAGCACAGAGCGTTTTTAGGGCAATGAAAATACAGTGGTGTATTACACTATAACGATGTATACCTGTCACTGTACATTTGTCCAAGAGAATGTACAACCCAAGCGTGAACCCTAAACTGTGGACTTTGGGTGATAGTGATGTGTCAACGTAGGTTCATCACTTGTAACAAAGTCACCATTCTAGTGGGGGATGTAAATAATGGAGCCAGCTCTGCAATTTTAAGGGCAAGAAGTATATGGGAGATCTCTGGACCTTCCATTCAATTTTGCTATGAACCTAAAACTGCTCTAAAAAATAAAATCTATTTTTAAAAAAAGAGTGAGAAAGATTTACTTTCTTCCTGGTGGATAATTATGCCATGGCATTTATTGAATTTTCCAATGAATTAAAATACTATCTTTATTATTTATTAAATTCTCAAATGTGTGGATATACATTTCTGGATTCTCTATTTGATCCCACTGACATATTTTTCTATTTGTCAACTCCTGTGCTGAAATTATATTGATATTGTAGTTTTTACAGTATGTGCTTATACCCTGAAAGACAAGCCCCCTTCTCATTATTCTTAATTTTCACACTTTTCTTGGCTATTCTCAGGCATTATTCTTATATATGATCTTTATTTTAGCCAAATATTTTTTTCCATACATTTATTTATTTATGGCTGCGTTGGGTCTTCGTTGCTGCGCGCGGGCTTTCTCTAGTTGCGACGATCGGGGGCTACTCTTCGTTGCGGTGCACGGGCTTCTCATTATGGTGGCTTCTCTTGCTGCGCAGCACGGGCTCTAGGCACGTGGACTTCAGTAATTGTAGCACGCAGGCTTCACTAGTTGTAGCTCACGGGATCTAGGCACATGGGCTTCAGTAGTAGTGGCACGTGGTCTCTAGAGTGTAGGCTCAGTAGTTGCAACGCACGGGCTTATTTGCTCCATGGCATGTGGGATCTTCCTGGACCAGGGCTCGAACCAGTGTCCCCTGCATTGGCAGGCAGATTCTTAACAGCTGCACCACCAGGGAAGTCCCAATTTTAACCAAGTTTTAAAGACCGTGGAGTAGATTTAGTATTACAGCAATAATAGAATTTCATTATACTTACAATTTAATGTAGAGAGAATTAATATTTTAATCACATTAAGTGTTCCCACATAGTCATATCTTTTTATTTGTTCACATTTTGTTTTACAGCCTTCATAAGACTTTATAGTTTTCATATAGGTCCTGTGCCTTTCTAGTTAAATTTATTCCTAAGGACTTTCTTTTTATTGCTATCTATCATGATTGGAATATTTTTCCCATTACCATTTCTGTTTTTCACATTCTTTTGCTAGAATGGAGAAACGTTATTGGTTTATGTATGTGTCCAGAAGCAGAGCACAAACCGAGGTGTGGCGAATAAATGTAACTTTTTATCTTTATAACTCAATTTAACTTTTTATTTTAAGCTCCCTTGTGCCAGGTGGAAGAAATTCATTCCCATCTGGCTTCTCCCAGCTTTTCTCCAGGGTGGGTTTAAATTCCATAGAGTTTACATAGTGCCAGGAAGCAAGACGGCACTGAGTCCTTGTCATGATCTGTCCCAGCCGCCATCCCCTGAGATGCCCATGGTCTCATTGTGTCCTATCTCTTGTCCTTACTGGTCTCTACTGCATTGTCCCTTTTTCTTTTTGTAGAGCCTTTCCCTCTCTCTCTCTCTCTCTCCCTCTCCCTCTCTCTCTCTCCCTCTCCCTCTCCCTCTCTTTCTGCTTCCTCATCCCTTCTCTGAGGCAATAAATTCAGAGCAGCCTCACTCAAATAGGAGAAGGGCTGTCAGGGGAAAAAGAAGCTCTGGAAGGGAAAACATTGTTAATATTTCAACATAGTACCCACCAGACGTATAGGCGCAGGAAAAAAACAACACTGGGGGAAATACGACAGAATGTTAACAGAGATGCTGTGTTTCCAAGAGGTGGAACAATGAATGAGTGTTCTTTTCTTATTTATATATTTTTTTTGAACTTTGCAAAGTTTCTAAAATGGGTATTACTTATATCATCACACACACACAAATTATCTAAACCAGTTCACTTGTAGTTTGTAGTCTATGCAAATCAAATTTATCGCATGAGAAATTCCTGTGAATCCAAGCATAATTAACAAACACAATGCACATTCCGAAACAAGTGTACAGTGCACAAAATATAAAGCCTAAAGAAGGGCTCATCCACAAGTTCAGTAGCTTGGGTTGGTCTCTAGAGTGGCAAGCAACCACTTTGGTTATGAAGTTAGGTTTGACGGTATTGGATGAGCTAAGCATGAAGGAGTAACCAAGTGAACCAAAGACTTCATGATGTACATATTTCTAAGAGAGGTTTCTGCGCCATGAGGGAGTCGGGCTTTCCAAGGCTACAGCTGATGACAATGTGGTGAGAGGATGCCTTAGGTTTGGCAGGTTCTTGTAAACAGAGCCTGAGACAGGGATTCTTGCTCAAGTGACATGTTGGGAAGAACTCTTTAAGAGAAGGGGAGTGAGGGAAGCAGGATGGGGCAGGGGGAAGAGCCAAGGAAGGAGGGGTCTCAGCTGGAGACCGGCTTCAGCTGCATCTCACGGGGACCTCTCGAGCACAAACTGCACCACAGAGTTCGTCCCACCTTGAGGCAAAAGGGCCGGTCTTTTGTACCCCGTGTCCGTCAGTCATGGGCAGGGGGCACTGGGCTGCTCCAGTGGCCAAGGGCAATTCTGTAGAGAAGTAGGCACCCGTGAGCCCCTAGCACTCCCCCGTGCCCAGCAGCTGGGGAATGCAGATGCCAGCCACGAAAGACTGACTTGGGGTTACTTGGGCAAGCCTGGGTGACCATGAGCTGATTACAGTGTGGGTCAGGGTCAGCGTGCAGGAGCAGGTGACACTGAAGACACCAGAGATGACAGCAGAATTGGGGGTGGGGATGAAAGCTATGGGCCAGCCAGCAAAGTCTTCATTGACTGTGGGCGGTGTGACCGGAGGGCCAAGGATGACAGAGAGAAGGAGGGGGAGATGGTGGCAGAGCCAGGCTGCACGACCCTCAAATCAGCAGGGATTTTTACACAAAGAAGGAGAAATGAATGAGTCAAACCTTGAAAACCAGCTGGACCCCTGCAGGCCCTCCCTGAACCAAGTCTGCCTGCAGCTAGGACTAACGGCCATAGCCAGGCAGCCTTTCATGTGTGCGTTTGATATCTAATGCTTAGGAATCTGCAAGTTCTATGAAAACAGAGACCTTATCTCTCCTGCTTCCCAGCCTGTGGTAATAGATAAATATCTATTGAATGAATAACTGAACCAACCAATTAATCTGTCGTTTATCATTTCTCAATAGAGGCCACTGGCATAGTAACAAAGAGCACAAGCTCTGAGGTCAGACATCTGAATCTGAATCCCAGTTCTGAGCCCCAGCTGTTACATGGGAAATGCTGTGAAGATTAAATGAGTTAATGATGGATGTAAAGCACTTGGTACAATACTTGGCAGGTGGTACATTCTCCATAAGGGCCGCCGTTGGTAACATCCCTTTTCCAGGAAAGCTCAGAGCCATCCCTTACGGGGTGACCGAGGGATGCAGGTGTGAGTGCGATGGGAAGGGCGGGGGAAAGAGCAGAATTACGGGCTGAGGTTGCGCCCCGGCCCCTGCGCGTCCAACTGGCCCAGCCCGGGGCGGAGTCTCTTCCTGCCGGGCGGGAGCCCAGCGGTCCCCTGGTGGCCCCGGGGACCAGGACAGCTGTGTGGACGCCGTCTATGCGGGCTATGGCGAGCGCGGCCCGGGGATCCGGCCCTTGGTCCCCGTTCCTGCTGCAGCTCGCGGCGCTGCTCGGGACGCTCGAACCACAGGTGAGAAGCGGGCGGACACGGAGCCTCCAAGGTCGGGGCCGGGGGCGCAGACGGCTGGGGCGCGGCGGGAGCACAGCGGGCTCCTCTCCCTCCCCCGGGTCCGGGTCGCCCCAAGTCGGCCCCTGGCCTGAGAAAAATTCCTAGCTTTGGGGAGTTGCCGGTTGCCCCACGAGCTGGAGAGACTTGCCCGCGCGGAAGAGCGCAGGTAGACCCAACACCCCGCGCGTCCTGCAGCATGGGGGTGGGGGTGGAGGGAGGGGACCCTCGCTTTCCTGCCAGGCGTCCTAAAACTTCTGGAACCCCGGCTTCCTTGGAACTCAGGATCCACTTGAAGGTCCTCTGTCGAGAAATGCGCCCATACACCCAGCTTTACAGACAAATTCAGGCGGATCACAACGCTCCCCCCTTACCCGTGACTGGACCCCTGATTCACAACCTCTGGGATCAATAAGCCGGAGGTATGGGTATCTGGTGCAGCCCTGCCAACAGCGGAAAAATCCAGTCTTACAGAAATGCAGTGAGAAGGCAAAGCCAGGACTAGAACCCACGTGTCCAGCCTGGAGCCCCCAGAGCAGTTATTGGGATCATAGAGGCAACTGCTCATGCCACCCCGTGCCCACTTCCAGCTCAGGACCCAGATGACGGTTGCCAAGTAAGAATGTGAGCACAGTGTGGCCAGATCGGGTGTTTCCAGAAAAAATGAGAAAAAAAACTAGAAATGAGAAAAATGAGAAATCTTGATTTTTTTTAAAGTGAAATCTTTCCAATTTTTAAAAACTTGGTAGCTAATTATAAACGAAATTTTAAAAACGATGATGGTCAAACGAAACTCAACAGTGGGCAATCAGTCCGCAGCTTCTTCTCCAGATCACTTCTCCCTCCTGCCACGCTGCAGATCACAAAACAGGCCCGGAGAAGAGAGGACCCGAAGGTAGTTTCCTGACTCTACTCCGAAACCATTGGCTTGGCCCCAAGCCTGAGGGTCCTGGAGCAGGATGTGGCCTTTGCAGGGGTGCGGCTAGGCCACCCGGATGTTAGGGTTCCTGCTAGGAGCTCAGCCCCACCCTGTTTGCTCAAGGAAGGGCTGGAGCAGGTGAGTTAGCCCAGCAGGGGCCAGACGCAGGGCAGCACCAGCCCTCCCTCCCTTGGCCACCCCCCCACTTGGTCCAGGGGGCCTGCTGGAGCCTGGCACCAAAAGCAGCTGGGCCGGTTTGGGGAGACGGAATGGGTTGGGGGAGGCAAAGGAGAAAGGGACCGGGCACTGGAACCAGAGAGATGGTGTTCAAGTCCCAGTTCTGCCACTTATCTGTGTGGCTGGAGGCTAATTACCTAACCTTCCTGAGCCTTAGTCTCCTTCGCCTGTGCAATGGTGAGAATAACAGCACCAATCTCTTAGGGAGGCTGTGAGGGTCACTGAAGTCCTTTTGTAAAGGAGCCAGGCCCCCCGGCTCCCACCATAACCCCTCTCTAGGGTCGTGGAGGTCAGTGGGAGGAGCCAGCAGCTTCCCCAGTCCTCCTTCCTTCTTTCTCTGTTTCCCTCTAGGGGAAGGGGAGTCACAGCCAGCCCTGCCTGGAGCAAGCACTAGGGCGGTCCCAGGCCTCTCAGAAGAGGTGACTTTGTTTCCACTGCAGGTTCAGACCTTCACGCCAGAGAACCTCCTGTTCGTGTCCACCCTGGATGGAAGTCTCCACGCACTGATCAAGCAGACAGGGGACTTGAAGTGGACGCTGAAAGACGGTAAGCAAGGGCAGTCACTCCTCCCTCCTTGGATCTCGCGTTGGGGGGAGGTCACCTTGGCGTGGACGATAAGAACATGGGGTCTAGAATCCAAGAAGCAGGTGTCCGCAGGCAGCTTTACCACTTACCAGCTGTGTGACTTTGGGAAAGTCACTTCACCTCTCTGAGCCTCAATGTCCTCACCTGTAAAAGGGGGCCAAGGGTAACAACCCTACCTCACAGAGTTCTCGGGAGGATTACATTACACTCGTGACAAATGCTTGGCTTGGTGTCTGGCACCCAGTAAGCACCAATGTGAGGTATGCCTTTCAACGGGGAGTCTACTCATGCCCCTGTCCCTGTCCCTACAGATCCCATCATCCAGGGGCCCATGTACGTCACAGAGTAAGTGGACCCCAAGGAGCGGGCAACTGAGAGATGGGGAAGCCATAGTTGCCTGGAGGGGCGGGTGGGCTGGAAGCAAGGGAGAAGATTTGGGTCCGGAGCTCTGTGGTGCCTCCTTTGAGGGTGGGCCCCTACTGGCAGGGAAGTTGGAGGGGAGGAGCCCTCTTGGAACCAGGGGGCGTGCACCCAACCTTCTCCCGTTCCTCTCTGCCCCACAGGACAGCCTTTCTCTCAGACCCAGCTGATGGCAGCCTGTACATCTTGGGGACGCAGAAACAACAGGGATTAATGGTGTGTTTCCTACAGTGCTTGGGATGGGTGAGGGTCAGGGCTTCTGTTAGCCAGAGCACTGAAAGGGTGCAGGGCTGTATGGTCAGAATCCAAGTGTCCTGCAGAGGGTGAAGTCTGAGAGCACTGGGGGAAGGCTGTCTGGAGGGGTCTGTTGAAAGGGGGTGGTAGGGTGACTCTGGCTGTGTCTGCAGAGCAGGTTGACCGGATGACTGTCAGGCCTCTGAGGGCGTCACGGGGGGTTCTCCAGGGGACTCTGAGGGTTTTAAGGGGAAACCTATGTATCAGTTAGCTTGTGCTAAATAACAAATTGCCCCCAAACTCAAACTAAAAATACAAACCATTTATTTAACTCATCATTTTGTGAGATGACAGTTTAGGCTGGACTCAGCTGGGTGGCCTTGACTGAGTTTGCCCAAGCATCTGTGGTCCGCTTCCGGTCAGCTGGCTCTCTTTCTGAAAACTCGTTGGTAGTTGGCTGGCTTTTGATGGGGGCAACTGGGCCAGGGGTCTCTCATCTTTTAACAGGCAAGCCTGGGCTTGTTCACATGGTATCAACAAGGGAGCCAGAAGCAGCAAGAGAGGGCGAGGCCAGTGCATGAGCATTTTTCAAGCTTTGCTTATACAGTCGTCCCTTGGTATCCACAAGTCAATCGTCCCCCACCACCAAAATCCAAGGATGCTCAAGTCCCTTATTTAGAATGGCACAGTATTTGCATATAACCTACACGCATCCTCCCATATACTTTATTTTTTTTCACATTTATTTATTTATTTTGGCTGTGCCTGGTCTTAGTTGTGGCATGCGGGATCTTTAATTAGTTGCAGCATGTGGGATCTTTTAGCTGCGGCATGCATGCGGGATCTAGTTCCCCGACCAGAGATCGAACCTGGGCCCCCTGTACTGGCAACGCGGAGTCTCACCCACTGGACCACCAGGGAAGTCCCCCTCCCATATACGTTAAACCATCTCTAGATTACTTATAATATCTAATACAATGTAAATGGTATGTAAATAGTTGGCAAGTGTGCGGCAAATACAAGTTTTGCTCTTTGAAACTTTCTGGAACTTTTTTTCCCAAATATTTTCAATCTGAATTTGACTGAATCTGTGGGTTCGGAGCCAGCGGATAGGGAGGGCCGACGGTACCGCATTCGCTAAAGTCTCATCAGCCAAAGCTGGTCATGTGGCCAAGCGCAGAGTCAGGCAGTGTCAGAATTCTGACTGTGCCATGGGATGCCTACCGGGATGGTCTTACGCATGTGATTTAGGAAACCGAATTGGTAAGAAATGTTAGCACGTGAGCAGGCAAGGTCCCAGCAAGCAGGTGGCACACTACAACGGGAGAGTTTGAGGCGGTTTTATTAACGGGATTCCTTACAAAGGTGTGGGCCGAGGTAGGAAACCGCAGGGCAGGGTGCTGTGTCCTATGGCCCATACCGTGGGGTGCCACGTATCAGCCCTAAGCTCAGAGGAGGGGAAGGATCCAGAGGGGGCTTGAGGAGAGGACCACCGGGAAGGAGCTGAGGCCTTTGGGGGAGGGACACAGCCAGCCCTCCATGACTCTGTGGAGAGGAGACCCAGGAACACTCGCCTTGATTCTGCCCCTTCCCCGTATCCCAGCCCCCGACTGGAAGCCAGAGCACAGGGCGCCCACTGATGGAATCTAAACAAGTATGTCTCCCATGGGGAGGGCCGGGTGGAGAGTGGACCTCCAGTCCCATCCAGCTCTGGGGGTCATCACTGGGTCTTATGGGCAGGTGTGGTTGTGAGTCTCATCACTCTCCCCGCATCTGGGATAGAGTCCAGTCGCCCTGACAAAGCACACCAGGGCCAGCTCACTCGTGCCGTCTCTTCGCTCACCTACAGGCACCCATGCATGCACACACCTGCACACACACCGATCAACTTATTGAATGTGCCAGCTCTGGGGCTTCACCCAGCTTGTCCCCAAGAGTCTGGAACCCTCTTCCATTCTGCCTCTGTTTCCCCAACTCAGTCAGGATGAGCCGCAGCACGCTGCGACAACAGCACACAAAGCTCCGTGGCTCCAGAGAGCTTGCTTCCTGCTTACAGCGTGTGCCCAGCGTTGGTCCCCCGGGGGCTCTGTACACTGTGGTCTACTGGAGACCCAAGCTGTTAGACACTCCATCGCAACCGAGGCTTCTCAGTCACCAAAGCAGAAAAGGAGAACGAGGTGAAGCACACCCTGGCTCTTGTAGTATCCATGTGGACCTGGTCTCTTCTGCTCCCTCCCTCTGGCTAAAGCAAGTCTCATGGCTGTGCCCACTTTAAGCAGGAAAAGAAATATAATCCACCGGGAGCCCAGAAGAAGAAGCAGAATATTTGTGAGAAGTGCTCCCCTTCCCCTGGCTGTTTCCTACTCATCCCTCAAGTCCCAATGTAACAGCCAAACTCCTTCCCAGTCCGTGATCTTGCCTCCAGCTGACCTCACTTTCGGCCACTCTGCCCCTCTCCATCCCCACTCCTGGTGCACCGGCCTCCTTGCTGTTCCTTAAACATGCCAGTTGGTAGGTGGCCCTGCCGTTGGCCTCAGCATTCTGTCCCTCTGCCCAGAGCACTCTCCCTCCACATGACCCTGTGGCTCACTCCTCCCTTGGCTTGGGTACTTACTCCCTAGCTGGGCTATGTGATATAACATCTCAAATCAGTGTCTATCCTAGTTCTCTGAGTTTGTTTTGATAATATTTACCACTACCTGGCATTATGGTTTATGTGTTTTTGTTTGTTTATTATCACACACACACACACACACACACACACACACACACCAGAAATGTAACTCTGTGCAGAAGGGCACTTGGTCAGTCTTGGTTACAACAGAGTCCTAGCACCTGGCTAGTAATAGGTGCTCATTAAACGGTTGTTGAATGAATGAATAAACAACTGAACTTCTTCCATCAGTCCATCTTCAGTCCCCCACATCTGCATCAGGTACTCTCAACTTCATGTGCTCCCCTGTCATGCACTAACCGTACCAACCATAGGTTGTATGGACTTCTTTTGTTGTCCATCCTGACTGAGCCCCCGGGAAGCCCCGACTCTCTTTCCCTCAGTACTTGCTTGTGCCTGGGGTGCTGTCTGGCAAGAGCTCTGTATGTGGAGTTTGGGGATCTTTTTCACTTTGATATAATTTCAAATGTAAGGAAAAAATGCAAAGATAGTTCAGAGCAATTGTTTATTCCCTCTACCCAGATGCGTCAATTTTTAACATCTTATCACTTTCACTTTATCATTCTCTCTTAACAGATGGATAATATTACACATGTGTGTATAAAATTTCTTTTTCTGAACTATCTGAGAATGAGTTGCAGACGTTATGCTCCTTTACTCCTAAAGCGTCATTGTGCATTCCTAAAACAAGGATTTTCTCCTACATAGCCTGAGAGTAAATTATCAAAATCAGCAGATTTAACGTTGATACAATAGTGTTATCTAATCCACAATCCATATTAATTTTGTCAAGTTCCTAATGGTGTGCTTTATTGTTTCCAGTCCAGAACCCAAACCAAGACCACCCCTTGCATTTGGTCCTCATGTCTCTTGGGTGGAACAGTTCCCCAGCCTCTCCAAGGTTGTCATGGCCACTGAAGTTTTCAAGTCTCAGCAAGTGTTTTTGAGGTGGTCAGGCCAGCATCATGTGATCAGGTGGCATCTTGGCACTGGGAGTGGGATTTTCTGCAGCGCCTCAAGAGGTTGTGTAGCAGAGTGGTTAAGTGTGAGGGGTCTGGAAACTAACTGGCTATGCTCAAGGCCTGGCTCTGCTACTTAGCAGCTGTGTGATATTAGCCACATTACTTAGCCCCTCTGGGAATGGATATGATAATAATTGTACCTAACGAATAGGCTGTATGTGCTTCTCTGCTATTTCCACTCCCCAGAGACTGCCGTTCACCATCCCTGAGCTGGTTCATGCCTCCCCCTGTCGCAGCTCTGACGGCGTCTTCTATACAGGTAAGCGTCTCTCCAGCCTGGAGTCCTGGTCCAGCAGGGACTGGACCTAGGTCAGGACAGGCCAGCTAGGCACAGCACGGAGAGGCTGCACACCCTCTCCAGGCCATCTTGAGAGCGAGCACATTTCCCACCTCCACAGGCCGGAAGCAGGATGCCTGGTTTGTGGTGGACCCTGAATCAGGGAAGACGCAGATGACCCTGACCACAGAGCGACCCTCTACCCCCCGCCTCTACATCGGCCGGACGCGTGAGTCAGGCCCCAGCTGCTCCTCGAGCTCTGGGAAGCCCCCCTTTTGCTCTGCCCAGGCCTGGCAATTGCTATCCACGCTGGGTCCAGGCCAGTCAATCACTCTGTCAGTCAACAAACACTTCCCTGAGCACTGAACAAGGAGCGGGGGACACAGCAGTGAGCAAAACAGACCTAGTTTCTGCTATCCTGATGCTGTTTGAAGACTCTGGCCTCCAGGCTGGGTGCTCGGGAAGCCCCCGCCCCCATGAGACGATGTCCCCTGGATGGGAATAGAGGAGCACCACGTGGGCGCTCCTGGTAACCCTGCTTCTGGGTGTCCCCAGAGTACACGGTCACCATGCATGACCCCAGGGCCCCAGCCCTGCGCTGGAACACCACCTACCGCCGCTACGCAGCAGCCCCCGTGGACGGCTCACCTGGGAAATGTGAGTGCCTCCCTTCTCTGGCTCCACCTTGGAGCAAGGTCCCCAACTCAGGGAACCCTGAGTGGTATCCACGACCAACCCCACCACATTCTGACCCACCTGAACTCCTGAGGGACCCCACGTACTGAATGACACACCCTTGATAGACAGCCCTAAGTGACCCCTCTCGACACCCAGCCTGACCCTCCTGTACCTTGAGCAGCTCTTAACATCCTAATTCCTCTGTACTCCCAATAAGCCCAGCCAGGTCACCCTGGGTGCTCCCCACCTCCTGAGTGACCCCAAACAACCCCTGCACACCCTGAGCAGTCCCCCAAATGTTGAACAACCCCTGACAGATGACCCTAAGTGACCTCCCCCAGACTCACCACCCCCTTGATATTATAACTGTCCTTCCCTATGTTTCCTAAAACTACAAATGTTAGATTTTTAACCTTTGGTAATATGATATTACAAAGAAACTGCTTTTCTTCTGTTATTGTTCAGCTCAGTCATCTTCATATATGCTTAATCCTTCTAGTTACTTGGGTTATTGCATCTTCTTCTTTTTTTTGTTTGTTTGTTTCATTTCCCTTGGTATACCAGTGTCTTTGTTACTGGTTCCTAAGAACTCATTTATGACTAAGGATGCTAACCATTTGTCAGGCAATGCAAATGAAACGCCATATTTTATTGCCATCAATTTACTATGGTGTTTTGTATTTTAGTTGTGTATTAAAATATAATCATGTGTTTTTAAAAAAATAATAACTCTCCTTCCCAAATGCCTGAGTGACCCCAAAGGTGCCCCAAGCCACCTCTCAGACCCTGACTCCACCATTCCACGAGAGAACTCATGCAGGCGACCTTGACACATCACAGGTGACACCCAGAGGGCCCCTGGCTGACACCCTTCACCTTCTAAATGACTTCCACGCTACCCACATGTCTCCAGACCTCCCTGACTGACCAGCAGCCAGACCATGACTGACTACCCCACATCCTAAGCGACAAGGACTGGTTCACACACCTGAGTCGCCTTTGGATGACCATGACTGACCCCCTACGTCTTACACAGCTGCCAGCTGACCCTGATCAAAGTGACCCAGTGAACTTCCTATGTCCTGATTACCCTCCAGGTGATCTCACCTGACCTCCACGTACCTGAGCGGCCCTCCTGATGGCCCACCCTCAGAGCAGCTTCCCCACCTCAAGATGCTCCGAGGTGCCTCAGGTCAGGGCTCCCTGACCACATCTCCTCAGCCATCTTTCTTGGCAGACATGAGCTACCTGGCATCCTGTGGGATGGGCCTGCTGCTAACGGTGGATCCAGGAAGCGGGGCGGTGCTGTGGACCCAGGACTTAGGCGTACCTGTGGTGGGCGTCTACACATGGCACCAGGACAGCCTGCGCCAGCTGCCCCATCTCACACTGGCTCGGGACACCCTGCACTTCCTTGCCCTCCGCTGGGGCCACATCCAACTGCCCGCCTCAGGCCCCCAGGACACTGCCACTCACTTCTCTGCCTTAGACACCCAGCTGCTGTAAGTGCCCACGCCTGGGGACTGGGGAGGAGCTTCTGCAAGTGTTGTAGCCCAGGTCCAGTGGGCAGGTGTGATGTCCGACCATGACACGCCAGTGCAGCTGAACCAGGGGTCAAAATATTTCAAGCAGTTTGGTAAATAACCAGTGCCCTGCACCACCCCCCATGTGCTCCCAGGACCCCCTGGTTGGCCCCACTGTTCAGCAACTGATAGGGTAAAGTCTGGCCTAGGAGGGGCCTCCATGTCTCTACCCCAGTGCTACAGCAGGCACCTGTTATGCTTGGTAGGTACTATGTGTTTACTGATTGTTGAAAACTTTAAATATGAACCTTCCTTGCAACACCAAATACATTAGTGTCCCCATCTTGGGGAGCCGGAAGACAGACTGGGAAAATTGGGGATTATCCGTTCTTTCAGTTCATCCCACAAATATTAATTGAGCACTTGCTATGTAGCAATTGCTTGCTAGGCTCTGGGAGTACAGTAATACAGCCAGTGTTCCTACCTACAAAAATCTCAGAGTCTAGTAGGGGAGACAGGTACGTAAAGACGTAATCATAATATGGTATGATAAAGGATGAGATAAGAGAAGTATAGGGTGTCATGGGAATGTATAGGAAGGGCACTGAAATCAAGACTGGGGGCAGAAGGTAATCATAGAAAGCTTCCTAGAGGAAGGGACCTATAAGTTGAAACCTAAAGGATGAAGAGGAAACGAGAGAGAGAGAGAGAGAGAGAGAGAGAGAGAGAGAGAGAGAGAGAGAGACCATGGCAATCAGGGAACAGATTAAGTTAACAAAATAAATTAAGGCTGGAGCACGGCTCTGAGCAGAGAATAAAGTCTGAGGCTGTTAAACAGGGATCTTGTAGGATCATTTAAAGGGTTTGGGACAAGGCTAAGGAGAAGCCACTAGAGGGTTTTAGGCAAAGAAGTGATTTGATCGTATTTTCATTTCAGAAAGATAACTGGCTGCAGTGTGAAGAGTATCTTAGAATTGTGGGGAGGAAGTGTTCACAGAATATTGCATTAGTTCAGGCAGGAGATGAAGACACTTTGGACCAGGGCAGAAACGCTAGAGATGGAAATAAGTGGAGGGTAACAGATATTAAGAGGAAAAACCAGTACAAATTTGGTGATTAGAACAAGGAGTCAACCATTTTGCTCAGGTTTCTAGAGGCGCATGAGTGCGGTCGTTTTCAAAGGTAGGGAGCACTGGAGGAGGAAGTGGTGGGGGTGAGGAGGAAGTGGGGGAAGAACGGGGAGGAAGTGGGGGAAGAAGGGGGAGCTAAGGAATGAGGAAATGAGTTCAGATTTAGAAGATTGAGCTCATGGAAGAGGTCTGGGCTAGAAATAGATTTAGAAACAATGACTACAGAGCTTGTATCAGTTAGCTTTTGCTATATAACAAATCAGCCCCAAAATTTAGAGCTTCAAAACAAACAAACATTCATTATTTTTCAAGATTCTGTGGGTCAGCTGGGTGGTTTTCTGGTTTGAGCAGCCAGATGGTGGCTTGGCTGGGCCTGGACAATCTAGAATAGCTTCACTCAGCTCTCTCGTAGTTGGTGGACTATTTAGCCTATGGGATGTCAAATGAGGTCTCTCATGCCCCTGCAGACTAGCCTGGGTTTCCTTCTTTGGTGGTCCCGGGGTTCCAAAGAACCCCATGAGAGGGCAAACGCCAGTGCACAAGCATTTCTCAAGACTGTGTTTGTGTCACATCTGCTATTGTCTCACTGGCCAAAGCAAGTCACTTGGCCCAGCCCAGAGTCAGTGTGGGCGGGGATAATACAAGGAAACGGGTACTACGGTGACTGAAACTACCCACCACCATCACTCATTCTCCTCCCCCTTTTCCTCTCCCCCACTAGGATGACGCTGTATGTGGGGAAGGATGAAGCTGGCTTCTATGTGTCTAAAGCACTGGTTCACACAGGGGTGGCCCTAGTGGTGAGAAGGTTCTCTGAGGGGCTGGAAAGAGGGGATAGAGCAGGAGAGAAGTCTCCCCCCACCACTCCTGACTCTCCACCTTCTTCCATAGCCTCGTGGACTGACCCTGGCCCCCACGGATGGCCCTACCACAGATGAGGTGACACTCCAAGTCTCAGGAGAGCGAGAGGGCTCACCTAGCACTGCTGTCAGATACCCCTCAGGCAGTACGGCCCTCCCTAGCCAGTGGCTTCTCATTGGTGAGACCCCCTCTACCCAAATTTAGAGTGGATAAAGGACCTGTGAGCTCAGTTTATGAGCTGGAAGGCTGAGATCACCTCCAACCCATTGACATTTTCCCTGCCCCTTAGGACACCATGAGCCACCCCCAGTCCTGCACACGACCATGCTGAGATTCCATCCCACCCCAGGGAGTGGGACTTCTGGGACCAGACCCTCAGGGGGCACCCAGGCCCCAGCTCTCTTCTTGGAGGTCAGTGCTAGTGGGGTAGAGGGCATGGGGGGAGGTGCGGCAGCGGGGGTGCAGCCCTTGGACCTTTTCCTCAGGCTTCTAGGAATAACATTCGGGGTGGGTCAACTGACCTCACAATTTCTCGGAAGGAAAACTTTCATTTGTTGTTATTGCCAGAAGAGTGTTAGAAGTGTTAAAAAGATATTGGCTATCTAAATTGTGAAACATGGGTCACAGTTTTCTTTATTCTTCTTCAGTTTAAAGTTTACAAAATATTTATCAAGTGAGAAAATGAAAATGGAAAAACTATAAAAGCATGTCCTCCTGGGAGAGGACTGGACAAGAGTTGCCAATAGTTCAAGTTCAGAAGGAACAGGCATGACCTGGAGACGTAATTCTCAAATCTGGTTGCTTATCAGAATCACCTAGGAGCCCACTCCACCCGCCCCCGCTGAATTCAGAATCTCTGGAGGTGGATATCTGAATTTTTTGGTGATGCCCCAAGAGTATCTGAAGTTTTAGTGATACCCCAGGAGATTGCTTGTCCTCAGCTAGATCTGAAAGACCAGTCCACTGGGGCACCATGGTGTTTCAGCAGCATGGAGAGTGCCAGGTTTCCCACCACTCACTCATCACCCCTTCAGCTAAGCCCAGCCCTATACTGGGTCATGAAGAAGGGTTAGGGGTTCCACAGTGGGAGGGGCTGCTAAGAGTGAAAGGTTCTTTGTCCCCAGCTCCTGAGCCTGAGCCGGGAGGAACCTTCGAACCTGGAGCTGCATCCTGAAGAGAAAACCCCAGACCTGCATCCAGGACTGGGACCCCAAGACCTGCTGGCAGCCAGCCTCACTGCTCTCCTCCTGGGAGGATGGCTTCTCTTCCTGATGAGGCAGGTAAGCCCATCATCCCTGGCCTCAGGCCCCTCTCATGGTCTTCCTAGGGGGAACTCTGGTTCTCTTCTCCAAGACCACTTGGCAACTTTCTCCCTCACCCAGATCCAATTCTGCCCCCTGCTGTCCTCTTGGCAGCTCCCAGAGCCCTTGATACTGTGCTCTTTATGCCAGTGCTCCAGGGACAGGCCATCTCAGGCACAGCTTCTGGGCCCATCATGGGTCAGGGGCTGGCCAAGGCTGGGCCCTCTTAGGCCCCCATGTTTCAGCAGCAGCAACAGCAGCTGGCAGAGAAGCAGTGGCAGCAGGCCTCCCTGGCACCTGCAGGCCCGTCTCACATCTCACAGGATGCTCAGTCTCAGCCCTCCGGGGCCACCCCACGGAGCCGCAAGAGGTTTCAAAACCCCCCAGAGCAAGACCAGCCACTCGAAGACCCTGAAGGTGAGCTTACATGAACAGGAAAGGACAAAGTCAGGGACAGAAAAGAGAGGGGAAGGTTTAGCTTCAAAGTCGGTGTATTAGAAGCCACTATAGTGGGGTAGCCAGGCCTAAATGAGTTAACAGGAGAGAACGTCAAATAGTGCCTGCTATGTAGTTCAGCCCTCTGAAAATGTTTTCCATCATTTTTACTGTTGTCGTTATGTTCAAGGACCCTGGATGCAGATAGAACTGGGTATAGATCTAACTCTACTAACTGTTAACTTTGATGAATTGCTTAACTCCTCTGAGCTTCAGTTCTCTCATCTGTCAAATGGGAATAATAACACCCACCCCATGACATCACTTCATGATGAGAGGTTACATCACCATTACTATCAAATCAGACTATGTGATGTTATTAATATTTGTGTTAAAATAACATCATATTTGGTAACAATAATAGTAAATCACCTAGGTACCATTTGGTTCCTTTTCTCTTTAGGGCTTTTTATTTTTTAAACGTTTCTCTTCTCTTTTCTCAATTTCATCCTATAAACAAGCCCTTTCAAGCTTCCTCTGGAATCTGTGGGATGCCCCAGGGGAACTTCCACATGCTTTTAGTGGTCAGTCCAGGCTACTTCTCTCCTGTTTCTTTGGCTCCGGGCTGGGCTGGCCTCGGTCCTTTGTGTGAACTGCTGCTGGACCCTCCTGTCACTGCTCAAACCACTGCCTTGGAGCCTTGGAGCCACTCTGCTGTGCCCTTAACTCAGCGTGAAGTCCGCCCCATGCTTGGCGTGCGGCTCCCGTGCGGCTCCCAAAGTTCCCCCTTGCGTTCGCCTCCCTGTGCTGAGAGGGAAGCAGCTCTCTTCCTCAGGGCTCAGCTCTTGTAGAAAACCCCCCGCTGCCGAGTTGCCTGAGCCCTGAGAGTTGCAGTTCCGATCACTTTACTGGCTCTGGGTGGGTCCAAGTAATACTCACCCCACTGCACCCTGAAACACTCATCTCCTTGGACCTTCTGACTCGAGCCAAGTCTTTCCCCAGATGACCCAGACTCCACTTGTCCCAGGTGGTTCTTGTCAAATGACCTTGCTGTTCCTCCTGCCATCATCGTTCAGGTGTCCCTCACGACCCCGGTCCACGGTCCCAGTCATTGACAGGATGGAATTCCTTCCCCAGACGTCTCAGTCCCCTTGTGAGTCCGCAGATACCGATAATCCTCAGAGGAGGAGAAAAAAAGATGTTGAATCCCAGCCCTGGCTCATCCTTGATATATAAAACACTTAAACTTCTTTACTCACTATAAGAAAATAATCAAAGTGATATCAGTGCTTCAGGACAAGAATCCCAGCTAGAGCTTGGTACCTTTGTTACAAAACTCAGTGGTAACAATCTCTTTATAATACTGGATTCCCTCTGGAATTGAAAAGAAACCTTTCTATTTCTTTCACTTTCTTCGTTTAAAGTTTTCATAAACTTTACTTTGGTGTTTTCATGACCTCTAGGCAAAGCCAGGAAAGGACAGGCTGTTACTAGGCTCTGTGATAAATGCTGTGATGCGGTTGGGGAGGCTACAGGGAGCTATAGGAACACAAAGGAGGGGCATGTAGCTCAGACATGGGGACATGGGAATTGTCCTGAAAGGCAAGTCTAAGCTGTGATCCCAAGGATAAGAAGGAATTACCCAGGTGAACAGGGAGGCGGGGGACAGCAGCAGTCCAGGTGGCACCAGTAGCAAGGGGAAGGTTCAGAGATGAGAGGAAGCAGGGTACACATTCCGGAAGCTGAAAGGAAGGTGGCAATCTCATGCTCATGGGTAGGTCAGGTGGATAAAGTAAACAAGTGAAGCAGCCACATAGGAGAGAGAATAGGGCATGATGGGACTGTGGTAAACTGGAGAACAGGTGCTTGGGCTCAGCCTGCCTTGCTTACTGCTGCAATCTCGACCCAGAGCATGGCTCAGGGAATATCTGTTGAGGCAGTGGCTGACTGGCCACTGCAGGTTCTTAAACAGCCCTTCTCAACTCAATAAATATATATGGAGTGAATATGTGCCGAGCAGGTGTGAGGAACAGGCAGAGTTAATAGGCTGGGACTTGCCCATCCAATAGGCAACAATATGGAGTCCAGTGTATCAAAAATCTTTAGTGCAGGGAGAGTCAAATAAACGAATGTGGCAGATGGCAGAAAAGCTTCAAGAACCACTCTCCAAAAAAGCCCCTGCCACACTGGCACCGTGTGGCAACCTATTCTTATTCTTAGGACCTCTATGTCAGGAACTCTGACTTTGGAAATCTTGCTTCTCCTTTTGGTGCGGGGAGAACAACGTTCCTCGGGACCTTTTTATGGTTCACAAAATCTACAGCGGGGTCCTGTCCCACTCTCATTTAACCTCCACAAATCCATCTACACGTGCCTGGTTGGGTGTCCTCCGGGACCACCGGCTACATGGTACATTCAGCGGCAAGTGGGCGCACTCAAGCCTGAACCAGAGTTAACACTGAGAGCTCACATTTATATGGCGCTTACTGTGTACCGGGCACTTTCCTAAATGCTGTGCGTGCATGAACTCGTATGATAGTCACAACATTTCTGTGAGGCGGATACTATCATAACGCTGATTTTATGGAAGAGAAAATGAAAGGTTCACGGCACCCCACCCCAGACTCACAAAGCCAGTAAGGAGCAGCTCAGGAACTCAAAAGCAGGTCAACTCTGGGATGTTGCCTCTGTTTGCATTTTGGCAATACCCATGAAGACAGGTGACCACTTTAATGGTTTCCCAACCCGTGTACAAGAAGCAACACAATACATCACATGTTCTTGAGGTTTTCAGAGGGAATTCTGACTGTACACTGCTTCCCCATCGTGTGACAACTTTTGATTACTTTAGAACTTCTCTCCTGCCTTTGCTGCTTCTCCATTACCATGATATGGAAGGCTGAGCAAATGGTGAATATCTTTGTGCAGACTGAGCCTCCCGGCTCATTATTATTGTTTTTTTTTTTTTTAAACATCTTTATTGGGGTATAATTGCTTTACAAGGGTGTGTTAGTTTCTGCTTTATAACAAAGTGAATCAGTTATACATATACATATGTTCCCATATCTCTTCCCTCTTGCGTCTCCCTCCCTCCCACCCTCCCTATCCCACCCCTCCAGGCTGTCACAAAGCACCAACCCAATCTCCCTGTGCCATGCGGCTGCTTCCAACTAGCTATCTACCTTACCACGTTTGTTAGTGTGTATATGTCCATGACTCTCTCTCGCCCTGTCACAGCTCACCCTTCCCCCTCCCCATAACCTCAAGTCCGTTCTCTAGGAGGTCTGCGTCTTTATTCCTGCCTTACCCCTAGGTTCTTCATGACATTTTTTTTCCTTAAATTCCATATATATGTGTTAGCATACGGTATTTGTCTTTTTCTTTCTGACTTACTTCACTCTGTATGACAGACTCTAGGTCTATCCACCTCATTACAAATAGCTCAATTTCGTTTCTTTTTATGGCTGAGTAATATTCCATTGTATATATGTGCCACATCTTCTTTATCCATTCATCCGATGATGGGCACTTAGGTTGCTTCCATGACCTGGCTATTGTAAATAGAGCTGCAATGAACATTGGGGTGCATGTGTCTATTTGAATTATGGTTTTCTCAGGGTATATGCCCAGTAGTGGGATTGATTGCTGGGTCATACGGTAGTTCTATTTTTAGTTTTTTAAGGAACCTCCATACTGTTCTCCATAGTGGCCGTATCAATTTACATTACCACCAACAGTGCAAGAGGGTTCCCTTTTCTCCACACCCTCTCCAGCATTTATTTTTTGATGATGGCCATTCTGACTGGTGTGAGATGATATCTCATTGTAGTTTTGATTTGCATTTCTCTAATGATTAATGATGTTGAGCATTCTTTCATGTGTTTGTTGGCAGTCTGTATATCTTCTTTGGAGAAATGTCTATTTAGGTCTTCTGCCCATTTTTGGATTGGGTTGTTTGTTTTCTTGTTATTGAGCTGCATGAGCTGCTTGTAAATTTTAGAGATTAATCCTTTGTCGGTTGCTTCATTTGCAAATATTTTCTCCCATTCTGAGGGTTGTCTTTTGGTCTTGTTTATGGTTTCCTTTGCTGTGCAAAAGCTTTTTAAAAACTTATTTATTTTTAGCTGCATTGGGTCTTCGCTGCTGCGCCCATACTTTCTCTAGTTGCGGCGAGTGGGGGCTACTCTTCGTTGCGGTGCACAGGCTTCGCGGGCTTCTCATTGTGGTGGCCTCCCTTGTTGTGGAGCACGGGCTGTAGGTGCGTGGGCTTCAGTAGTTGTGGCGCACGGGCTTAGTTGCTCCGTGGCATGTGGGATCTTCCCGGACCAGGGCTCGAACCTGTGTCCGCTGCATTGGCAGGCAGATTCTTAATCACTGCGCCACCAGGGAAGCCCCCTGGCTCATTATTTCTGCATTCAAGGCCAGAAGTCTGGCCTCCATCCCAGCATTGAGGGTGCTCCTGAAACTAGAGTTAGTTTTGAATCTAACCCAGAAAGCACATAGCAAGTCTTCACCTCATGCCAAGGGCATCCAGAGCAGGGAAGGCAGACACATAAGAGACAGGAAACGCAGCAGAACGAAGCAAGTAGGTACAGAAGAGGGGTCGGAAGTGCTCAGGGACCCTCACCTGGAGCCAGCTGATCATGGCTGGTTCAAACAGGCTTTCCCGCAGCTCTGTCCCTGCTTCCTGAGCTGCCGGAGAGACAGGCCCATCTTACTTGTGGGCGATGTGCTTCCAGCAAGGCCCTGGGCCCACACGCCTGAGTGTCCATGGTATACAAATTTCGGTTACTGCTTGCATCTCGTCAGGAGATGAGAGTGACTGTTTAAGCCAATAATCCAGAGCAGTGCTGAGGGACAGCTTAATACTTTTCTCACTGATCCCTGATGCTGATTTTCATTTGCTTTTCCAAGAGCTGATTAGAGAGACTGAAGCTGGCAGCTCTTCCTAAGGAGAGTGTTCTCAGGGCCACGGAGGGGCACACAGCTCTAGGGGCGCCAGATACACTTAGCTGCGAGCATGGGGCCCCTTGGATCTGAGCAAGGTGCAGCCTGGTGCATTGTGAGGGGTCTCTTGCAAGCAACCCAAAAGGAAGAGCAGTAACAGTCCAACCTCATCCTTCTTAACAGGAAACCAAGGCCTTCTGGGGAATCCCTGCTGCCCTAGAACTAACTCTGGGACAGCTCAGCATCCAAATGCCCACTGACCCCGCCCCGCCCTCTTCCAGGACAGTCTTTTCTGCAACAGCATTCACCCTCCTCACGCTTACGGCTGCCAAAACTCACCTTCCTGTTGGAAGCGAATTCCTTAGTTAAAAGGGTTTATAACTGGTGGAGGTGGGTAAAGGAAAGAAACCTGCGCAGAAGATGCCAAAACAGGGAGAAGGATAAAAGAGGACAGTAGAGTGAACCTCTCCCCCACCGTTTCTTCCATTAATCCTCACGATAATATTGTGCAGGATCCTTGACATAGGTCCCACTTTACAGATGAGAGGACCAGGGCACAGCGGTTAAGTCACTCGCCCAAGTTCACACGGATTGAGTGGCAGCACGAGACACTGGACCCAAGCAGTCTGGCACCAGGCGGGGCATGGAAGGGGGAGGCCGGAGAAGGGCCGAGGTGGGGGAGCTGGGACTGGGCAGGTCTCCCTGAGACCCCCCCTCCCCTCCCCCCAGCCGAGCAGCTCACCGTGGTGGGGAAGATTTCCTTCAATCCCAAGGACGTGCTGGGCCGCGGGGCAGGCGGGACTTTCGTTTTCCGGTGAGCGGCAGCCAGGAGCCAGGCTGGGGATGGCCACTGTCCCTTGGAGAGCCATTCTCTCCGAGAACCCCCGAGGTGGGCACAGTTCCTAACCTTTGCCTTCTTCTGCCCTCTGGACCTCCGCTCGCCACCTCCCAGGGGACAGTTCGAGGGGCGGGCCGTGGCGGTCAAGCGGCTCCTCCGTGAGTGCTTCGGCCTGGTCCGGCGGGAGGTGCAGATGCTGCAGGAGTCTGACAGGCACCCCAACGTGCTCCGCTACTTCTGCACCGAGCGGGGACCGCAGTTCCACTACATCGCCCTGGAGCTCTGCCGGGCCTCGCTGCGGGAGGTGAAACCTGTGCTCAGGGATGGGCGGGGGGGCAGGGTCCTGGGCCGCGGGGTGACCTCTGCCCCTCGCCGCTCCCCAGTACGTGGAACACCCGGAGACGGACCGCTGGGGCCTGGAGCCCGGGATGGCGCTGCAGCAGCTGATGGCGGGCCTGGCCCACCTGCATTCCTTACACATAGGTACCAGCCCCTTCCGCCCTCCATCCAAGCTCCCGACTCCCCCCTCAGCTCTCAACTCTGCTCCGCTCTCACAGTGCACCGGGACCTGAAGCCCGGCAACGTCCTCATTACGGGGCCCGACAGCCAGGGCCGAGGCAGAGTGGTCCTCTCAGACTTTGGCCTCTGCAAGAAGCTGCCCGCTGGCCGCTGCAGCTTCAGCCTCCATTCAGGCGTCCCCGGTACAGAAGGCTGGATGGCGCCCGAGCTCCTGCAGCTCCTGCCCCCAGACAGCCCCGTGAGTCCTCCCGCCGCCCCAGGCCGCAGTAATCATTCCCTGCCCAGTGCCTCTCCTGTCCGGGCCCGCTGTGTGACCTTCAGTCACTCCTCCAAGCCTGTTTCTTCATCTGTAAAGTGGGGATAATTCCTCCCTTCTTACCCAGGGTATGGTTCTTAACCAGGGATGATTTTTGCCACCTTTGGGCAATGTCTGGAGACATTTTTGGATGTCACACTTGGCAGGGGAAGGGAGGCTTGTTACTGCCATCTAATGGGCAGAGGCCAGGGACGCTTGCGAAACATCCTACAACGCACAGGACAGTCCCCCAGGACGAAGAATTATCTGGTCCAAAATGTCAGTAGTACTGAGGTTGAGAAACTCTGAACTAGAAAATAGTTTTCATCTCTACTGTGATGCACAATCACTGGGGAACTTGAAAAAAATTCAGGTGCCCGGGTCCCACACCCAGTAACTGACCCCCAGTGACTGTAACGTGTAGCCAGCGTGGAGAGCCACCCAGATGCGGAGGGTTCGGGGGAGCATCACATGAGCTGATATAACTGGAGCACAGAGCAGTGTCTGACCTCCAGAGACACTTGAGTTGGAGACCCCAGGATTACAGATTTTTGAGTTGGTGTGTAGGGGAAAGTCACAGGCATGGATGAGAGTAACACGCAAGGACAGTCACCAGGCAAAGCCACCCCACCCCTGAAGTTTAGAGAAAGCTAGGATTGGCAACCTGGAGGCCCAAGGACCAAAGCACTGATGTTAGGAGCCTGTGCAGGTTTTGATTTTTTAAATTAGCAGCCAATATTTTAACTTCTGGGAAATTGCACATAAAAGTCTAGATTTCTGGATTCACTTGGAAAATCAAAAGCTCTGCCACTGAGAAAGTCCCCTGGAGGCAACCAGCTGGAGCTAAGTGCCAGTGGCCATGTGCGGACAGGGCCAGCAACAGATCATACAGTCCTCACCGCTGCCTGATCGCCTCATGCGTGCCCAGCTTCACTTGGTTGTGTTGCCCACCAGACTTGGAGGAATGACACTTGGAAACCTAAACTAGAGGCTCAGTAGGGGCAAAGGTTTTGGATGAAAACCGTGGGTCCCTTTCAACAGTGCAGAGGGGAGGGGATCTAGGGCCAAGAGGATGCCTCTTGGGAAGTGTCCTTGTGTCCTAGTCCGAGCCAGATCCCCAGCTGCCATATCAGCCCTGGGGAGAATGTAGCCCGGCAGACCTCCTGGAGCAGAGACTTCCTCCTTATGCTTGTCCCTCTGGCCCCCAGACCAGCGCAGTGGACATATTCTCTGCAGGCTGCGTGTTCTACTATGTGCTTTCCAGTGGCAGCCACCCCTTCGGAGAGAGTCTTTATCGCCAGGCAAACATCCTTGCAGGCTCTCCCTGCCTGGCTCACCTGGAGGAAGAGGCCCACGGTGAGGGGGACCTGGGCTGGCAGAGGAGGGAGGAAGCAGGGCAGAGCCTGCGCGGGCCTGAAGCCGTCCCTCCCTCTTGCCCCTACAGACAAGGTCGTTGCCTGGAACCTGGTGGAGGCCATGCTGAGCCCCCTGCCACAGGCTCGTCCCTCTGCTCACCAGGTGCTGGCCCACCCCTTCTTTTGGAGCAGAGCCAAGCAGCTCCAGTTCTTCCAGGTCAGGAGGAAATCTGGGGAGCGGCCCCAGAAAGTCCCAAGTTTGGGTCCTGAGCAACAAGAGAGGGGAAGCCAGATTGGTTGGGGGAAGAGAGACTCGTCTACCTGTTCCAGGCAGCCCAGATCCTTATCTCAATCAAGGCAGAGCCCAGACTCCCGAACGCTGCCATCTTGGCACTGCACGGTCTCCTCAGCACCGCTTCCCCAGCCCAGCTGCCCCTCATGTGAGGCTAGACCCCATTCCTTTCAGCCCTAGTCGTCCCTCCTGCTATACTCGTGCCCAGACAGCCCATTCCACTTGTGTGACCTTGAGCCTCTTGAGCCTGTTTGCTCATCTGTAAAACGGGGACGACAGCACCTCTGTCACCGGTTGGATTAGACCCCGCACAGCACAGAGAAGCCACACTCCATAGGAGGCAATAATACTTACCCTAACCCGAGCAGCTTCGGCGGCTGCACTGCCCCAGCCATAGGACACTCCTGGCCTGTGGCCTCCGAGCCCACTCAGGAGGCTCAGGAGCTGTGGGTCCTAGGACGCCAGCGACTGGCTGGAGAAGGAGCCTGAGCAGGGGCCGCTGGTGACGGCGCTGGAGGCGGGTGGCGCCGAGGTGGTCCGGAGTGACTGGCACAAGCACATCTCGGTGCCGCTGCACACAGGTAGAGGCCAGACTCGGGTGGCCCAGGAGGCCGAGGGGAGCCCAGTGGGGACGGCTGTGCCAACGACCTCCCCGTCCACAGATCTGAAGAGGTTCCGGTCGTATAAGGGGACGTCGGTGCGAGACCTGCTCCGTGCTGTGAGAAACAAGGTGTGTTCCAGGGCTTGGGAGGGGCCTGGAAGGTGGGGAGGCCTGGTCCAGCTAAGCCCGGGCTCTCTGCTCTGACCCCTCCAGAAGCATCACTACAGGGAGCTCCCGGCCGAGGTACGGCAGGCGCTGGGCCCTGTCCCTGACAGCTTCGTCCAGTACTTCACAAACCGCTTCCCACGGCTGCTGCTCCACACGTACCATGCCCTGAGGAGCTGCGCCTCTGAGAGCCTCTTCCTGCCCTACTATCTGCCGGCCTCAGGGGCCCAGGCGCTGAGCCTGGGAGCTGCTGGGAGCTGAGATGGCCTGGCGTCGAAAAGACCAGCAGAGGCTGGGCCGCCAGGGACACCAGAGCAACAGTGTGGCCGGAACCCGGGTGCCAGGCACCCCTCGGGGAACACAAGAAGAAAAAGGAAGATTCATATATGTTTAATGTAATATAAAGGCAAGGAAAAGACAGTCCCGAATTCAATAGCAATATTCTGTACAATTCATATGGTGAGGTTGAGAGGGAAGGGGAAGCGGCCTCAGAACCCACACCGGGACATGTACAAAAATAACTTACACAGCAGCCCCACCTGCAGGGATGATGGAGCTTCCACCCCAGCCCCCAGGGCTGGGGGACACCCCATAAAATAGGGATCTAACCAGCGTGGGCCGAGGTGCTGGTGGGGGGGAGGAGGGTGCCAGTCCAGGGGGGTGGGGGGGCTACGAGGAGGCCTTGAGGCGGTTGGTGGCCGAGCGTGAACTCAGCAGCTTGTCCACCATGGTGCGAGCGTAGCGCAGCCGGCTGGCCAGCTCCTTGGAGCAGCCGTACTCCTCCAGGAGGCTCAGGCGGTACGTGCGGAAGTCCCGCTTCTCGTCGATGTAGGTCACGGCAGCCATCAGCGGGCACAGGATGAGTTTGGTGTGGTCCTGTGAGGGCAGGAGGGGAGCAGGTGGACGGACAGGGGGTCACTGGTGATTGAAGCTCCCAGCTGCCTGTGTGCCTTGGCGGGAGTAGAGGGAAGATATCCCAGTCGATGGTGGGGGGGTGGGGGGCATTTCACTCCCTTCTGCTGATGCTGCCAAGGACAGGTCCTGTGCCTCCCACTCCCCACCCAATGCCGTGGGCCACTAAGAGGCACAGATACCCGGCCCCAACCCTCCAGGGCTGCAGCTCACCTGGAAGAAGTTGATCTGCACGCAGCCGTTACTGAGGTGCAGAATGATGGCGCTGCGGGTGCGAAACCAGGTACGCAGGTAGGGTAGCCGGGCTAGCTCGTCACCTTCCCGGGGCGTGATGTTGGCACCCGCCTTCAGCAAGTGTTCGCTCATGTAGTTTCGGAAATACTTGAGGAGGGTGATCTGGTTGGAAAGTGAGGGAGGGCGTCCGGAGTTAAGAGCCTGTCCCCTGGCAAAGCCCTCACTCCCGGCCAACAGCAGCCCACGCGGGCCAGCCAGCACTCACCTTCTTTATCAGGGAGTTGGGATGGGAACTCACGGTGAGGTAGGACTCCGTGCCATCACGTTCGATGTACTGCAGGCTGTCGCCGTCGTTGTAGAGGATGAGGCGTGTTGAGTCGTTGAAGAGCACTCCCACGCTGTTGTCACACAGCTGGTACCCTAGCGGTAGGTGGAGGGAGGCCTCAGAAAGGGGCCATGGGGGGCAGGGGGCCGTTAGGGGCTGGGACTAGTGAGCCTGGGATGGAGATAGGAGAGTGTCGAGAGAAGAGGACGTGGGAGCCAAGAAAGGCAAGAGCCTGTAACAACTCGAAGGGTTGCTAGGTGGCACCTGAGCCACCGCCACAGCTGGGAGAAACGTACCAAGGCCATACTTGTCCGAATAGTCCACCCACTTGCTGACCCAGAAGATGGGGATGCAGGCGGGATCCTCAGCCTCCTCTGGGACAGAAACAGACAAGAAGATCGATCAGCACCAGCCTCTTCCCCTCTGGTCCACTCAGGCGGCCCACACCAGGGAGCTCGGTCAAGAGGCCTGGAGGCCTCTGCCAGCAACAAGCTTAGACAGGCAGCACCGAAGCAGAAAGTTACAGTGCAGAGCGCCGAGTCCACTCATGCATTCAGCTGACCCATTTAACAAAGGCCCGCTGTGTGCCAGACACCGTTACAGGCAGCGAGCAATGACAAAACCCAGCCCTCCCTGAGCTTGCATTCTGGCTCTAGGGATAGAGACCAATCAAAATAAATGTTCACAGAATATGTAAGTTACTTCTATCATGGTGCAAATCAGTGAGTTTTAAATGATTAAAAAATTGTGAGAAGATAGACAACCCAGATACGTGAAAATGTTATGTTCTGTGCATGTGACGATCCCTTCTTTTAAATACAATAAACAAATACGGAAACTTTAGAATGTGTTAGATGAGAAGTGTTGTGGAGAAACGAGGCAAGTAAGAGGAGTGGGGGCAGGGAGATGATCATGGAGGTGACTCTGGCGCAGACACGTGAAGGCAGGGAGTGTGAGCCTTGCAGTGATCTGGAGGAAGTGCTTGCCGGGAGAGCAAAGGCCCCGAGGCTGGAGCACATCTGGGTCTGTTATTTCCACTGTCTTGAAGGCTACAGAGGGATTCTCTGAGCAGAGGAGACAGTGCGTGCCAATGTATACAGGCAGCACATGGGGGTGTTGGAAGGTGGGGCGCTTGTGGAGACAGAACAGATGAGTCAGAAAAAGAAGGAAGGGGCCTGACCATGGAGGGCCTGGGCCAGTAAGCTAACTTGTTTGCACTGTAACGTACAGGAAATGGGGGAAGTAAAGGTATTACGGAGCCAGGGGCCTGGACAAGCCACCGGCACTCCGGGGCTGACTTCCCTGCCCTCTCCAGACGCCCTGGCCCGCAGTGCCCACCTTGCCTCACCAGCCCCCGCTCTGAGGGCTTGGAGGCGTTGACGCTGTGCAGCTGCTGCAGCATGTCGCCGAGGTGGCAGTCGACCGCCTCGCTGGCCTCCCGCACCACTGGCTCCTCTTTTTCCCGGGGACGCTCCGGCATGGGGTTCTCTATGCCTGGAAGGAGATGAAACAGTCAGTAGCTGGGCAAAAAGGCCGCAGGTTGGGAGGGCCCAGGATCCCCGGCCACAGCTGGTACTGCCCCCAGAGAAAAGCTCTTTGCGCTGCCACTGCTTTAGGTAGGTGCCAGGTTATTAGAGCAGCAGCTGCCCTGCTCATGTGACAGCACCTGGTACCCACTCATTGGTACCTCCAGGGCCAGGCCAAGCCCTGTAGGAAGGCTCATGGCCACACAGAGCCACAGAGCTTCGGACACTCAGACCTCTAACCCAATGCTGGGCCCTGCAGGGCACCTCTGGTCACTCAGGGAGACAGCTAGAAGGCACGAGCAGCTTGGAGCTACCTGGCTTCAATCCAAGAATTAAAAGCATCTTTTGCATCCAGGAAAACGGAAGGGCTCAGTAAATCACAACCCGTCAGCAAGATGGATTTAGCAGGCATTTAATGAAAACGTAAGAGATTTTTTCCACCCTAAAATTTGCTTTATGTACTTACATGTGACTGAAATCTGAAAAGACAGATACACACTGAAATTTTAACATCAGTTATATTTGGGTGGTAGAAGCATGGATGATTTTTATTGTCTTTAGGCTTAAATGTTTCTTTCCCCACCAACATGTGCTAGTTTTCCTTGTGTAATATGAAATTCTTAAGATATTTAAAGATATGAATTTTCAATTGAAAAACTCTATGCTGTGATAAGGACTTAAGTGTGGAATAATAACATATTTGGGACTTGCTTTAAAAACTCTAGCAAGGGAGCTCCCTGGAGGTCCAGTGGTTAGGACTCAGTGCTTTCACTGCCGGGGCCCGGGTTCAATCCCTGGTTGGGGAAGTAAGATCCCGCAAGCCATACAGCACCGCCAAAAAAAAAAAACACAAAAAACAAACAAACAAAGAAACCTCTAGCCAAAAAAAGGGGAAGGTGGAAAAGATAAAAACAAGTATGGGCAAATGTTAGTAATTATTGAAAACAGATGATGAATAAATGGGGATTTATGTATTCCAAAAAAATTTCACCCTTATTTTGGCTACGTTTTGAAGAATGCTTTATGTTCAAAAATTAAAACCAAAAGAAAAGAAAAGCAATCCTTAAAATAACAATATTACATTATAGCTCCAAGATTAAATATCCATGAGTCCATACTGACACAAATAACCAAATAAATAAATGGGAGAGAAGTGACAGCTCTTCCTTACAGGAGAACTCCAATTAATGGATGTAGAAGGAACAAGAAAAGGAGAAAAGTCACCATTAGAATACCACAGTAATAACTGCTGCAGGCAAGATCCACCATGGATGCTAAAATCAGTAGGCTAAAGTCTGAGAAGAGATAGAATCCTTTCAAATTAACTCCTCACAAGGTATTAATTAATCACAAAAGGAAAAACAGTAACTCTGCACTGGAGGTACCACCTTAACCAAGTGATCACCAATCAAAGGGAATAGTAATATAACCAGTGAAAATATCAAAAATTAAAGCCTAAAGAAAAAAGTAATCCTTAAAATAGCAGTATTATAACTGAAACAAATGAACTCATATATTAAATTGGTGCTATATCCACACAGAGAAATAAAGTTTTTCAAGTGGCACTTTTTTTTTTCAAGTGAAATATATTCCAAAGACAAATAGAACTGCAAGAAAATAAACATCATTTCATAACATACTTTATAGATGTTGAAAATTCATGTATATAATGTAAGGGAAAAAAATACAAGTATAGGGGCTTCCCTGGTGGCACAGTGGTTGAGAGTCCGCCTGCCGATGCAGGGGACACGGGTTCATGCCCCGGTCTGGGAAGATCCCACATGCCGCGGTGTGGCTGGGCCCGTGAGCCATGGCTGCTGAGCCTGCGGAGCCTGTGCTCCGCAACGGGGGAGGCCACAACAGTGAGAAGCCCGCGTACCACAAAAAAAAAACAAGTATAAAATTAAAGAAGTAAAAATCCTATAATATTATATTTAAATCAGAGACTTATAAATTACCAAAAGAAAATTAAAGTAGTAACTTCACAGTGAAGAAAAAGATTGCTGTAAGAGAAGTTTCATCAATGTTAAATTTCCTGAACTTGATAACTGTGTCCTGTGCTGTGGTTATGTAAAAGAATTGTTTTTAGAAAATATACACTGAAGTATTAAGTAGTAAAGGCCAGAATGTGTACAACTTACTATCAGATGGTTTGGGAAAAGAAATTTAGATATATATATGAGAGAGATAAAGTAAATGTAGAAAAATGTTAATTGGTGGAGAAAAGGGGGAACAAGATACAGGAAGTTTTTATCTATTCTCACTTTTCATAATTTGAAACAATATCAAAATAAAATGTTCAAAAAGTGTGAATCAGAAATAGCAGCGTAAATTCAAGGTCCCCGCCCCCTTCCCAATTATGTATTTCCTAATTCTGTTCTCTGAAGAGATCTAGAAACAATGACAACCCAAACAATGGGATGTGGTTTTGTAAGAAAATGTCCATCCTTTTAAAGACATGCATACTGAAGTTTATGGGGTAAAATGACAAGATGTCTGGGATTAACTTCAAAAATACTTCAAAGGAACAAAAAAGGAGTGATGGAGCAAACATGACAAATCTTGGTAAGTGTTGAGTCTGGTGGGGATGTGGGGTCTACTGCATTATGCTCTATGTGTACACCTGAAAAATTTCAACATTTTTTCCCAAAGAACCATGCAAGGTGATATTAGCAATTTTTTTTAAAATACAAATTTTTCAGGCATGGCGTTCAGCCACTCTCTTCTTTTGGGGCATGACGGGTCTGATTCCACCATGGTAAGGTCTGTCTTTCCTGACAGGGCTGTGGGGAAGGGCATTTTGCCACATGAGGATGGGGACCACGTATTCAAGGACTGGGGCCTGTCTTACCACACACCTGAGCTATGGGGACCATCCATTCACACACCTGAGGCCTAGGCTCTCTTGGGGTCTACCCAGACCCCGGTTTACCTTTATTGAGAATAGTGAGAGGCTTCCGGCTGTTGGGGTCCAGGCTACTGGGAGCAATTGAAAACCTGGGCGGAATGGTGAGGCAGGTGATGGGGAGGCGGGCAGGGATATAGCCAGAAGTGAAAAACTCGTCATCGAGCAGCTCCTGAATGGTTGGACGGGCAGTGGGATCTGTCTGAAGCATCTTCTGGATGAGGGAGGCGGCCACGGGGTTGATGTGCTGGAGCAGAGAGGGAGAGACGTAAGTAGGATGTGGTGGGGGACCCGAATGCAGCACTGCCACAAAGAAGCTGCAGCCCCGGCCCCGGCCTCAAATATGCCATGTTCAGCAGTTGAGTCTGGTGGGGATGTGGGGTGCCAAATTTCCACTAGCAGCTTTACTGAGTTCACAAGTGTCAACCTAAGTTGTGAGAATGACAATTTCTCCTTCCTCTTGAGGTCACTTTTTCCCAAAATTTGCTCTTGCATAATTCAAGTTGCTCACCATTAGAGCAGCACTTGAGAACACAGGCTTCGAAGTCATAATGACCTGTTTTAAGTCCCACTTCCGTCCCTTAATACTGGCTGTGACAACTAACCCAACTTTCTGGGCCTTTGTAAATTCATCTATAAAATGGGGACACAGCACCAAGCTTGCTGCCCTGGTGAGGAGGTCAAACCCAGTGCAGGTCAAATGCACACTAATATTCTAGCATCAACTATGCACTTACTATGTGCCAGCAAAATATTCTAAGCACTTCATATCTATTAGCTCATTTAACCCTCACAGAAACACCCAGGGGGTGAAGATCTCTATCACCATCCCTCTTTTGCAGATGGGGAAACTGAGGCACAGAGAGCTTAAGTGCCTGAGAACACACCCCTATGAATGGTAGAGCCAGCACCCACACGGGGGCATAGTCAGCTGCCAACACCCACACTCGGAACCACTCTGCTCTGTCCAATAAGTGACCCTTTATGACAGATTCAGTCCATCTGTCCTTATGGAGACAGGGCTCTTGGCTTCACGCAAGGCAAAGACACCAAACTGGAAAGCAGCCGTACGCCAGGTTGCTGCAGGCTATCCCTCTCAATGCACTCATGCTGGTGGTCACGAAGCACAGCAGTTCGCAATTCTGTGAGCGCTTATTGTGTGCAAGGTGCTCTGGGGTAAGGACTCCATTTTATAGATGGGAAACTGCAGCTCAGAAGATTCAGGCCATCTGTCTATTGCGATCTGGGTGCTAAGTGGCAGGGCCCATCTGAATCAAGACAGTCCACTTCCAAGGCTTAAGCAGCATGTCTCTGTCTGCCTTCTACTTCCTTTATGCTCTCTGTTTTACACACCTTTTGGTTTATCTGCCCAACCTTTTGAGAACCTACAAACTCTCTTCCCCAAGAAAAAATGCTTTTGTGCACATACATCAGGTTTTGTATGCAATTTCAGACAAGGACCCTCTAAAGCTCTTATGGCTACCCTAGGGGTAGGACTGACCCACCTCTGTCCCCAGGATATGGCTGGGCTCAGTAAATAGCTTTGTGGGGGGAAAATTAAATAAAATAAATGTAAACTTAAAGTGTTTTTAGTCACCTTGGGAATACTGTACTCATTCTTCTTGATCCGGAGGTAGGTCTCTTTTAGGCAGGAGGTCTCGAAAGGTGGTTTGCCCACTAACAAGGTATACCTGTAAGCACAAGGAGGGATTTGGCTCAAGGCTCCTAACCAAAACCCAGACGCTGGAGGAATCCTCTCAGGGCCAGAAAGGAAGTCAGACACCTTCTGGACATTCACTATGACTCTCGGGTCCCAGAGGACAGTCCGCAAGTCCACTGAACAGCCCCAGGAGCCAAGACACTGGCAGGGAGGAGTCCTCAGTAGAATACAGGTGATGAGACTCGGTTCTCATGGGCCAGTGACTTTTCTGCTATAGCCTACACTACAGCACGGCTCCAGAGACTGCCAGCCAACACAAAACAGGTCAAAGCAAGTGGGCTACCTGCTCCTACAGAGGCAGCTCCACGGTTAATAGCTCTGTACTTAAGGCTGCAAGTTTTCATTTGAAAAAGTTCCACTGCAGTGAAGTAGGAAAGCCACTGCGACAACTCATTTCTAACTCTCCAGTACCCAGGGCGACTATGAAAGGGGCGACACCTGAACAGGCCCAACTCTCTGCCTACCACCCACCCACCTCTGATGGCCTTGATCCAGACAGACCACAGGACCTCCTCCTGCCAGCTATAACTCCTGGCCTAACTCCTCCCACCCACTGCTGCTTCCTAGATCAGTGGTGCTACTACTTTATTGTGCATGGAAAAGCTCAAGGGTCTTAAAATCCAGATTCTGACCCAGTCAGCCTGGGTCCTGAGATTCTGTGTTTCTAACAAGTTCCTAGGTGATGATGATGCTGGTCTGCCATATTTTGAATAGCAAGGGACTAGAGCAAGTTTGTGGAGACCTTCCCTCCCCCATTCCCCAGACCCATGGCCCAGGCTGCAGGAATCCTAAAGGATACACCAGTGAGAAGAAAAGATATGGAAATGAGGCTTCCTTTTGGATCAGTCTGTCCTCTGGAGCAGCCTTCCCAAAGGCAGAAAGGTCTACAGGATAAGGTCTGCCAGGTGAGACATCCAAAAAGGCCTCTGCTGAGGCTGGGTGGGTCCTGAGACAACTCCCAACTTACATGATACACCCAATGGACCACACGTCCACCTCGAAACTGTGCCCTTTCTTGCTCAGCACCTCAGGAGCTATGTAATTAGGAGTCCCGCACAGGGTCTTCTTCCGTTCCCCGTCATACTCGACTTTGGTTGCCAGTCCAAAATCCCCTGGGACAGAGGGAGGAAGAGGGGGGGACTCAGATGCTAGCCTCTGTCATCTGTCAATGCGGACAGCTGGTTCAGGTGTAACCATCAAGAACCAGGGAAGTTTGATCCCTCAAGCCTCTAGTTCTTGTGTGCAGCAAGGCGTGCTCAGGAATCCTCCCACCATGCTAGCCCCAGGGAGGGGCCTCCCAGAGACCCTCCTCACCCCCTCCCTTAGAAAGGAGGGCTTTGCTTCTAAAAGGGAACTGGTAGGGATAGCAAAAGTCACATGCCTTCAGGGATTAAGCAGGTAAATGTCAAGATGGCTACTTGGCAAGTTTGTGAGGAAGTGATTGTGACAAAGCAGAGGTCACCTAAAGGGAACAGCTGCTTTTCAGTCCGACAAAGAGCTGCCCCTGTACTGCTGGAGCACCCAACTGTTTAAAAGGAGCCCCAAATTCAAAATCATGTCTCCCGATTTAAAAAAATGAAAACAAATTCAAATCCTTTTTTTTTTTTTAAAATAATACTGTATAGGAGAGCACACACAACCAAAACTGCATCTGCAGGCAAGCCACTGGCTTTTGGCTCTTTGTTCTGAATTTCTGTACTAAAGAGAGGCTTCTAGAGGCAATCAACAGCCCAGACTTCCTACCATCCTCTTCCTCCCTCCCTTATCTCCTTCCGACTTCCTCTCTCCCTCCCTCTCTCCCAGCTCCTCCTCATTCCCATAGAGCGTAGTGTCAAGTGTCTCTGCAGGCCCAGCTCCTCACCTATTTTCACCTCCAGATCCTCGTTCAGGAAGAGGTTGCCCAACTTGAGATCTCTGTGAATAACGCGGTTTCGATGCAGGTACTGGCAGCCAAGGACAATCTGACGCAGATAGTAGCGGGCCTCGGGCTCAGTGAGTGCTTTCCTCCGCTTGTGCAGCTCCAGGAGAGACTGGGCGGGGGAGGGAAGGAGGAGTGGGGAGTGGGTACTCAGGCCCAAGGCAGGGAGGGGGTGTCATTAGGTGAAGGCAGCCCAGGACCCTACCGCCCATTCCTTCTCCAGGACAACTACGATGTAGACTCTCCCCTAAGCCAGGCCACAACCGTTCATAGCACCCCCTCTCCCACCAGCTCCCTCCCAAGTCCCTTACCTGGGACCCCTCTCTCAGCCCACTCCGGAAGCTCAGAGTCCCCTGTATCCCTGCCCCGGGCCTCTTCGCAGCAGCAGATCCCTTTCCTGACCCCTCTCCTCCCCGAAGCTACTAAGTCTGGCTCCAACTACTTTCTGCCTGACCCAACCCCACTCCGGAGGTTCGGGTCCACAGCACCCCTTACCTAGCAACTCCGGAAGCCCTGGCGTCCATTAGCAGGGTTCTCCCGCGACCCGCACCTCCCCCACTCAGCCCAACTCCCAGCGTCCGGGAGCCGCCTTCCCTAGAGCCAACCTGACCCAGGCTCCACTTAACCGGCACCCCCTCTCCTAGAGGCCCCAAATGCTAAGCACCTCTTTCCCCGAGACCTTCTCCATCCCCAGCTCGAGGTTCCCAGCACCTCCTCCCCAGCAGCTCCGGGTGCGGGCGCCCCAACCCCGGTCCCCAGGCAGCTCCAGTCCCCCAGCAGCGACACTCACCCTCCGGCGGCAGAGCTCCAACACCACGAACACAAAGTCGTTGTCCTCGAAAAAGCCGTGGAAGCCGACGACGTGCTGGTGAGCGAGGCTACGGTGAATGGATATCTCCATGGACATCTTCTCCTTCTGGTGCGGTTTGAGCAACAGCGACTTAGGCACGATCTTGCCCGCAAACACCTCCTTAGTGTCCGCGTCCGAGATCTCGAAGCACTTGGCAAAGCCACCCTTTCCCAGAAAGCGGCCCCGCAGATAGCGCCGCCGGCTGCGCGGGTCTACTAGGACCTCCGGGATCTCTTTCGCCGGCGGGGCAGCCGCCGGGGCTCCGGGAGCTGCAACTCCAGGGACCCCGACTTTCCCTGGATCGGCTGGTGCCCGCGCCAGCTTCCCTGCAGTTGCCGCCGCACTCATGTTCCCGGAATTGCTCAGCGGACCTAGCAAGGTCTGGGCAGAGGCTTGGCAGGGCTCTGCTCCTCCTCGAATTCAAACGCGGCGCCGGGAACGTTACAAAAGCCTACGCGCTACTGATTGGCCGCGGGGATTTAAAATCCAAACCCGCCCGCCGCGCGGCATTCTGGGAGCTCTCTGCACTGCAGCCGCCTTTAAACCCGTACCCAGCCCCTGGGGGAGAAGCTTGATTGACAGGGACTCGCGGACCGAAGACACGTGGGATGCCTGGGAAACCAAACCCGGTGCGGGGACGCCGAGACCCAGCCCCAGGAGGGGGGGAGTTAAAGGTTTTTCCCTTTCTTGGCGGCCAGGGAGCTCCTGCAGTTCACAAGCACCTCCTCCAGGAAGCTTTTCCTAGCACCTTCCTCCACCCCTCACGCCACCTTCTAGATTATAAACTGAGAACAGAGACCTGGCAGCGCCAAGAGATAGCTGGCAGAGCCCGAGTACCCACCTCCGAGGTCATCAACTCTCTTCCAAGTCACCCCAATAAACTAAAATCTAAGTAAAAAGAGGATGCTTGCCAGGCAAATGCACCTTCAAGACAAATTCCCTACTCCCCTCCTTCAAATAACAGCAGGGAAGACTAGCATCACCATCACCTGGGAGCTTGTTGTTAGAAAGGCCAAGATTCAGGCCTCAACGCAGACCTCCCAATTCAGAATCTACCCAGTGATTCCCACACATACTGAAGTTTGAAGGGCACAGTACCAGACACCACCCTCCCCCACCCCTGCCCCCAGGCCATTCTGCAAGACAGTTGTCTGGCTGGCTCACTGCTCTATTTCCCAGTGCCTAAAACAGTGGACCCTCAATTGTTCGGTAAGAGGGGAAGGATGGTTGGTTGGCAGAATCCCTGGCAAACTGGTAGGCCAAGGCCAAATTTGGCCTGCAGAGGTGTTTTGTTTGGCCTCCCACTTTTTAAAATTTGGATTCATTTACAGGACTTAAAAATCAAGAGAGCTGGGCTCCCCTGGTGGCGCAGTGGTTGAGAGTCCGCCTGCCGATGCAGGGGACACAGGTTCGTGCCCCGGTCTGGGAAGATCCCACGTGCCACGGAGGGGCTGGGCCCGTGAGCCATGGCCGCTGAGCCTGCGCATCCGGAGCCTGTGCTCCGCAACGGGAGAGGCCACAACACTGAGAGGCCCAAGTACCGCAGAAGAAAAAAAAAAAAAAAAAAAAAAAAATCAAGAGAGCTCACATAAAAATTAAGATTTGTGGTTTTTCCTTAAGAAAAACCATTAGCTGTGGCAACTCTATGCCTACTTACCTTCTCAATTTGTCACAGTTCCCTGTTACCCCTCTTTGCCCATTTGTCTGTCTGGCTTCCGTAGATACTGGAATGGTAACCCTGAGAATTACCCAGGTTAGCAGCTCTGTAGCGTCCAATGGTGTCTTTGCTAGGACTCAGCAAAAGTCAACCATATTACAAGTATCTCTTTATCTGACTCCCAATAAACTGAGAGGCAATGAAGACCTCTTTCCTACCCCATGTCCTAAGCTCTCAGGACAATGCCTGGTAAAAAGGGGTGATTAAAATGTTTTCTAAATAAAAGCAAGTTGTTTTTTAAAACTAAGTTATTGGACTTCCCCTGTGGTCCAGTGGTTAAGGCTCCACACTTCCACTACAGGGAGCATATGTGTTTGATCCCTGGTTGGGGAAGTTCCACATGCTCTGCAGTGCTGCCAAAAAAATAAATAAATAAAATTATGATTTTTTTATCCCTGTAGTGTGTAATATTCTCTTTTATCTTTTTATAAAGTTGAATCTATGTACAAAAAAAGTACACTAGGGCTTCCCTGGTGGCGCAGTGGTTGAGTGTCCACCTGCCTATGCAGGGGACGTGGGTTTGTGCTCCGGTCCGGGAGGATCCCACATGCCGCGGAGCAGCTGGGCCCGTGAGCCATGGCCGCTGAGCCTGCGCATCTGGAGCCTGTGCTCTGTAACGGGAGAGGCCACAACAGTGAGAGGCCCGTGTACCGCAAAAAAAAAAAAAAATTTATTTATTTGGCTGCACCACGTCTTAGTTGCAGCACAAGGGATCTTCGCTGCAGCATGCAGGATCTCTTTAGTCGCGGCATGGGGGGACTTTAGTTGCGGCATGTCAGCTCAGTTGGGCATGCGGGATCTAGTTCCCTGGCCAGGGGTCGAACCCGGGCCCCCTGCATTGGAAGCGTGCAGTCTTAACCACTGGACCACCAGGGAAGTCCCTATACATATCTTAATGGGACAGCTCAGTGAATTTTCATAAACTGAACACACCCCATGTAAACAGCACCCAGACTGAGAAAGAGAACACGACCAACACGCCAGAAGTCCCCCTTGTGCCCTGTGTTGGGGTACCCCAAGATTACCTACCCCCAGTTCAATGATTCACTAGAAGACCCACAGGACTCAGCATATAGTCCTACTCACAGATGGCTATGATTTATTACAGCAAAAGGCTATGAAGCAAAATCAGCAAAGGGAAAATGTGTATAGGGCAAGATCCTGGGGAAACCAGGCACAAGTTTCCCAAAGTCTTTTTTTAGTGGAGTCACACAAGACACAATTAATTCCTCCAGCAATGACTGTGACAACATGTGTGAAATGTTATCTACCAGGGAAGCTCATTAGAGACTCAATGCCCAGGACTTTTCTAGGGGCTGGTCACGTAGGCACCCTCTGCCTAGCACACACCAAAATTCCACATTCCTGGAAGGAAAGCAGGTATGCAGCATCAACCACATTGTTTGCACAGTTTAGGCCCTGTGAGCAACTCTTATCATTTAGGGAATGGTGAGAACCCTCCTGAAATCCAAGAACCCAGATGCCAGCCAGGGCCAACATTGTGAGCAGGTCTTTCTAAGGAGAGCAGTCTCAGGCCTGCTTGATTAGCTCTCTTCTGCACAGTCCACCTCCTTGGCCCTTAAGGGCCAAATCCACTTTAGAGCAAAATTATTATCAGTAGGACCCCATACAAAAGGGTGAGACCAACCTGCAATATGGATCTCAGTTATGCCTTTCGTTCATGGAAAGGCAGCACTGGGAGCTTTCCTTTTCCTTTGTTTCTGAGAAACAAAGATCATAAATGCCCCCCCCCCGCCACCCACTCCCCCACCACCCCGCCACTTCCCCAAAGCTCCCTAGCTGCCAGGTTCTGTTTTTTCTCATTGTTTCAAAATCAGCATGCCCCGCAGATCAGCAATCCTAACTTTACATTTTTTCAATCATCTCTTATTCTCATCCAGGCCTTTCATCCAGAGACCTGTATGCAAGAGGTACAGAATATTTTTGCAGATAAATATTTTAATACAGTTTAACCAGAAAGATATTCAGGAATTGATCAGGATATGTGATGGACTGAATTGTGTTTTCCCCAAATTTATATGTTGAAACCCTAATGTCCAGTATAGAATGTGACTGTATTTGGAGATATGGCCTTTCAAGAGGTGATTAAAGTAAAATAAGGTCATCTGGGTGGGCCCTAATCCAATATGACTGGTGTTCTTATAAGAAGAGATTAAGACACAGACACTCACAGAGGGGCAACCATGTGAAGACACAGTGAAAAGGCTGCCAGCTGCAAGCCAAGGAGAGGGGCCTTAGGAGAAACGTGCCAACTCCTGCTCTTGGATGTCTAGCCTCTAGAACTCAGAGAAAATACATTTCTATTGTTTAAGCCATCCAGTCTGTGCTACTTTGTTATGGCAGCCCTAGCAAACTAACAGAGGGTGAAATCCTGAATTTAAAACATTTCAAAGTGGGTTTATATAACCTCCCACCCCTTTTATCCAGAGAAAGCCTAGAAAAGATCAATCCCTTTCCAGAGACGGATACATCTGAATAATCCATCTACCTTACTAAGGTGTGTGTAGAGAAGGAAACGTGAGGAGGTAGAGTAAGGCTATCAGCCCATCGCAGTAAGTTGCAGCTAATCCAGAACGCCAAACACACAAATCAACAGCAGTGAGCTGCCCCCCAGAGAAGGCCCAGAGTCTGATCTGTCAAAAGCAGGCAGAGGGGTGGAAGTCCCTGTGACGTGCCCTCCTCCAACTTGCAGACTGTGGTAGGGATCACAAGTTAGGATGCAATTAGCCTCTGCATTAGATGTAAAGAGCTGATCAGCAGTTTGATTTTAGATGGTCCCATCAGAGAACAGGCCCCTTCTTACGGGTATTGTATGTGACCCAGCTGGTGCAGCCAGCAACCACGATGTATATTTTCATCGTTTAGAGCTCCACAGAAGGGGTCGTAATCTCCAGTGGTCCCAGGGTCTGAGTCCTGTTCACGGAGCCTGGGTCTGCTTTCAGCGCAGCACACCTCCTGCTGCGGCTGAAACTGCATGACAGCCAGGGTCAGGTTTCAGCTTAGAGTCAGGTCCAAGCAATTAGGATCAGTGAATTTGGGATTCCAATCAAGCCAGGTGCTTTCAGGACCAGCAAAGGCGTGCTGCAGTGCCGAACAGCCACGGTCCAAGTCCAAGTGACAAGCAAGGCTTCCTTTTTATCTTGTCAGTCTCAGAGTCCAAACTGACCCACTCAAAAACATGCACATCAAACTGGACAGCCATCAGGCTCTAAGGGTCAGATATTTGATTTCAACACGGCTTATTATCAATTTAACTGCTTTTTCAAAATCCAAATGTGTATTTCCATCCAGAGACTGCCTCTCCTTTCATGTTGTCACCCTCTTTCCAGAGGCTCGAACAGACACAAATCATAGGAAAAATCATTAGTTACAGAGACTTGTCCTAGTTCTAACACCCAAAGAATTTAAATTCCAACCCACCCCTTGATGGTAAAAGCAAGGAAGCTGTACTCCACCAATACCTTCTTCATTTTTGCATGTTTGAGATGGTTCCTCTAGCATTTATGAAATTATAAGCATGTAACATTTTAAATCAATTTTATCATATATCCAGATACAAGAACCACAAAATACAAAGCCATTTTTTAAAAACTTCCCTTTTTCTCTCATTGCAAATTTACACAAACCCCTAGTAGGAAATTCAGCATTTATAGGGCTATCATTACAGGCCTGCAGTGTTAACTCTTTTCTGCACAGGCCCCCTTTCAATTACAACGCCTCAAGGGTATCCACTATCATAAGGTATGATTTATAAGGAATGGATTCAACCAATTAAAAAAAAGTCAGGGAACTCCCTGGTGGTCCAGTGGTTGGGACTGTACTTTCACTGCTGAGGATGTGGGTTCGCTCCCTGGTCGGGGAACTAGGGTCCCGCAAGCCATGCAGCGCAGCCGAACAAAATTTAAAAATTTTTTAAAGTTAGACTGTTTTTCATACATACATTCAAAGGCCTGTTGAGTACCCACTGCATGTATGTTTTATTTATTCCATTTAGGAACATTTACTAAAAAAATGATGAAGCATTGAAGAAACTTTAATTCCCTTTCATCCTTTAACAGCTGTTTTCATATTCCCTTCTAGTCCTTGTCAACATGGACTTTCAATTTTATATAGCTGCAAGTGTGCCATGTTAATACAATCTATTTGCATGGTACCAGTAATACTACTACTAACAGTGAGCCCTATGGACTTACTATACATCAGGCACGGGGCTAAGAGCTTTACAGAGATGATCTAATTTAAGCCATACAAAGACCCTAGAAGAAAAGGATTACTACTCCCATTTGAAGATGAGGAAATGAGCACTTGTACATTAGGTTACCTGCCCAAGGTCATGTAGCCAGGAGATAGCAGAGCTTGAATTACAACCCAACTCTGCTGACTCCAAAGCACACCTGTCTGTACACTGCCTCTCAGGGCCTTGTTGTTCTGGCAAAACCAAATCCCAAACTCATTTGGTTCACTCACTCACTTGCTCATTCACTCCTACCAAAAAGCAAATACGATGTGTTGGTTAAGCTCATGAACTTAAGAAACCCTGGGTTCAAACGCTGTGTGACTTCAGGCAAGTGACTTAACCTCTCTGTGCCTCAATTTTCAGGTCTATAAAATGGGGATAATTACTGTGCCCATCTCCTAGGATTCCAACTAGGAGATGACATGCCTATCTCCTAGGGTTTTTGTGAAGAGATTCTATGAGGACAGTACTTCAAACAATACCAAGCACATGGCTGTTGTTGTTGTTGTTATTATTATTATTACTACTGAAATAAAAAGAACCTGTACCTATTCCCAGGAAGCTCAAGAGTCTTCAACAGAAAAAAAAAAAAAAAAGAGTCTTCAACAGGACTTTTCAGTTCCTGGGTCTCTCATATTTTCTTGTTCTCCCCTCTCCTCTGGCCATACTGCTACCTCAGGCTCTTGCTACTTCCACCAAAAATCAGAAAGTGCACCCATCAGACACCAAAGGCTGAGATGAATGCAGCTGAAGAGACAAGTTGGCAGGGCCAAGAAAACCCACGGGCTTCAGACCTAAGGTTTGAAAGTCAGAGGTGTGGACTCCATTCCTGTGTCTCTCTTTCTTGAATGATTTTCATATGCATGAACCATGTGCCTGATGCCCAATGGCCTTGGAGATACAGAACAAGCTATTTAGTCTCCTCGGGGAAGCAGGATGTCCTGTGCTACCTCTTCGTACTTCAGGGTCCAAGTCAGAGTGCATAATGAAAGCAGGTGTGGCCAACCCGCCAGCAAAAACTTCAGGAAAGCAAAGGACTAACACTGACAGAGCAGAAAGTGCAGTCCTCAGGGCCAAGTGCTTTGCTGCATAAAACATGGACTTTGCAGTCAGATAAGACTTGGCTTTGGGGCTTCCCTGGTGGCGCAGTGGTTGAGAGTCCGCCTGCCGATGCAGGGGACACGGGTTCATGCCCCGGTCCGGGAAGACCCCACATGCCGCGGAGCGCCTAGGCCCGTGAGCCATGGCCGCTGAGCCTGCGCGTCTGGAGCCTGTGCTCCGCAATGGGAGAGGCCACAACAGTGAGAGGATCGCATGCCGCAAAAAAAAAAAAAAAAAAAAAAGACTTGGCTTTGATTCCAGCTCAGCCATTTATTAGCTGTGTGACATTGGGCAAATTTACTTAACCTCTCTGAAGATCGGCTCCCTTGTCTGTATAATGGGCTGTAAAAATCCCTACTTTTTTGACAGTTGGGAGGAGTAAATGTTTTCTAATAAGTGCCTGGCACCCCATAGATGCAAAGCAAGGAAGGGTCAATTCTTTTTCCCAACTCCTCTTTCTGGTGAACTGATTATAAAGGGAAAGATGGTCTTAATTTCACTTTTAATTAAAAAATATATATATATAGGAATGCTGCACCTTATACAATAGTTTCACTTTCTAATAATATCAATAGTATAAGGTATACCTAATAGTATAGTACACCCAGTATACTATAAGGTGTATCATTCCTAATAATAGTAGTCATAACTACCATTTACTGAGTGCTTACCCGGAGCCCGTACTCATGCGTCTCATGTACGAATGCATTTAAGCATCATAATGACCCCTACACATCTTCCCCATTTTAAGGATGAGAAATCTGAGGTTCCACAAGGTGAGATAACTTGCCCAAAGTCACAAGGCTAGAAAACAGCAGGGTGGGATTTGATCTGCTGCCCCCAGCATCCACACTCTTCACCACTATGGTGACCCTCAAGAAGGGCCCCTCAGGCCTCCATCAGAGAACTCTGTTTTGTTTTCTGGGCTAAGCTGTAAGATCCCTATGGGCAGGGACTGGCTCTGTCTCATTCTCCACTAGGGCAGTGCCTGACACTCAGTATTTGTTAAATGAATAAATGAGTGATGTAGCCTGTGGTCAGGGCGCCCCCCTCCTAGCCCCAAGGGGCAGCAAGTACACATTCTACAAAAACACAGTCCCATCACTGGGGCTCTAGAAGTGTTTCAGTGATCATGGACTTATGGGGACTGGTCCAAGCTGGCAGGACATTTTGCTGACACCTGTTCTGAAATAACCAGGCCTCTGAACACATTGCTCCAATATTGCCAGTGCCATTTCAAGGGTCTTGCAGCTCCACAGCAGCTACCTATAGGATATCAGTCAGCTAGATATGACCCCCTAGTTTTGTTAGATGCAATCTCTCCTGGCAAATGGCTTAGGGTGAGTCAGAACGTGGCTGGAGCTCCACGTTCTGGACACACTGTGGGCTCACACCAGCCAGACCAAGACACCAAGGGAGGCTTCCCTAGCCATCAGGATCGCTGCTTTATAGCTGAGAAACTTCCCAGGATGTGTTAATAGGAGCAATGTTTGTCTGATTCCTTTCAAGTCTGTCATCACCCAGATGGGCCAGAGTCACTAAGAAAGGCACTGTGGCCTCGGCTCTAAGTGAACTGGCTCATGCAGAAGTGACTAATTCAGAAGCCACCACAGATCCCAACCAACCACAAGGGCCCTGTGCAGCCACGTGAAACAGAATCGGTCAACAGGAGGCTCACAAGTCAATTGTTCAACCTGTTCCCTGCACCCAGGATCCTGCAATGTGAGACTTATCTGGGGTAGGGTGGGGACCAGGGGTAGGGGGACTCACATCCAGGTAATCAACCATGAAGTATGTGCCGGATACACACAGGCTCACGCCTGCCTCCTCAGGAGCTCACAGATAGCATGCACTCAGACAAGAGCACAGGTACGTAGCTAGAATTCTACCGAGACCTTGACAAGGGCCCTTCCATAAGGTGCTATGGGGCCCATGAGGAAGCAGCTCCAGGCAGAGGAGCATCCTCCAAATGGCTCTTTATTGAACACTCCACTTTGGCTAAGCAACATCCTCTCTGTGCCCCCAGTCCAGGCCCAGGTACCCCTCAGGAGGTACTCCCTAAGACCAAGAGTAGTGAGAGATTGGGCAGGGGATAAGGCTGGGCAAAGAAGACATCTGGAGAAGGGGAAAAGGTCTGAACTAGACACCTGATGATTTTTACTGCCTGGCACCCATTCATCTCCTCTTCTGGTAAAATCACCCCCACCACAGCCACCAGGCACCAACTCTCAGTCCATGTGGGTATGTGCCCCAGGCCCAGCCGATCAGTGTATTCCATCTTCCTGGCCACAGTGGTTACTTGAGGCTGGATACCTCCAATCTGGACCAGTGAGAGCCAGGTCCAGGGGTTCTGTCAGAGAAGGGGAGCTCTTTCTACCAATAACTGGAGCTGCAGCATCACATTGTGAAGGCTTGAGAATGAAGCCAACTCAGAGAAAAGCGAAGTCAAGAGCTGAAGAGACAGGTCCCTGACGACGCTTTTGTGAGTGCTGGGATCCAGCACAAGGGCAGCTCTAGACTTGGCCTTATCAGCTACATGAGCCAATAATCCCCTCTCTGCCCTAAGCCAACTGGAAAGAGTCCCAACCAAGGTCTCTTCCATCTCCACTCTTCTAGGAGTATTCTGAGGACAAAGCGACTCTCTTCTCTGGGGTTATAAAGTAATTGTCTGGTGAGAGATTGTCCCTGGGGTGAGAGCCACCATGGAGACAGAGTCCAGCTGGCTTTTCCTAGGATACACACAACTGTCAACACACTTTCACACAGTATCAGTCCATAATTATAGACTCCTTGGCTATTCGTAGTAGCCATTGTTTTTGTCTTCCCAGCACCTTGTTTTGGAAATGAGCTCTGCTGTTTCTCTACAATGCAGGGATGGAAGAAAGGTCATGACCCAGATCAGGTTAATCATAGGGCCACACACTATTGGCCACAGTGGGCTCACGACAAACCAGTAAGAACCTTTCTCTGGAATTTTCCAAATTAGAACTGGAGGGAGGAAACCTTTCTTTCAGGGTCACCAAGCTGGAAGGATGCAAATCTGGAGCTGTAAGCTGCCACATGCCCTGATGCATGGAGAAAGCCCACTTGCAGCAGCAGAAAAGGAAGCCAACACACAGGCCTGGGGGGGCCGGCTTGCTGTCTCCCCACGTCCACTCTCTCCCTCTCCTTCTACTACCAGAACCTCCCTCCTCAGAGTTTTGGCTGCTCAGCTAGACACTAAATTTACAGCCTCTCTGGCAGCTAAATGTGGCCACATGACAAGACAGTAGAAACTTGGGTGCCTGATGACATTTCCCTGGACCACCTGCCTATTGCTGCACTGTTAGGTGAGTGAAAAATAACCTTCTCTTTCATATTCAAATAATCTTCTGTATTTTGATGGTTCGCAGCCCAATCTATACCACTACTAATGTGAAGGTGAAAAAGATATAAAAGCAAAGAGCCCTGATGCGGTTTAAATCCTTGCATATAGTTGTCCATGCAATGATAAGTTATCACTTATGGGGTGCTTCTAAGTGCCAGGAACTGCCCACAATGTTTACATGCAGTACCTCATTTAATCCATTCCAATTCTATGGGGTGCTACTGTCACTCCTACTGTACAGCTTACAATGGGAGGGCATAGACAGATTAATTAACTTGCCCAGGGTTCACATTACATTGCTTCTCAAGCTAGTCTTTTCCGTGATTTGTTGTGTAAGCCAATAAAGCCCCTTATTTTGCTTAAATTGGTTCAAGCTGGATTTCTGCCACTTGCAACAAGCGTTCTAATTGGATTTTTGTCTAATCTAGTTTCTGTGTTCCTTTATAGAGTGCAACCATGTGGTATAGAACTGTATGATGCAATTTAATGACTGCAAGCAGGATAATTCTCCCAAGAAACTGGCTCCCATTTAACTAGTCAGATCACAATTGTAGCTGCAAGACAACAGGGCCCACAGCAAGAAGACAGTCTTCTCAGAGGGAGCATTAGGTTTCCTGCCTGTGGCAGACATTGCCGGATGGGTCAACAATACCCATCCCCAACCCCCTTTTCCTTGCCTGCCTGAAAATGCTTTCTGTACAGCAAGGGCTGGTCAAATGATCCAATTTGGGCAATGAAAGGTATTAGAACATGGAGGGATTCCTGCATAATGATTAAAAGTATGGGCTCTAGGGCCAGAATGCCTGGATTCACCATCACCTTAGCTGTAGAAGTGTGGGCAATTTACTTTACCTCTGTTCCTTCGGGAGGAAAACTGGACCTACCTCACGGTTATTGTGAGGATTAAAGGAACTAACAAAGGTAAGAACTCAGAAGAGTACCTGGTACATGGTAAACACCATAAACGTTAACAGTTGTTATTTTTATCACCTGTCTGTGTCAAAATGGAACAATCTCTAAGGTACTGTTAAGTAAAAGCAGCAAGGTGCAGGACAGCACATCTAGCATGTGCTCGCATCTGTATGAATACGGAGGTTGGTGTGTATGTGTATATCTGCTTGTGCCAAGCGCAGACTAACCACTGGTAGGACAGATCAAAAACTGTTCTGAAAAAAAAAAAAGAAAAGAAAAGAAAAAAACTGTTCTGAGGGCTTCCCTGGTGGTGCAGTGGTTGGGGGTCCACCTGCCGATGCAGGGGACGCGGGTTTGTGCCCCGGTCCAGGAGGATCCCACATGCCGCGGAGCGGCTGGGCCCGTGAGCCATGGCCGCTGAGCCTGTGCATCTGGAGCCTGTGCTCCGCAACGGGAGAGGCCACAACAGTGAGAGGCCTGCATACCGCAAAAAAACCCACAAAACTGTTCTGAGTAGTTGTCCCTGGGAAGTAGAACATGGGACTGGATTCTGGGTTGGGAAAATCTACTTCATTGTAGGTCCCTTCTTTACTAACTGGACTGGATTTTTGGAATCATGTACTCAAATTACTTAAAGATTTTTAAAATACTCAGAAAAAAAAGACCCCATTTTCTCTTAATTTTGGTTGTTCACCAACAAAATGGACAGTCAAAAGCTTATATGTCAGTTATATCTCAATAAATAAATTTAAAAAGAAAACGAACAGTTAGTCGTATAAAGTGGCAAGCTTCCTTTTGCAGGTATTCAAACACAGGCTGGAAGGGAATCTGTCAGACACGCCCTGGAAGATTTCTCTAGGAAGCAAGAGGTTAGCCTAGGGCACATCTAAACTCTGCCAACTACAAGATCCACCTTTTTGGTGGCACAAAAGGGGAAGGGAGCTGGCGGATATGGCTCCCCAAAAACCTGCAACCATCACGGACTGCTGGTATCAGGACACAGCAGACTGCCCCATCGTACCAGGGCAGACCTGAAGAGCGTGGGCTGCAGAGCCAGGCAGACATGCACACATGTATGTGACTTCTGGGTCAGCCACTTCTTCACCACGAAGACTGGAACAAGTTATCTAATATCTTTGAATTTTTTCCTCATCAGTAAAGTGGGGATAACGTCCAGCTTACAGGGTTGGTGTGAGCCCTAGGTAGGCAAGTGAATATAAAGCCCGCAGAAGGGCACCAGGCACACAGTGAAGTGCCCACGAGAGGCTGCCATCGCTGGAGGTGGACAGTGATCACCTTCAAGTGACTTGTTTCATGTGTCAATCTTCTAATGTACAAACATAAAAAGTGACAAACCAGAAAGCAGTTTTACATTGAACTAGCAGAGATGACTACATACAGCTCTTTTTGCAAACCCCATAACCAGATATTAAGTCAAGACAGCTGCTGCTAGATACTAACCTTCAAGGCTAAACTGTCCTACCCCATTCACAGCAGCATCAGGGCTTCAAGCAAGACCAGCCTTCTCAGGTCTTCACTCCTATATCTTCCTACTAAGCCAAGAGGCCAGAGAGGAACAGGAAGGGTTGTGCTATTATCCAGAAGATAAGAACGGCCCTGCCAACTTCGTTTACTCCTTGGGGCTCTGTGCCCCCAGAATGATTTTAAGAGGCCCCCATGTACATATGAGATTGGGCCCAAGTACAGATATTTTGGTCTGAACTGTGAGGTTATGGCAAAGAAAGGGTGGGTTGAATGGTTTTAGGCCAGGGAGCAAGTGTCACAAATGCTACATCTCCAGTGAAATAAGGCATATACTGCTGTCCCCAAACACCATGAGGCAAGGAGTGGCTGCCAGACTAGTCCACCCACGTGGGAGACTCAAACCTGGGACCTTGCAAAAATAAAATCTGGACACTAAGGGCCCCCCTTTTAGTGAAAGCCAAGGCCCTAGAATAGATGCTAGAAAGTCTTTTATTAGTCACCCTGAATTAAAATGACAGTTCAGGTCACTCTGGAAAGAAGAGAAATACTAACTACCCTCCCTTCAAGTTTTAGTAGCCAACAGGAATCTGGGCTCTGAAAAGTCGCAAAACACTTTTCCAGATTATCAGCAGCTGTGGCAACTGGTCAAATGTGTGAGCAGCAGGGAAGCTGAATGATCCCTGTGAGCAGAGCTCACTGTGGTAGCTCATGGCCATGGGCAGCTCAAGAGCATCACAACCTCCCCACTGGGACAGAATGCACTGCTCCATCCAGCCACCCACAGGACCAAGGGGTGGCAGTGCTGGAAACAGATGAGTCCATGTTCCACACATAACGGTACGGAGTGACTGTTAATAGATACGGTTTAAGCACAGCATTTGGAGACAACTCCTCTAGACGTTCTGTTATTAAGTCTTAAGAGCTTAGAGCCTGGGAGGATTGAGAAACTCTAAAGAATTAAACCAAAAAAAAAAGAAAGAAAGAGGGCGGCAGGTGTCAAAGACACAAGAGCTCTTTGTAGATGCTGACCGGCTCACTTTGTCCCCAAGTTCATCTTAGAGCTCAAGCGAATTTGAGACACAAGGCAGAGACATTAGACCTGTGTCAAGGGCAAAAACTTCTGGTAGTAGCTCTTCGTGACGTCAATCATCAGCTCCTGGGTACATTCTGGGAGCTCCCCTGAGAAGAGTCCTGGGGAAAGAAAGACCTGGTCAACCACGAGGAGCCGGAGGAGGCCCACATGCAGCTCTGACTTCTGTTGAAACCTCTAGAAGTCTCCTTTCTTTAGTCATGAATGTCTAAATACTACGTTTTCCATCTTTGGTGCTAACAGAATATTTCCACTGACCACATCTTCAAGATGATGTGAATTTGTGTGTGTGTGAGAGAAACAACTAATACTTTCCCAAAATGCAGAAATATATCCCAGGGACTTCCCTGGTGGCACAGTGGTTAAGAATCCTCCTGCCAATGCAGGGACACGGGTTCAAGCCCTGGTCCGGGAAGATCCCACATGCCACGGAGCAACTAAGCCTGTGCGCCACAACTGCTGAGCCTGTGCTCTAGAGCCCGCGAACCACAACTACTGAACCCACGAGCCACAACTGCTGAAGCCCACATGCCTAGAGCCTGTGCTCCACAAGAGAAACCACCGCAATGAGAAGCCTGCGCACCGCAACAAAGAGTGGCCACCACTTGCTGCAGCTAGAGAAAGCCCGCGCACAGCCACGAAGACCCAATGCAGCCAAAAATAAAAAAGTAAAAAAAAAAAAAAAAATTAAAAAAAAGAGAGAAATATATTCCAGGTAAAAGAGGTTAGTACATCATGGCATAACCTGAAAAGTTAAGGCAAATCTGACTACATCAGACGTTGTTCCAGGCAAGGATTCGTCCATCCCCTGGATTCTGGGGTGACGCCTGCTGGGCAAGCCAAGGTAAGAGCTCTTGAGGGAAGAAACTGCCCTGCTATTCATACAATGAAACTGAATCCAAGGCCCGGACATGCTAGATATATTCAAATCACAAATGGAAGTAGAACAGAAACACCCTATAGAAAGACAAAAGATGCAGGAATCCTATTTAAGAATTTCTAGGAAAGAGGCACTCTCACACACTCTGGGTGGACGTGTAAACTCATACAACCGTTTGAAGAGCAATTTAGGAGTATCTAGCAAAACTTTTAAAAGTTCATACCCTGTGACCTGATAATCCAACTTTTAAGAATTTATTCTACAGATAATCTTGCCCAATTGCACAATATATGTACGAAAGCATCAATGCAGCAAAGTTTCTAATCATGAAAAACCAGGTGCAACTTCTTTTGATCCATTATGCCAGAGGATGATTAGTTATACTGTGGGATATTTATGCAATGAAAACCATGAAACTATTAAAAGGCATGAGGTGAATCTCATCATACTGACAAGAAAAGATGCCCAAGATATACTGTTAAGGAAGCAAGTTTCCTAACAGAACAGAGTATGATTCTGTTTATACATGTAAAAACAGTTTCATATTATATACACAAATATATATATAAACACACATACCTATACACTCATACGCATATAAAAACACACACATATGCTCTTGTATATATACAAAGAGAAAGGAGGATAGAAAAAATGGTCTTAAAAGATACACAATTCTCACAGGCACCTTTTACAAACTAGCAGCCCATGTCAGATTTCCAAATATATGTTTAGTCTGTACAGTATTTAATCTCCTAAAAAAAATTAGTACTCAACAATTAAAAATTCAGAAATACCATACAAAAATTCAGATTTTGAGCTCCTCATGAAACACCAGAAGTTCTCATGATATCATGCCTGTATTCTTAAACAGCTATGATAGGCTATTACTTCAATCATTTACATGATCTGCCAGGCTCCTGTGGACATCTGAGTTTTTGGTCCCTAACCCAGATCCTTTCTGTACGGTTTGCCTTTCATTTTGACTCAGTTTCATGCTGTGGAGCCTTCCAAAAATATGCTAGTTTTCCTGCAACCCTATGCCTCTTCATTAAAGGGGGAGATTGCCAACAGCAGTATCTAGATGGTTAGCATTTGTTTGTGAAGTCACATAAAATAAACATGGGAAGTACCCTATCAGTGCAAAAAGTACTGAACTCTAAATAAGGAGCTCTGGGAGTTCCCTGGTGGTCTAGTGGTTAGGATTCAGTGCTCTCACTGCCGTGGCCCCATTTCAATCCCTGGCTGGGGAACTGAGATCCCAAAAGCCGAGGGGCCAAAAAAAAAAATTTTTTTTTTAAATAAATAAATAAGGAGTCTTTAGTGCTTGTCAAAGCTTTCCCCCAGCTAGCTCCGATACGTCGTACAACTCAACCTCCCTAGGCCTCAGTTTCCTCACCTATACAATGATCTCTAAGGTCCCAGGCAGAACTTCCACACACAGTGTTTATCTGGATTTCAAGTATCTAGCAGTGCTTCCCTGCCATACGCCATCAGTGCTCAAAGACCATAAATTGGTTCTAAGGGCTTTGAATAAGTTAAAAGAGATTAAGATATTTCGTCAGCAATACACTTCTCATCTCAGCTCAGATGCTTGTCTCACAACTCCTAAAACAATCGCCAAGACCGTGCTGATATAGCACTTGCTAAGAACTATTAAACTTTCTCACAGTGGGAACTCATTATGGGGAGAATTACTAAATAAAAGTCTCTTCCTCCTTTGCAAACAGAGGTGCATGAAAGAGCAGAATGGCCCATTTCCTCCCCCAAAGAATCCTAGTGGATGATTCTGTACATCTTTGAAATTTGCATTCAGTGATCTGAATAATGAGATTTTTAAAAATTGGAATAACAAATAAACCACCCAGTGGTTAGAGATCATATATTGTCAAATCTCTCTCTTCATATCATCTTCCATCTGTGAATCTGTGATGTGCCTTTACATGAGCTACGTGATTTCCACTGCATAAAACAACATGTAGAAGAAAAGAGACTGTCTTGAGGTGGGGGTTGGGAAATGTGAGGTTTTCTTCTTCTTGCTTTTCGGTGTTTTCCAAGCTCTCTAGCATGAGCATGGATTGCTTTTGTCTCGTCACATGTTTGTAATTTGGAACTCTGAGCTCATGAGGGCTTTGCCTACGGGCAAAGGTCAAAAGATAATGTATTTGCTTCTCTCAGGTGTCCTAGAGCTCTCACTGTCTTAGAGCACGTTTTATGGTAACTTTTCAGTTAGGGCATTCCTGGGCAGGGCGGGAAGTACAAGTTCAAACCCCACCCAATGTGAAGGTAAGGCCATAGAATTCTTTGGACACACTTTTTATTTTTCCACCCAGAGCCCAAGGCAAGAGAGACATGCTTCCTCATACTTTTCCTGTGCTGGTGACAGATTTATCTAGTTATATTTTAGATAGTATTTCTGAGTACTCTGTACCAGGAGAATGTTTAAGTTAGCTAGATCAACATACTGTTAGAGATAGAAATCACATGCATTACTTTTGTGAAAGAAAATAAACTTGAGTTTTAATAATCAACACCCAAGGTTACCTGGGCAGCCTGAGAAGACGGTGAATGGTGGGACCACAGTTTCTGGGGGTAATACTGTGTTGTCAAGAATTTTGCAACAGTCTTTCAACACACACCGGCGCCCCTGAAATTAAAATCTTGTTAATAGGAGATAGACCAGGAAATGGGAGTAAAAGTTGTCTTGTCTGCTGTGTGGAATATATTTATATTTTCTCTATTCATGATATCATACAATAGTCATGGACAGTGACAAGAGGCTTGGCTACTATTCCCTATTGCAGGTGGTACATGACAAGCAGGAGGTAAAAATGTGAGTGTGTACAAATTTGAGGTGGGGGTCATACACTAGGGACAGTTCAAGCTACCTTAGGCATTTCATACTACATGAAATTCAATCTTCAAGAATTCTGTTTACTTTTCTTTCTTCCTTTTTTTAATAATTTAGTGGATATCTGTTGTTTCGCTTGTCCAACATCCACTTCCCTTTCTTCTGGTAACAGAAGCTATATTTTCCTTGGATACCGCCCCATCCCCATCTCAGTCCATGTGCTTCACCTCCCATCCCAAACTATGAACCCCAAGCCTGGCCACAGCCACTGGTTTAGGCAATCGGCGTATGAGCTGATGATGAATCTCAATGTCAGGGCTTCTGCTGGGACTACAGGGAAAAGCTCTCTCCAATGGGGATTTTAGAGGACAGGACAGAATCCTGGACCAGCCACTGGTTTCCATGAGGAAAGGACCTGCCTGAGAGCCTCCCAGAGGAAAACAAAAAAGGGAAGGGGATTAATTCTCATGACATCAACTGAACCCCCAGAGTCACTTATGTATGAAATTAGGATCTACTTCTGTACCCTTGCTTCATATTAGCCAGTACATTCGCTTTGAACCTACCAATTTAAGGTCTGTTTGTTCTTTTGCCAATTCCAACTGGAAAAGTCTTGGCAAATTCTTCTGGATATGAAGTTACTAGTTCATTTGTTCCCCCATGGGTAAGTGGTAGTTATTAGAAGGTTTAGGCTGGACATAATGCTTGACTTTATCCACTGTCATCACTTTTCAATTCTGCCATCACCCACGGCATTTTGGGGGCAAGAAATAAGGTCTGGGAACTTCATCTCTTTCATGGCTTAAGGGAAAGGAGAGCCTTCTGTATACAGTTAAAGTTATGTCTCAGACAACTTGCTGAGTAAATGAAAGATTGCATTTACATCATCCGGGTCTATAAGTTTACTTGTGTTCTGGTCAGATGATCTGATAAAACATCCCCAGGTGGCTGAAGATGCGGAACACCTAACAAATACCAGGATAATGCTAACCCATCTAGATCTTAGATTTTACCAAAGAATATGAAAGATACTTTGATTTGGTTGTGTTCAAATTTTCCCCCAGTATTAAATACCTAACTCTTATGTAAGTCCAGGAACTCCTGGGTAGATTGCCAAATGAATTTTTTAAAAAGCTTATACCTCTAAGGTCTGAATTTCTTTAGTGGCTAACTAAGCTGTCTCCAGTTGGGTGGTAACAGCCAAGTTGGGCAACATCTTTAGGTCAGAAGCAAGTTATGACTGCAGCTCCTTTCTCCTTGGAAAGTTTTCTTCCACAAATTACCTATTATATTGGCAACATCAAAAATCGGGCAGATGGCCAGCTCCCCTGGTGACTCCCAAATTAACTCAAAGATGTCCTATGACGCCTAAGCTCCTAATAACTCAGACTAAGCACATGGGGCACTGAGTAAAAGGAGTGTGCTGCATATGGCAGGACACATTCACAGACAGGGACCTGCAGACACAGGGCCCTGGAAGAGAGGGACAGTGGAAATGAACCTTCTCACTGCATACTACCAGCCACCACACAGCCTGAGGGCACCTGCTTTCTAGAGTTGGCCATTCTGCCCACTCAGAGAAATGTGCTCAATTGGGTTTCAGAGAATTCTGGGTAAACTGATCAATTACATGGCAGCAGAATAAAAAATGCAGGTACTTCTTAGGCATGAATGGCTTGGCAATAGCTGAGGAGATAAAAAGCTGAAACTACTTCTTTATTCTTTCCTGGAGAACTTTCCAAGAAGGAGTTAAGAACTACATGTTGCTAGTATTATAGCTACCCATATCTCCTTATGCAAGTTATTTAGCAAGTTACTTAAATCCTGTGAAATAGGATATAAAACCAAGCCCGTAGGGATGCTGTCAAGACTAGAGACAAAAGTAAAACTCATGGCATGGTTAACAGTGCCTATTAATATTGCCTGTTAGGCTTTTCCTGCAGACATTTGGGCAATTCTGATTAACACCCACACCTTCACATATCCAAGCATAAGTTAGACTACCACATGAGATGCTACAGGAAGGATCCGTGTGTCATGAAGACAGTTGGACTATAAATGAGTTCCTGCTAGCTCTGAGATTCTCAAAGGATCATTCTCCTTAGATTACTTGGGAATTTTTAAAGGCTCAGCAAATAAGCCCTGTCAATACTGAACAATGACAATACCATGAATTGATGTATTGAAAAGTGATACAAAAAGCAGAGCACCTAACAATAGGACTAGAATTCCCTAAGCTGTGGGAATAGCATTTGGATTTTAACCGTTCAGACATTTGGCTCTGGGGCTAAAGGACTAGGCTACTATGGTGATGTCTTCACATTGCTGAGGAAAATATCAGGAAAACCCAGCTGTGGCTTGGAAAGCCAGCTTTGGTCAAACAGTCAGAGTGAGGGGAGAGGATGGATTTCTTCTCCCTTTTCTCAACGTCAGCCCGAACCACAGACATTCTGTCTCTAATACATACTAAGGGACTCCCCTGGAGAAGAATATTTGGCAAAACAACTTCTCCCCTTAATTCTGAGTAACAAGTCAGACTGGAATGTTTTTCTCAGCAGTGGGGTTCTCCATTGCACTGTCCACCTTTGCTGTGCCCTCATGGCTCCTGGAATGTGACTGCATGGCTTCTGCAGGTTTTCTGATACTTTAGGGTCCTAGTCTTATCCAGAGCAGAGAACTGACTCTAAATTAAGGGGAGTGGCCATTTAAATGTATGAAAGGGGTCTTGGCTTTTCCCAGAATCTGAGGGACAAACATAAAATGTAGGAGACATTTTCCCTGAAAATTTAGGCAGTTTGGCTCTGATCATTAACATTCTTACTCAGGATGGTCTCAGAAATCCTAACTGAAATCAACCTCTTCATCTATGAAATACCAAGAAATTCAGCCTTGGAAAGCCTTGGTTGGGTTAAACAAATTGATATCGAGGCACCTGTGGACCAGGGTCCTACAGGTTCTGCTGAGGGAGGGGCCCCCTCGCACCTGGCAAACCCAGCACCCTGAACTACGTGCAGCTCCCTTAACGTCATGCCCATTGGTGACTTTGACCCTTACACATGCCAATGTCTTCCCTGAAACACTCATTCTCCTCTGGTCTAGGAGCCAATTTTGATGCACCCTTCAAGATCCCCTCACCCCCACCAGACTGTAAGATTCTTGAGGTGAAGCAACAGGTAGGTCACATAGCGGCATGGCTATTCATACCACTAGGGTTCAAATCCCAGCACTACCATTTACTAGCCTTGTCAAATCCCCTAATATCGAAGGTCTTCAGTCTCCTCACCTGAAAACAGGGATAATAACAGTACCTAGTATCCTTGGATGGTTGTGAGAATTAAATGAAATAATCAAAGATAAGAGTTTAACGTCATATGGAAGAGGTTCCATAAAGGTTAGCCATGATTATTAATGCCTAGGAAAAACTCCAAATTCAGTAATAATTCTGATAGACCAGTAGACCAGAAAGGACTTCTACCCTGCTTGATGACAGAAGCAGAAGCCCACTGATGTGAGGGACACGAGCTAGAGAGAGAGTGAGGCTGCTCAGCCAGCCAAGTCACCATACTCACAATCACACAGTTCTTGCCAACGTGAACGTAAGAGCCAATCTGAGCTGCGTTGACCACACAATCTTCCTCAATAAAGACATGGTCCCCAATATGTAGAGGAAAAAATGCAACGCTATAGAATAAAAAGAAGATGAACAAAGAAAGGTCAAGGTGATATACTTTTGGTCAAGGTTTATAGAACTAAAGATCGTAATCTCAACTCCATCGTCTTTTCTTAATAAGACTGTTCCTAGCAAGGAAAGAATCCTCAGGCTTAACGAATTCTATAATGTTGAAGAAGATGCATGTGACTACTAAATCGAAATCAGAAATATTAGACCAAGGAAATTTGAAAGGAAATAGCAGAACAGTAGAGCAAAACCTTCAAAGCTAAAAAATCTGGCACCAAATAAAAACAAATGAATGTTTTGCTCATTCTTGCCTCCTTTGAAAATGCCCACAGATCACATTTTCATTAATCTGCTCTATAATCCTTCAGGGGACTGATGTGAGGTTCATGGGATATAATTCTCAACATGCTAAAAATTTATATACTGACTGGTTTTATTGAGAGTCTACTATATGCCAGACTCTGTGCTAGGAACTGGGGAATACAATGGTGAGCAAAAGGGATGCAATCATGCCCATGGAGCTTACAAACAAGAGAAGAAAAGAGAGACTAAATAAATGATTAAATAAGTAATTAGTTACAACTGTGATAAGTGCTACAGAGGAAAAATAACATTATGAGCGCATATAACAGAGACTTTACTCAGACTGGAGGTTAAGTAATTGAAAGTGACATTTAAGCCAGGACTTAAGGAGTCAGTCGGCTTTCTCCAGACTTGTGACATCATTCCCATTCTCCAGGACTCCTCAAATGTCATTGACTGTGGTCTGTGATCATATTTACAAGAAATTTCGGTACCTTGGGATGTAAAATATTTGGACTAGAACTAATATAAAGCAGCTGGATGCTCACTGGCTCTTTCCAGTCCTGTGTTCTATTTTATCAGGAATATTTTGTCAGAGATGATACCTGTCCTCCACAGACCTATACTTTATTTAAATCTTCCTTAATTCATTTGCATTTTTGGTCTGGACCCCTTGTGTGGCAATGGATTCCTTGATCTTATCATAGTCTACAACAGTACTATCAACTCCTTAATTTTAAATTAAAAACTCCAAACTTTATACTATCAGCTGGTCCTGGTATTGAGATATACAGGGGAGGAAATCGACATTCACCTTCTATTCACGTGTTGCTATTTACACTTTCATATTTCTATATTTCTCATGTGGACTATTCTAATTTACACTTCCCTCCATTCACCAATAAGCTTCTTATTCATTCTCAGTCCTCTTCCTGGACCATATCCAGCCCAATAATGCCTTTATCAGGAGGTGGAGTCAACAACTCTAGCAGAGCATCAGTCACTGTATGAAACCATGAAAAGGTGTCACAGGGTTTTCTGATTTCCACTCAATAGTCCTTTTTTTTAATTTTAAAAAATATTTATTAATATTTTGGCTGCACTGGGTCTTAGTTGTGGCACATGGGATCTTTAGTTGCAGCATGTGGACTTCTTAGTTGCAGCATGCATGCAGGATCTAGTTCCCTGACCAGGGATCGAACCCGGGGCCCCTGCATTGGGAGCACAGAATCTTAACCCACTGGACCACCAAGGAAGTCCCCTCCCCTCAACAGTCTTCTGAGGGACTTCCCTGGTGGTCCAGTGGTTAAGACTCTGCGCTTCCACTGAAGGGGGCCCGGGTTCGATCTCTGGTCAGGGAATTAAGATCCCACATGCCACACAGCACGGCCAAAAAAAAAAAAAAATAGCCTTCTGAGCTAATGAGCAAATGCTTTCATCTAAATTTCATATGATTTACAATGACTCCCTGCTCCAATTCCTGTACATAATAAAAGCCTGGAGCCCAACATCACTATGGGAAATGCAGGACGATTCCTGCATGATATACACCCAGGTATGGTAGTCTGAGTTAGCTGCCCTCTTCTCTGTTCCTCCCTAACCATGTTCATGCCCCATTGACAGGAGTATCCCATTCTATAGTGGCTATCACGTTACAGCATCACATTCTATAGTAGCTTTCTGTTTACGTAATTCTTTCTATCACTAGGTTATTGTTGTTGTTTTTTTATTTTTATTTTATTTTTCTGCGGTACGCAGGCCTCTCACTGTTGTGGCCTCTCCCATTGCAGAGCACAGGTTCCGGATGCGCAGGCTCAGTGGCCATGGCTCACGGGCCCAGCTGCTCTGCGGCATGTGGGATCTTCCCAGACCGGGGCACGAACCCGTGTCCCCTCCATCGGCAGGCGGACTCCCAACCACTGCGCCACCAGGGAAGCCCTGTTGTTGTATTTTTAATTGAGGTATAGTTTATTTCCAATATATAAGTTTCAGTGTACAACACAGTGACCCACAATTTTTAAAGGTTATACTCCACTTATAGTTATTATAAAATATTAGCTATTATTCCCTGTGCTGTAAAACATATCCTTGTAGCTTATTTATTTTATATGTAGTAATTTGTACTTCTTAATCCCCTACCCCTGTCTTGCCCCTCCTCCTTCCCACTGGTAACCACTAGTTCGGTATATCTGTGAGTCTGTCTCTTTTTTTTACATTCACTAGTTTGTTTTACTTCTAACACTGGGTTATGAGACCCTATTTGATCCATCTGTATATGCCCAGCTTATAACCTAGTGACTGGCATAAGGAAAGCACTCAATCAATGCTTGCTGAATTCTTGGATGAAAAGCAGATGGTGCCATAGGTAGGAACGAGGAGGGCAAAGCGAGAGAGAGGCAAAGAGAATACCATCATATCAAGCATAGCGGTCGGTTTTCCTGCCCTGTCCATGCCCTTTCTTAGACAATCCTTATGCCCACTGAGAGATCAGGGGGCCTGACTTGACCCTGCTCTCTGGGTCAAAGCTGTTTTTAGACTGGGTGTTTTTAGACTGGGGGTGGGCTGTTTTTAGACTGGGGGTGTTCTCTCTCCCAACATTTTGTTGATAGGACCTAAAATCTCTGGTTGGTATCCGTTGGAAGCCTAAATGGAGAAGTGATGTAAAAAAACGGGCTGAGGCAGCAAGGTTGGCTCCATTAGAAAAGCCGGAAGATATAGCTGAAAGAAAAAAGAGGGAAGCAGAAGTGCAGAGAGAAGAACAGTTAAGAAACAGTATAACCTTGGTAACAGAGCGGCAGTCAGACAGAATAGTGGTCTTGACTCTGGCTAGCTGTCCAGTTCCAGGTTCTAGTCCCTTGTGAAGCCTGACCCCTTTTTCTACCCTTAAATTCCATCAAATATGCCTGTGGCTGTTTAATCAGAACCCCCTTTGCTTTTGCCAGCTCAAGTGGATTGTTTCTGGCAACTAACCACCAACTAGACTAAGACAACCAACACCAGAGTTGTGTTCATTATGGTGAATTCTTACTTAGTGTCCCAAACAATAGCGTAGACCTGCTCCTTCCCCCACAACTCAACGCATGGATAGTACCACCAGTAGCAGCATCTTGCCCAAGACTGAATCAGGTCATTAAATTACATACCCTTTGCTGAATTTCTTGAATGGTGGCCTTATGACACTCCGACTTTTCACAACACAATGACGTCCAACTCTTACATTTGCCAGATCCCCTCGAATAATACAGTCATTCATCACAATGGTCTATAAAACAAAGCATATTTTAAAAAGCTACTAACATAGCCTAAAACATAATGAAAAAGAGTAGGAAACCAGACAGTTTGAGAGTTATGCTATATTCTACTGAATCACCTGTTCTGTCAAAAGGGATAACTTTTAAGGTAAAGAGAATTGCCCTCATAATACTGATTGCAGTTCAAGATGTTCCCAGTACATCACAGGCTTTGCCCTTATTATCCCATGAATAGGACTCAATGGATGGACAAACATTTATTGAGAATACCTGTGGCAGACCTGGTCTGTGTATCTCCTCAGATGCACTTGGTTCCACCTGCCCCCAAGCCTTGGCTGCTTGCTCAGTGAGAGTCCTGGCTGTTCCCACCTTTGTCTAATCTCCTAACAGTACTATCTCCAACTTCATGCTCCAGAGGTGGACCCACTGAGGTTCTGCTTCCTCTCCCAATTTCTGGACCTAGATTATGTGCTACACTGCAAGGTGTGATATCTGGCTTCCCCAGAGGTTGCCAGGAGGGGCTGAATAACACAACCCAGAAACTGGGGGGAACTAATGCCCCATGCTTGGTAAAGAGTAGGCATTCTTGAAATGTCTGCTGAATAAATGAGGTTTAAAAAAAAAAAGTGCACGTGGCTGAGGTTGCGGCTGGGAAAGTAAGCAAGGGACCAGATCATGAAGAATTACCTGTGCTGAGTACAGAAGTTCAGATGTTTTTCCCTAGCGGGTATAACGAATCAATGAAAGATTCTAAGCACAGGATTAACACAAGCGAAGCTTCATTTTAGAAATATTACTCTGGAAGCAGTCTGGAGCCTGAATGGAGGCAGGCAAGACTGGAGGGGATGTGACCCTTCAGATGGATCAAGGCGAAACGAGATGGTGGGCCTTACCTAAGGCAAAAGCTGTGCATCAGGGAAAGAGAAATAAATCAGAGGTAGAGGAATCTGAGCAATCCTTTAGATCTAGCTACCAATTTAGAGGAAGGAGAGGGGGACAGAGATCACATTAAGCAACACTGTGTAAACAGAATCAGCCAAATTCAGAAATTTGAAAATACTGCAGGACAGTGAGCCAGTTTCCTCAACATATAAATGGCATGCGGAGAAAAACGAGGCAGGGAATGAGAACTGTTACAGATTCAAAGAGACTTAAGAAACACATCAACCAAACAGTAATGTGTACCTGACCTTGTCTGGATCCTGATTTGAACAAGCCAACTGTAAAAAGACATCTTAAGATAATGGAGGGACTTCCCTTGTGACGCAGTGGTTAAGAATCCGCCTGCCAATGCAGAGAACATGGTTCAATCCCTGGTGCGGGAACATTCCACATGCCGCAACTAACATTCCACATGGAGCAACTAAGCCCATGCATCACAACTATTGAGCCTGCGCTCTAGAGCCCGTGTGCCACAACTACTGAGCCCATGTGCCACAACTACTGAAGCCCGCAAGCCCTAGAGCCTGCGCGCTGCAACTACTGAAGCCCGCGCGCTCTAGGGCTCGTGTGCTGCAACTGCTGAGCCTGCGTGCTGCAACCACTGAAGCCCACATGCCTAGAGACTGTGCTCCGCAACAAGAGAAGCCACCGCAAAGAGAAGCCTGCACCCCGCAATGAAGAGTAGCCCCCACTCGCCGCAACTAGAGAAATTCCGGGCACAGCAACGAACATCCAACGCAGCCAAAAGAAAAAGATAATGGAAAGACTGAACATGGACTGAGGATTAGATTAGATGATATTAGGGAATGACTGGCTTTTTAAAAAATATAATAACGGTCCTCTATACATTTTTTAAAGCCTTTAAATATCAGTGATACACATTGAAATATTTATGGGTAAAATAATATTATGCTTGCAATTTGCTTTAAAATATTCCACTCCAAAATTGGTTTGAACTTGGCAGGTGAGTATAGAGATGAAGCAAGAATGCCAGAATATTGCTAATTGTAGAAGCTGGTGAATGAGTATATAGGGACTCATTATATGTTCTCTCTACTCTATTTTTTTTTGCGGTACGCGGGCCTCTCACTGTTGTGGCCTCTCCCATTGCGGAGCACAGGCTCCGGACTCGCAGGCTCAGCGGCCATGGCTCACGGGCCCAGCCGCTCTGCGGCATGTGGGATCTTCCCGGACCGGGACACAAACCTATGTCCCCTGCATCGGCAGGCGGACTCTCAACCACTGCGCCGCCAGGGAAGCCCTGTTCTCTCTACTCTTAAATGTGTCCTAAAAGTTCCATAACAATACTGCTCATCTATAGAAAGTAATGAACTACTAATCCATGAATATATCCAACAACATGGATAAATCTCAAAAACATTATGCTGAGGGAAAGAAGCTGACCCCCCCCACCCCAAAAAGTACATGATTCCAATTACAGGAAACTTGAGAAAATGCAAAACTAACCTCTATTCATTTTACATAGGTTACCTGGGCAAAGCTAGAAGAAGGCTTGACTGCAGAGGGACACAAGGAAACTAGGGTGATGTAAATATTTTATATCTTGACTGTGGTACTAGTTGCATAGATGTCCCCATCAGCCAAACCTTTTCAAACTGCATATTTAAAATGGGTATACTTGGGCTTCCCTGGTGGCACAGTGGTTGAGAGTCCACCTGCCGATGCAGGGGACATGGGTTCGTGCCTCGGTCTGGGAAGATCCCACATGCCGCGGAGCGGCTGGGCCCGTGAGCCACGGCCACTGAGCCTGCATGTCTGGAGCCTGTGCTCCGCAACGGGAGAGGCCACAACAGTGAGAGGCCCGCGTACCACAAAAAAAAAATAATAATAAAATAAAATGGGTACACTTTATTGTATGTAATATACCTAAATAAAAATGATTTTTTAAAAAATAAATTTATTTATTTTATTTTTGGCTGCGTTGGGTCTTTGTTGCTGTGTGTGTGCTTTTCTCTAGTTGCGGTGAGCGGGGCCTACTCTTCGTTGCAGTGTGCGGGCTTCTCATTGCGGTGGCTTCTCCTGTTGTGGAGCACGGGCTCGGCTCTAGGCACGTGGGCTTCAGTAGTTGTGGCTCGTGGGCTCTAGAAGCACAGGCTCAGTAGTTGCGGCGCACGGGCTTAGTTGCTCCACGGCCTGTGGGATCTTCCCGGACCAGGGCTTGAACCCATGTCCCCTGCACTGGCAGGCAGATTCTTAACACTGCGCCACCAGGGAAGTCCTAAAAATGATTTTTTTTAATGTTCCATTATAAAATATTTAAAAAGAAAAAAAAAGAAGAGATTTTATATGACTCGGTCATTGTTTAGATGTTGGGTAAGAGAAAAAGAATCTAGGACAGGGTAAGCAATTCTGGGGATTAGATGATAAATTCAATTTTGAAATTCTGAGTTTGTGGAATCTGTGGGATGATCAACAGGCAGTTGTAAATAAAGGTCTGGGGCCCAAGATAGAAGGTCAGGCTAGAGAAGTAGATGGGAACACCTCAAATATAGGTGAATTTAGACAAATCACTAGCCAGAACATGAGGCTCTGAGAAGATACTGAAAAAGAAATGGGCTCACACCTGGAAGAGTTTACCAATCTGACCCACATATGTTCAGTCTATAAAACCTCTATGGGTAAAAAGAAATTTTCACATCTGTTGCTGATTGTAAAGTATTACAGGTCCTCTTGGTTTTTTTGTTTTGTTTTGTTTTGTTTTTGTTTTTTTGGCTGTGCCATGCAGCTTGCGGGATCTTAGCTCCCTGACCAGAGATCGAACCCAGGCCCCAGCAGTGAAAGTGCCGAGTCCTAACTACTGGACTGCCAGGGAATTCCTCTCTTGGTTTTTAAAAGCTATCTTCTTCAAGCTTAGAGAGATGTCTATTTCTAGTACATAATTCTTTCATCTGAGATCCTTAATTTACTTCAATCATTGTTTTTCAGCTTGTGTTTCCATCTACAATCAGAGAAAATGACTTATTTTTCTTTTGGAAGAAAACAGAATACCAAGAGTTCTGAGTATTTGGTAATGGCTGTTATTGTTTTATTGTGTTTTAAGTAAAGATAACAATCTTAATCTAGAAATAAAGAAAATCCATATAAGTCCCTCAGTCAGCCTAAATTACATTCCCACTGAGGAAGCAAACACACAAAAAACATAAGAAAGAAACGATATCACAGATGGTCAAAGAAATTTAGCAAGTGGTATTCAAACCCTGGTTTCCTATCTCATAAAGAATGGAGCTAAAGAAGAGAAGTCAGATTAAAAATAGAGGCAACATGGGCTTCCCTGGTGGCACAGTGGTTCAGAGTCCGCCTGCTGATGCAGGGGACACGGGTTCGTGCCCCGGTCCGGGAAGATCTCACATGCTGCAGAGCGGCTGGGCCCGTGAGCCATGGCCGCTGAGCCTGCGCGTCCAGAGCCTGTGCTCCGCAACGGGAGAGGCCGTGTACTGTATTTAAAACAAAACAAAACAAAAGAGGCAACAGGGTGTTAAAATGAAAGGAGGTGCCTAAAAAGACCTCTCAGGGAGAAAAACAGTATTAAAGCAGACTTCACCGAACTCAACAAGGACAAGGCAGAGGTGGCAAGTTGGGGGTCTGAGGGCTGTACCTAGAAATGGTTTTCTCTGGCCTCTGCAGCCATTTTTATCATTTAAATTAGATGCTATTATGTGAATAGTAGGACATTTTACATTTAAAAAAAATCCAGATTTCCAGTTTCTTTTGAGAAAATCAGAAGCTCTGCAAGTACAGGTCTGCACTCCCAATGGCAACAATCAGCCCAAGCTTAGCTAGGTCCTGTATTCTCCAATTCACTAGGCCCCACCATTCTGGTTTACACCCAGTCCTCTTTGCTCATCTGATCCCTGTCTCTTCCTGCAGGCACTGTGACACCCGATGGAAAACAGAAATGTCAAAGTTCTGAAAGGGGCAGGGGCTGGAAACAAAAATGGATTGTTCATAATAACAAAAAGCTGGAAACAAAATAACTATCCACCTATAAAAGACGGGATAAACCGAATTGTACACAGCAGTGAAAATGCATAAACCACAATGAATCTTAGAAACTAAGCTGAGAATGATGTTACTTACTAAATGTAATATATGTTTTCTATTGTCATTATTACAATAACTGAGAGTAAAAATAGTAAGTCACAGAAAACCAAGTAAAGCTAAACAATATATATTATTTAGAAATACACACATATGTGGTAAAAATTTTGTTTTGAAAAATAAAGAATTTATAAGAAAAAGTTCAGAATAGTGGTATCCTCTTGGAAGGAGGTAGAAGAAAGAAATGGGAGAGGAACTTCAGGCTGTACTGTATTATTATGCATTGATTATGTTCCAGTTCTTCAGTTGGGTGGTGGGTTCATGGTGTTGATTTAATTTTTATGCTTCATAACATATATATCACATATCAGTCTTCTGTGTGCACCAAATATTGCCAAATAAAACACCTTTCAAAAAAGAAAGAGGGCCCCGAATAACCAAAACAATCTTGAAAAAGAAGAAGTTGGAAGACTCATATTTCCTGATTATAAAATTTACTAGAAGTCTACAGTAACCAAAATAGTGTAGAACTAGCATATGGACAGATATATCAACTATGGAATAGAATTGAGAGTGCAGAAAGTAACCCATACATCTGTGGCCAGATGATTTTCTATAAGGATGACAAGACCATTCAATGGGGAAAGAACAATCTCTTCAACAAGTGGTGCTGGGACAAGTAGAATTCCACCCCCCCCCAAAATTAATTAATTAGGACCCCAACCTCACATCATATGCAAAAATTAACTCAAAATGGATCAACAACCATTTAAATACAAGTGCTAAAACCATAAAACTCTTAGAAGAAAACACAGGAGTACATCTTCATGATCTTGGGTTTGGCAAGGATTCTTAGATATACAACATCAAAAACTTAAGCAACAAAAGAAGAAATAGATAAACTGGACTTCATCAAAATTAAAAACTCTTGTGCATCAAAGAACATTATCAAGAAAGTAAAAAGAACATTATCAAGAAAGTAAAAAGACAACCTACAGAATGGTAGAAAATATTTGCGATCATAAATCTGATAAGGATTTAACACCCAGAATATAAAGAACTCCTACAATTCAACAACAAATAGACAAGATTTTAAAATGGTCAAAGGACTGAATAGATATTTCTCCAAAGATATGCAAATGGCCAATAAGATAAAAGATGTTCATCATCATTAGACATTAGGGAAATGCAAATTACACTACTATATATATAAAAGATAACTAATAAGAACCTATTGTATAGCACAGGAAACTCTATTCAGTGCTCTGTAATGACCTATATGGGAATGGAATCTAGCAGAGAGTAGATATATGTATATGGATGGCTGATTCACTTTGCTGTACAGCAGAAACTAACACAACATTGTAAATCAATGATACTCCAATAAAACATTAATTAAAAAAAAAACACAATGAGGGGCTTCCTTGGTGGTGCAGTGGTTAAGAATCCGCCTGCCAATGCAGGGGACACAGGTTTGAGCCCTGGTCTGGGAAGATCCCACATGCCGCGGAGCAACTAAGCCAGTGCGCCACAACTACCGAACGTGAGCTCTAGAGCCCATGAGCCACAACTACTGAGCCCACGTGCCACAACTACTGAAGCCCACACACCTACAGCCCATGCTCCACAATGAGAGGCCACCACAACGAGAAGCCCGCGCACCGCAATGAAGAGTAGCCCCCGCTCGCCGCAACCAGAGAAAGCCCGCGCACAGCAACAAAGACCCAACGCAGCCAAAAATAAAATAAATAAAGTAACTAATTAAGAAAAAAACACACAATGAAATATTGAATACCTTTCATATACACATCCAAAAAAAAAAGAACCCAGAAAATTACAAGTGTTCATGAGAAATTGGTACTCTCTTGCATTGCGGTGGGAACGTAAAATGGTGCAATTTGGCAGTTCTTCGCAAAGCTGAAAAATAGAACTGCCACATGACCCAGACACCCCCACCCCTAGGTATGTAATAAATAACTGAAAACAGAGCTCAAATACATCCTTGTATGCCAATGTTCATTGCAGCAATACTCACGATAGTGGAGAGGTAGAAACAATCCAAGTGTCCATCAACAGATGAATAAATAAACAAAATATACATATATACAATGGAATATTCGTCATGAAAAGGAATAAAATTCTGATACGTGTGGATGAGCCTTGAAAACATTATGCTAAGTGCAATAAGCCAGCCCAAAGGACAAATCTTGCATGACTGTGCTTAAATGACATATATCTAGAATAGGCACATTCATAGAGACAGAAAGTAGATTGAGGTTACCAGGGTCTGGGAGGAAAGGGGATGAGAGTTATTCCTTAATGGGTTCAGAGCTTCCGTCTGAGTGGTGAAAATGTTTTAGAAATAGATATAGTGGTGATGATTGCACAACACTGTGAATATAATTAATGTCAATGAACTGTATACTTAAAAGTGCTTAAAGTGGCGAATTTTGTCATAAATACACACACACACACACACACACACACACACACACACACATCTTCCCTACAAAATCACAGAAAATGGTTTGGAATTAGCTGAAGGATTTCAAAGAAAACTCCACATATTTGCTAACGAGTCAGGTGGAGTTAACTGAATTTTCTAATTTTGTACTAAAACAGTGTATCTATAATTACTAATTATATCTAACTACCAAACTCTATTTCTTTTCTATTAAATCTCATGGTATGATGGGGTAACAGACACAGTAATTGTGTCTCTACTGAAAATATCTGTGATCTTTTGATTACAATGAGATTATTTTACCTCTAGAAGTTACAGATTTAATATTTCAAGGAAAATTGAGTGCTCCTAATGGCAGGAAGAAACTATGGACTTCAGTGTTTGTCAAGCTCAAATATATTTTGATACTTTCTCTGGTTCTAAAGTGTTCTAATATTATCCCAGGTTTATGCTCATCTCTGTGCTATTTCAGTTTATTCAGACTACAAGATTCTGAGCCTTTCACATTCCATTTTTCAAATGCATTTCAGATTTTAGTTACCTTTCCCAATTCTCAAATTAATTTTAAGTTTCAGTTAATAATGAATCATTAATTAGTAAACAGATAATTATATCAGTATCACTTTAGTTTCTACACTAAAATACTGTGCTGTCTATTTATGTTTTGTGTCCAGTAATACAGGACACACTACAATACTGTCCAATAATTTCAGTGCTAGGTGTCATTGTATTTTGTGCCTGGAATAACAGGAAAAAGGCTTTCTGTTGCCTCCTTTTACTGCATATTTTTTGTATTCAATAAATCCAATTTGGAGCATTAAAAAAGAGAGAGAGAATTTTAGCATATATAGCAATAAATTGGGGACAACATTTCATCTGCCCTGCTAATGTGATAATCAGTGGAAAGAAAGCAGAAATACGCATCCCGGAGCTGGCTCCGTCCCTTACCTTGCCATTGAGAACGATGTTCTGACTTCCACACAGTACAGACTGGCGACTAACTTTGTTCCCAGATGCCTGAAAGGAAAGAGCAGAAAAACGAGGTGAGCAAACTGAGTGGGTTCTGGGCTACAGGTTTCCATCAAGAAAGCTCATACTGGAGAGAAAAGGACTTGCAATGGGGTGTCGTCTGCAGTGGAATGTGTCAGGATATCAAAAAAGCAAGGATGAATTAGGAACTTAGGGATTCAAGGAACAGACCCAGAAATTGGACGTGGTACGTCTATAGCCTAGCGGCAGCGACTCTCATTTCTACACTTCGGTTTTACAGCCCTAAAAACAGGATAATGACTTTACCAATAGCATAGAGTTGTGAGAATTCAATGAAAAAATAAAGGGTAATGCTGACTGAGCACTAACCCGGTTTCGAGCAATTAACACACATCTACATATAGTTTGTATTGACTATAAAGAACCTAACAAACAAACAAAAAAGAACCTAACAGTCTTTAGCACGTAGTAATAAATTATGACACGTTAGTTTACAAAAAAAATTTTTTTTAAAGGCCTGAAGCCCAGAGCTGTAATTATCAGGATGGATGAGACCTGTCCTGCTTTCTGCAAGGCGTTTTATCTCTACGAGGAAATCAGGAATAAATTTTAAAAAGCCTAAACTGGCCATGCAAGGAATGCATAACGAAGCCAGACCATACATGAACTCTCACTGCGTAATCTCGGACTAAACGCCAAAGGGACCTGGGGTGGGGCAGGGACAGGATGGAGACGGCGGCCTCAGGGGATGCAGGCTTGGAGAGGGGAGGGCAGATGTCTGGACACGCGCACCGTCTCGATGTACTCGGACTTGTTGTAGAGAAGCTCGCCCAACTCCATGGCCACCAACCCCCCTGCGCAGCTCCGACTCCTGTCAAAGTCTGTCCGCCTGTCTCTCCGCCTCAGACTCCGGCCACTTCCGGCTGCTCCTCCACTTCCGCTCTGGGCGGTCTGCGGTCTCATCCATAGCTCGGCTCTCCGCTAGCTGGCCTCGCTCCATTGCTCTGCGGTCTCTAGCTGCGCGTGCGCAGGCCGAGTGGCGGATGTAATTGGAAGGGGTGATTGGTGCACCCAGCCCGCGTGGGCCGGCTGACCGTGGTTTGACTGGATCCCGGGCACCCCGTACCTTCCCCGGGAGCCTCGGGGCCTAGGGCCAGCCGGGCTCCTCGTAACCGCAGGCCCGGGGCCAGCGACAGATGCTCTTTTTGTTGGCCGCCGGCCAGATGGAAGAGCCTCCTGGGAAGCCCCTCAGCTGTGAGGAGAAGGAAAAGGTGCCGGGGATGCGGGAAGGGTTGACTCAGAACTTTGACCCCCTTTCCCAGGATTTGAGGCCTGTCTTTGTTTCCTCCACTATCAGAGGGCGGCAGTGACCTCTCACCCACTTCCCTGGACTGAGGGGGCACAGGAAGTGAAAGTGTGGGAGAGCCCTGTGCTCCCGTGGTGGCGTTTGAAGAACGAAGTTTCTTTACAGCAGAAATGCAAAAGTACAAAATGTAAAACTGTAGATAAAGCTAAAGTTCGCTTTGACACCCTCCCCCGCCCACCTTGCACACTCTCAATCTTGGCTTCTCCCACCCCACCCCCTTAAGTAAATCTCTTAAGAATCTGGATTTCAGACCTTTTTGTGCACCTGTGTGTGTGTGTGTGTGTGTGTGCGCGCGCGCGTGTGCGCGTGTTGAACGGGCGGTGGGGGTGTGGAGGGGTGCAGTTGTGTTCTTTAACCACCAAAAAGTAATACGTTTTTTTGGAAAGGTGAATGTTCGTAAATGGTATGATCCGGATGGTTCTGCAACTTCCGTTTTCCTTCTTCGTGTTTAACATCCACATTAGTCCATGTTTACCTACCTTATTATTTATTTATTTTTTTGCGGTACGCGGGCCTCTCACTGCCGTGACCTCTCCCGTTGCGGAGCACAGGCTCCGGACACGCAGGCCCAGCGGCCATGGCTCACGGGTCCAGCCGCTCCGCGGCATGTGGGATCTTCCCGGACCGGGGCACGAACCCGTGTCCCCTGCATCGGCAGGCGGACTCTCAACCACTGCGCCACCAGGGAAGCCCACCTACCTTATTTTTAAAAGTTTTTTATAGTATCCAGCAGCGTGGAAGTGCCGCCTTTTCTTTACATATTACTCTGTCGAGAGCCTTTTAGGTTGTTTGCAGCTTTTCTTTGTACGACAGTGCTGCTCTGAATATCCTTATACATGACACCTTGTACGTGGGCCGGCGAATGTTAACTCGAATGCATCTTGGGCTGGCTCTTCCAAGCATCGTGCTGAAACTCTTCATTCACAATAACTCATCAGTCCTCTTATCCCATTCTGCCTTGCGGTGGGGGTGACAGAGGTCATTTACAAGTCAACAAGCTAATTCCCAGACGTTGATAAGAACGGTGATAAGTAGGAAGCTGTGAGAAGCAGTCTAGGTGTGAACCATGCCGTTTATGAATTGTGTCATCTTGGACGAATTGCTTTCCCTATGATCTTCCCAAAGCTAGCTCTTTCCTCCTTCAGGTCTGGGCTCAAATGGTAGTCCTCAGAAATGCCTTCCTCACCACTGTCTCTAAAGTAGTCCATTCTTCTGTAGCCCAGACACTCTCACATCACCCTGTTTGTCTAGGTATTGATGACCATGTGAAATCATCTCACCTGTTTATTTGTTTCCTTGTTTATTATCTGTACCCCTCACTATGTGTAAGCTGCCTGGGAGCAGGGGTCTTGACCACTCTGTATACCTAGCCCCTGGAACTGGAACTGACACACGGTAGGTATCAGTTATGGTTCTAGGTGCTGGAGATACCTGGACCAATGACTGATTCATTAGTCGAATGACTGTCTGAGGATGACAGCCCCTGCTACCTTCAGGGATCTCACAGTGAGATGGGAGGAAACAGAAGCAAACAGACAATCTGTGTAATAAGTACTGTGATAAAGCAAGCACAGAGGAGAGATGGAATGCCTAACTTGGATTTGGAGAAGGACCTAGAAGTTTACCCCAGGGAAATAAAAATCTAAGCTGAGTCTTGAGAAATCAGTAGGAATTAGCAAAGTGAGTTGGGGAGGAAATGCTCCAGGTGATAGGAACAACTTATGCAGAGATGCTGAGATGTTGTAGAGCTTGATGTTCTGTGAGAACTGAAAGTAGAATGAGTCAGTGCCGCTTCCTCCACTGCCTCTAGATGAGGGGCCAGCTGGGCGCCGCATGCTTGTGTCTGATAGGCACTGCATCCCTTCTCTCTGATGCCTCCTTTCTACCTGCTCAGTTTTGTTTGGTGTTTTTCTTCTTCCAGTTGAAGGAAAAATTAGCATTCTTGAAAAGGGAATACAGCAAGACACTGGCCCGCCTTCAGGTAAGTGAATCTTATTCTCTCAAATTGGTATTGTGGTACAAAGAATATAAAAACAGCTCTTCGTTGAATAAAGCTTTTAACCAAAATTTATTTCTTTTTTGTAAAATTGTTTCGTGAGCTGCTTTTGTTTTCTCTAGCGTGCCCAGAGAGCTGAGAAGTTTAAGAATTCCATTAAGAGAACAGTAGAAGGACAAGATTCCTCGCTCCAGCAGGAAGTTTCAACGCAGCTAACTGACACAGGTAAAGCGAGCCCATTCACTTATACTTGCTTTATTATTTATTTCCCAGGTAAACTTGGCTGTGGTTCTTTTTCTCACGGTCAGAAGATAAGCAGTAGCAGTAGAGTCTTTAAAGTGTACAATTCAGTGGTTCTTTGTATATTCAAAAAATTGTATAATCTAGTCACTATCTAATTACAGAACATTTTCACCACCCCTAAAAGAAACCCTGTGCCCATCCTACCGTTAACCCCTGGGCAACTATTAACCTACTTTTTGTCCCTGTGGGTTTTCCTATCCTGGACATTGCATATAAATGGAACCATAAAATATGTGGCCTTTTGTGACTATCTTTCACTTAGCATAAAGTTTTCAACTGTCATCCATCCATCTATACATTCATCTAAGCATGCATCAGTACTTCATTCCTTTTTGCAGCTGAATAATATTCCATTATATAGATGTACCATAATTTGTATATTCATTTGTCAGTTAATAGACATTTGGGTTGTTGCTACTTTTTGGCTATTATGAATTTTGGCCATTATGCTGCTATGAACATTCATGTACAAGTGTTTATGTGGACATATATTTTCAGTTCCTTCAGGTATGTACCTAGGCGTGGAATTTCTAGGTCATACGATAATTCTATGTTTAACTTTTTTGAGGAGCTGCCAAACTGTTTTCTACAGTGGCTGTACCATTTTACATTCCCACTGCAATGCACAAGGGTTCCAGTCTCTCCACATCCTTGCTAATACGTGTAATTTTCTATTTTTAAGATTATAACCATTCTGGTAGATATGAAGTGGTATCTAATTGTGGTTTTGATTTGCATTTCCTAGTGACTAATGATGTTGAACATCTTTTTGTGTGCTTGTTGACCATTTGTATATCTTCTTCAGAGAAATATCTCTTCGAGTCCTTGCCGATATTTTAATTAGGCATTTGTCTTTTTATTGGTGAGTTGTAAGGGTTCTTCATATATTCTAGTTATTAGACCCTTATCAGATACATGATTTGTAAATATTTTCTCCCATTCTGTGAGCAGTAAACTGTATTTCAGTTGGATTGCATATTTAGTTGCTCTTTTCCTCTCTTAACTTTTAGCGATTATATTTATTGCTTAAATATTGGAAAGATGACTTTTTTTTTTTTTTTTTTTGCGGTACGCGGGCCTCTCACTGCTGTGGCCTCTCCCGTTGTGGAGCACAGGTTCTGGACACGCAGGCTCAGCGGCCATGGCCCACGGGCCCAGCTGCTCCACGGCACGAACCCATGTCCCCTGCATCGGCAGGTGGACTCTCAACCACTGCACCACCAGGGAAGCCCGGAAAGATGATTTTTTTAAATTATATATGCACAAAGAAAAAAGTCTGACTGGGAACATTTTAATAAAAAACAATAATCATTTCTTATGTTAGAAGTCAGGTAATTTATAATCATAAAATTGGAAGCTAATGAAGTAGAAAAGTGGTATGAGGGGCTTCTCTGGTGGTCTAGTGGTTAAGACTCCTTGCTTCCAATGCAGGGAGCATGGGTTCAATCCCCGGTCAGGGAACTGAGATACCAGATGCCGTGCAGTGCGGCAAAAAAAAAAGAACAGAAAAGTGATGTGAAAATTACTTTAGTCAAAAAAAGACATGGGGCTTCCCTGGTGGTCCCTTGTAGGGACTCCCCTGGCGGTCCAGTGGTTAAGACACCACGCTTCCACTGCAGCAGGTACAGGTTTGATCACTGGTCAGGGAACTAGGATCCTGTGTGCTGCACGGCCCAAAAAAAAAAAAAAAGGAATAATACTATATTGTATACTTGAAATTTGCTAAGAGAGCTGACCATAAGTGTTCTCATGACACACAAAAAATTGTAACTATATGAAATGATGGATATGTTAGCTTGATTTAGCAACATTTCACAATATATACATATACCAAAACATCACATTAAATATGTACAATATTTATTTGTCAGTTGTACTTCAATGAAGCTGGAAGACAAAACTAAGAGAAAAGATGATTGCAATAAATCTTTTCGGGCTTCCCTGGTGGCGCGGTGGTTGAGAGTCTGCCTGCCGATGCAGGGGACATGGGTTCGTGCCCCGGTCCGGGAAGATCCCACATGCCGCGGAGCAGCTGGGCCCGTGAGCCATGGCCGCTGAGCCTGCGCGTCCGGAGCCTGTGCTCCTCAATGGGAGAGGCCACAACAGTGAGAGGCCCGCGTACCGCAGAAAGAAAAACAAAAAACAAACAAAAAAAACCTTGAACTTTGATCTGTCTGAATGAAATAGCATTGACTCTCTTTTAAATAAATGTTTTGTAGTATTTATATGTAATATTTAAAAATAAATATGGGGTAGTTTTTATGTCATTTTACAAGGAAAATATTAACTATGTAATTTTTTGTCCTCAGAACCTAAAAATAAAGTATCTCCTTGTGACACGTTGCAAATCAACACCCACGTCGATAAAGAAACTGGAGAAAAGACACCTATCACACTTGACCTTGAGCCTGAGTCCTTTAGCCCTGGACGAATCCCAGCAGAAGGATCACGCATACAAAGATCAGACGATATCCAAGAACATTTTCCGTACGGGGTCAGTGGCCCTGATGGTAAGAAAAGGCAGAGTAAGCTGCTAGGGAGAAGAAAGAAACAGGAGAGAACATTTATTTCACAGGAGAGAGAGTCTTTCTTTGACATTGATTCGCTCATACTCTCTGGAAAAAGACTAAAGGAACAGGAAGAAATCAATAGAGAAAATCCTAAGACACCTGTAACTGAGATAAGAACTTACCCGTCAAGTCCTAAGTCTGACATTCCCGATTCTCCAGCACCAGTTACAGGAACTAATGTAGGGAGTGTATTAATTCTGCCAAACGCCAAACCGCAGAGAGATGTTGATGCACTCTTAAGAGGAAATAATTTCCCCAGGGTGACTACTCTTCCTTTGCATGTTCCATCAGTCAGCAGTAGTGGTCAGCACCTCGAGCATGAGCCTCCTAAAAGTAACTGTGAACTCACTACTCACAGTTTAGAAAACATTAGCCCTGCTTCGCCTGTAAACTTAGAGACACAAAACAAAAAAATGACTGTCTTTACAGATAACCCAGAGGTAAACAAAAGTATAAGTGCAAGTGACCAGCCACCTAGAAGTCCTAACTTGGAGGCAGGTAATTCATGTTCTATAAATGAACTCACCTATGATAACTTAGTGGCAAATGAAAACCAAAACTTAAAAGAACAAAATCACACAGAGATGTCTTTTAAATCTCCCAATAATGCTCTTGGTGGTAGAAACGAAAGTCGTCTGGAAAAAGAAGTTCCAAGTCAGTCTAAGAGTCTTAGCCTAGAAGTAATTTCTCCCGTTTCTACAGAAAATCAAACACATTCTTGCACAGTGCTTGAAGGCCTTCTATTTCCTGCAGAGTATTATGTTAGAACAACACGACGCATGTCAGATTGCCAGAGGAAAGTAGCCCTGGAGGCTGTAATACAAAGTCATTTGGATGTCAGAAAAAAGGGCTTTAAAAATAAAAATAAGGAATCTGCTAAAAAGTTAAACGTTTCCAATGAAGAAACTAACCAAAGTGAAATTAAGATGTCGCACACATACGCAGAACAACCAAGTTCAAAAAGTCCTCAGAAACTTCTCTCGTTAACTGAGGTCAACTCTCCCGCTGGCCCCACTAAAAATGACTTTTCTGGGAAGGCGGTTACCCAGCCATCTGGTAGAAAACGCAAAGGAAGAAGAAAGTCAGTCTGCACCCCTCTGTTAGATCACCATGAACTACTTTTGCCAACTTCTGGCACATCAGGTGTTAATAGGTCCAAGGAAGAAGTTGCCTTGCACAGAGATCAGAATGAAAAAGCAATTATTCATGGTAAGAAGAGAGGTAAAGGTAAATTGAGTTGTGGTTGATGGTGGTGGTAGCTAGCACTATGTACCTGGCACTTTCTAAATGTTGTACATACACTCACTGAATCATCACACCAACTGTACATGAGGTAGAATCTATTTTTATCTTCACTTTACAGATGAGGAAACTAAGGCAAGGAGATCAAAGTACTCTGTCTTTAAAATGACAGAGTCAGAATTCAACCCTAGCTGGATGGTGCCAGAGTTCACAAATACGGGTGAAAAAGTTGACACTTAGGAGGAAAATATATTGGATATTTACCTAAAATTAGTGTTTATTCAGGTACCATACAATCTTTTATCCATGGGGAGAAGTAACTAATATAGGAAATGTTTTTGAAATAAAATTAAATCTGTGTCAGAGTAAGAGTCCCCTGACAAACTCTTAGGGATGATTGTCTAGCAAAATGAAGTTGTTCTGAGCCACTTTTGGGGGTAAAATATCTAATACAGTCTCTCTGAGGTTTGTAGGACACAGATTTTGAAGGATATCAAGTGACATGTTATAATTTAAACTTCTTTATTCATTTACTCAGGAGTTATATCTGATAAGCTGAGCACAAAATCTAGATCATTCACTCCAGTTCTGTGTGAGAGCTCAGCAACTTTCTGTAAAGGGCCAGATACGAAGTATAGTCTTTGTGCTCCATCACAGCTACATGAGTATAGTGTGCAAGTAACAATAGACAATATGTAAATGTGGTCATCTCAATAAAATTTTATTTACACAGCAGGCAGCCAGCTGCTCTATACCACTGGACACAGGCTTTGGTCTATGAGCTACGATTCATTAATTAATTTAGAAATAATAATCATGACTTTCTTATCATCATATTTTAGGCCAACAAGAAAACAAAGGAATGGCAATATAGGGCAATCTAATAATAAATTTGAAATGTTCTTTTGTATACTTTGAAATAATCTGCTGTGATTTCAGTAACCTGCAGGTACATTAAAAAATTTTTTTTTCTTGTGGTGACCTTCACATAACATAAAGTTAATAACCTTTTTAAATTAAGTGAACAGTTAAGTGATGTTTAGTACATTCTCAGTGTTGTGTCACCATGACCGCTATCTAGTTCCAAAACACTTTCATCACCCCAAAGAGAAACCCCATACCCATTAAGCAGTGTCTTCCCATTTCCTCTCGTCAGTCCCTGGCAACCACCAATCTGTATTCTATCTCTGTGGACTTACTTATTTGGGGGTATCTCATATTAATGAAATTATACAATATGTGACGTTTTGTGTCTGGCCACTTTTACTTAGCTGGTTTTTGAGATATACCCACATTGTAGCTTGTATCAGTTTATGGCTGGATAATATTCAATTGTATACATGAACCACAGCTTTCTTATCTGTTTATTAGGTGTTGGATGCAGCTACACTTTGAGTGATACAGAATTCCTGTCGCTTTAAGTCTAGTAAATTACTCTTTGCTTGAAAAGGGGACTAAGTTTTCCTCAGTGAGAAGGGCCAGCATTTTGTAGACTGTACTCTGGTAGCCTGTTGGAATCATAGTTCTGGATCAGAAAGGACTTTAGAGATTCTTAGTCCAGTTCCCCTAGGAGGGACAAAGAAAATGAAGTGAATTGACTTGCCCAAGGTAACACAGGGAATCAGTGGCAGAGCTGGGACTCCACCCCCATCTCCCTTCTAGCTAGTGCTGTCAGCACCACATTGATTTTGCTCCTACAGGAGGAGCTGCTAGTTAACCACTAACCTATGGCTGATTTTTGAACTGTTCGCTGAGATTTCAGAGTCATGGGTGGGAAAAGTGATGAACTCTGCACTATATTGGAGTTTAGAATCTCACTCTTCGTTGGGAATTAATGTCTCTTGTTGGGTATTCTGTTGCTTTCTGTTTTAGAGAAGGAAGGTCATTGTCAAAAAGAGGACTCCCTTTCTTACAGTAATTACGTGTATTTATCTTTGGATGATGATGCTTTCAGTTCTCCAGTTCATAAGAGTGAAACGCTAAATTTAAAGCATCTGTCGCCTTTTCTCAAAATCACAGACTTCCAGTTACCTGATGAAGACTTTGGGCCTCTTAAGCTTGAAAAACTGAAGTCTTGCTCAGAAAAGCTGATGGAGCCTTTTGGATCAAAAATATATGGAGAGGGACATCTTAAAGGGGGAAATTGTGTTGCTGTGGAGCAACTGACCCCTAAACGAATCACTATAGAGAAGGAGGATGGGAAAGAGGAACGGATCATCCTGCCAGGAAAGGCACATCCTAAAATGCCAAACCAAAAAAGCCAGCCGCAGGAGAAGGGGCTTTCTTCATCCATTTTACTTTTCACTCCTGTAAATACTGTTGTATCTGATGATAATGACAGACCGACAGCAGAGCTATGCTCACCTGCTTTCCCCGTCTTAGGCTCTACTCCAGCTTTTGGCTCCCAAGCCCATGGAGAAAAGGTGTCTGCAGAGGTTGTTGGACAAGCTTGCTCTACACCCCAGCTTTCTCACTTAAAAGCCGCAGTCAGCCTTGCTAGTGACCATAAACAATTTTGGAGCAGCCCACCAAAATTGGATAGCAGCCTGCATGTGGCAGGAAGGGAAGGACAGCCTTCCCGTGACTGTGACTCTGGTCCGCAAGCAACAGCTCTACCCATCGAGTCATCAACCTACAAAGAAAATCAGCTCCGTGGAAACACGTGCCAGGAATTACGGAAACATTCCACTGAACAGGTACAGACTGCTTCCTTTGTGAAATTTTCTCCGAAGAAATGAAGTATCTTAGTGAATATGGACAGCGTGACCACCTTACACATCGGTTCCTCAGTGTTTGAGAATGTTTTAACATGTTTCTGTGATATGGCTTCACTATAAACATTAAGTTCATTCTGGGGAAATTAGGATTAATTAAAAAATATATATTTTTAAATATAAGGGATCCTGTTCTCTTTGTTATCAACGAAGCTGTTGCATTTGGAACTTTGCCGCTGTTACCATAGAAAATAAAACATAGGAAATAGTTTGATGAGTGAGTGATGCAGGCTGATATCATACATAAAGTATAAATTAATTATGTGACTTTTGTTTCCACAGACTGAAATAGCAGACGTTCCTGCTTGTGATAGCTTAAACCCAGGCACCCTACAATTGGTTTCAAAGTTAAAGGTCGGAAGACTGTTAACTTATAATATGTCTTGTGTCTTACATGTGAAAAATGTGATGAATTGATAGGAAAATGCGGAAGAATTTGATCATTAGAAAAACTTGATAGAATAGATTCAGAAAAACAGATTTAAATTCTTTGTTTTCCACAATATTTACCTGTGAATATATTTTGAGATCTTCTGAAGAAGTTTATATGTCAAGCTATTGCCAAGAACAACTTAACTCTCTGTATCTAAATTTTAAATCAGGTATTTTGACGGGTGGGGGGGGTCATTCATGACTCTCCTACCCAAATGATATAGTATTTCTAGAAGAATCACTTGTGGTGATTTGTAAGAAAATGGGTAGCAGTTCTAGGTTATGACATAATGAATGGTTAATTTTCATATGCTATGTGTTATATATGGTTCTGAGAAATATGAATTATAGTATTCCGTTAATGATATTTTGGTAAATCCAGAGAAGTGGATTAGACCCCTGTCCTGGTTAACTTTTTATACTTGAAGTAGGATGGTGTAGAGCAACGTTTTTCAATCTCAGTACTGTTGACATTTGGGGCTGGATAATTCTTTCTTGTAGGGGACTGGCCTGTGCATTGTATGGTATTTAGCAACAGCCCTGGTATCTACCAGTAACACCCCCTTCCCAGTACTGATGACCAACAGTGTCTCCAGATATTGCTAACTGTCCCCCAGGGGAGGGTTGCAAAATTGCCTCTAGTTGAGAACAACTGGTGTAGAAGAAAGAGCTTTAAATCCACATAAACTATTTCTCCGGATCACTGGCTGTGTGACGTGGGACAAATCATTTAGCCTCTGAGCCCCAGATTCCTTTTCTATAAAAAACACATAATGATACCTATGTTGTTTCAAAGCTATTCATGAATCAGTTTTAATAACTTAGTTTCTTAAAGGAATCAACCATTTCATTCGTATTTTCAAATTTGTAGGTAAAAAGTTATTTATTATTCTTATAGCTTTTTGGTCTGTGTATATGCAGTTAAGCCTCTCTCTTCTCACTCCCCATTTCTATATAAAAGTATTTTTTTCCTATATCAGACTTAAGAGGTTTGTCCATCCTATAGGTCTTCCAAAAAAACTGGGTTTTGGTTGTGTTGATTGTTAATTGAGTTTTTTGATTTCCTATTTCATTTTTTTTTCTGTTTTTATCCTTAGTAAGTCCTTCCTTCTGTTTATCATTGTGCGTATTTCATTGTTCTTTTACTAACTTCTTGAGTTGCTTGCTTACTTTGTAAATACCTTTATAATTATAGGTTTTTGTGTTTTTTTCTGTTTCGGGGGGTTGGGGCATACTGCTTTGGCCACCAGATTCTGCATGTTCGTTTAGAAATAATATGTTCTTTCAGTTTTGTTCCCTCTTCAACCCATGGGTGCTTCATCAGAATGTTTCATTTCCAAAGGTTCTTATGGAGCTAATTAATGTTCCAGTTAGTTCTTATGGTCTGTTTTTTTGTGGTTAAATCTGAATCTTTTCCAGTCTGGAGCTACATGTTTTTAAATCTATCATTGTAAGTGTGTATGGACAACTGTTGTAGTTCCGTAAGACCCACAAAGCTCTTTCTTTTGACCTGCATAAAATTTTAATTACATTTAGTTGGTATTTCATCTAATCCTTGTAATCCATTACTTTTCATACTTATTCTTTTTATTAAGCAGCCCCCAAGGATCCCTTTAACATAACTGTTGTTGCCATTCTGTGTTAGAATCCTTCAGGTTCCTGTTCTGTGGATGTGAGTGCCATGTGGTGGGAAATAGCTGGTTTCAAAGAACGGTGTATCATAACTGCTTGTGAATACGTAGTTTCTCTTTGGAAACCTCTGGATACTTGGCAGTGGGAAAAAATTTATTCCTGGCACTTCGCAGAGGTAAGTCAGAATATTATAGCTGAAAGAGATCTTTCCAATCATTTGCATGGTAATATAGATGTGCAGCTTACCAAAAATATGGGATCTATGACTATGCAAGACAGAGCAGAGATGCGGTTTTTCCCCAACATTTTATTATGAAAATATTCAAGCATACAGAAAAGTGGTGCAGGGGGCACCCATATACCCAGCATCTAGTCTCAACAATTAACACTGTGCTTTATTTGCTTTATCATATATTTATCCAGAGATGCATTTTTATGCTAGATCTGCTGGAGGAGCTTGGAATTTCATATCTATTCTGACTTCTAAACTTGCTGATACCTCTGTTCCTTACCTCTCACCAAAATGTTATTTCTGCTTTTTTTTCTGTATATACTTTCTTCTGTCCTTGTCTACCTTTGTACGTATCTTACATGGTTGCAATCTTAGTGTGCCTAAAATTTTTAAGCCTGCCTTTTCTTACCATATAAACATGTTTCCTGGTTTCTACATATTCTTCATACTTAATTATTTATTTATTTTGAATTTTATTTTTCCAGCTTTATTGAGGTATAGTTGACAAATAAAATTGTAATATATTTAAAGTGTACATTTGTGATGTACACATGTGATGATTTGATATACATACACACTGTGAAAGGATTCCTATAATCAAGTTAATCGACACATCTATCACCTCACAGTTTCCTTTTTTTTTTCTTGGCGAGAATGCTTAAGATTTACTACTGTCTTGGCAGATTTCATTCTTGTTCTCCAGTATACCCCGGCTTCTAGCACTGTGCTTTGCAGAGTGTTGCTCAATAAATATTCATTCAGTGAATAAACTTACTTTAAATGGCTACAGATTGTTCCATTCATCCACATACCAGAATTTATTTAATTATTCTCCCATTGCTAGAGCATAGATTGTGTTAACTAAATGCCACAGTAAACACCATTATGCACATAGCTTATCTGGATTTAAGCTTATAAAAAGAGGGTGTTTGCTGAACGTTTTCACATTTGTTCAGATGTTGGAAACTATCCTGGTATAATGACACTAGAAAGGAATGTGACAAATTTTGGAAAATTTAGATTAATTAAAGATGAAACAACCAAATATAATTTTTGGCTGTTTTGTTTTATTTAGGTCCCAGTATTACAGATAGTTCTAGTGCCTGATGTTTGTAACCTTGTGTGTGTGGCTTTGGGAAACTTGGAAATCAGAGAAATCAGGTATGTAATTCTCAAGGAGTATTCTTTTCTTTCCCTTGATCTTTCTCAGCTTGTTTTTTTTTTTTTTTTTTTTTGCGGTACGCGGGCCTCTCACTGTTGTGGCCTCTCCTGTTGCGGAGCACAGGCTCCAGACGCGCAGGCCCAGCGGCCATGGCTCACGGGCTCAGCCACTCCGTGGCATGTGGGATCTTCCCAGACCGGGGCACGAACCCGTGTCCCCTGCATCGGCAGGCGGACTCTCAACCACTGCGCCACCAGGGAAGCCCCTCAGCTTGTTTTGAGCACAAGTTATAACCTAGTCTTGAGTCTTGAAAGAATCTAAATTTAGTCTAAAGAGAGATTTGTTAAAAAACAAACAAACAAAACTATCAATGACATCCCTAACTGAAGTTTCCTTTTAAGGTTTGAACCTAGTTCTTTAATATTAAAGACTTACTCCTGACTTCTCTGCATTTTTCCTTATATTTGGTTTAGGGCACTACTTTGTTCTCCTGATGGTAAAAGTGAAAAGCAAGTGCTGCTGAGTTCTGGAAATATAAAAGCTGTGCTTGGCCTGACAAAGAGGAGGCTAGTCAGTAGCAGTGGGACCCTTTGTGATCAACAAGTAGAAATCATGACGTTTGCAGAAGATGGAGGGTAAGAAAAGCATTGGTTGATTTTAACTATTAGATCAAGAATGATTTTATCACAGGGTTTCAGAGAAAGTTGAATCAGTAGCATCTTGTTTTCTCTGCTATATGTGTAGTATAGCAGGTTCTGCCTTAATACTGGGCTATAACATAGAAGCAGTTCAGAGGAATGGAGCCAGACATGGCAGGGAAGAAGGCAGTGGAGCAGAGAGGCTCAGCAAGTGTAGTTTGTTCTTCAGTCTCCCTTGACATCTCTGTGTATCCTTTAAGTATTACAAATACCTCAAGATCCTATACCCTTTTCTGGTTTCACAAACTCAGTTTCCATTGCTTCAGGTACCATCTGGATGCTGGCTACTTGCAAACATATATTTCTAACTCTGAGCTCTTTCTCAACCTCTAGACCTGCATGCCTATTTGTTAGACATCTCGTGGTTACCTCAAATTCAACATGCTAAAAATGGAACTCATAGCATCCTCTATGTCTGTTATACACTCGTTACACTTTATTGTGATTTTTTAAAAATTTATTTTATTTATTTATTTTTAGCTGTGTTGGGTCTTTGTTGCTGTGCGTGGGCTTTCTCTAGTGGCGGCGAGTGGGGGCTACCCTTTGTTGCGGTGCACGGGCTTCTCATTGCGGTGGCTTCTCTTGTTGCAGAGCATGGGTTCTAGGCACACGGGCTTCAGTAGTTGTGGCTCACAGGCTCAGTAGTTGTGGCTCGCGGGCTCTAGAGCGCAGGCTCAGTAGTTGTGGCACACGGGTTTAGTTGCTCCGAGGCATGTGGGATCTTCCGGACCAGGGCTCAAACCCGTGTCCCCTTCATTGGCAGGCAGATTCTTAACCACTGCGCCACCAGGGAAGCCCTATTGTAATTATTTATTTGTCTTTCCTAATAACGGAGGGCATGGACCTTGTTTGTCTTATTTAATCCATGACCTGTTGCAGTAAAATAAGCAAGAGATAAATAATTGTTTGCTTAAATTAGGAAAGCATTAGTGGAGATGGGGAGAAACAGATGGATTTGAGAGAGATGAGATGATAAAGTCATTAGGACTTGGTGATTGAGTAAATAGAGAGGAAGGACACAAGGATAAAGTCCATGTTTCTGGGTTGCTCACTTGGGTGGGTGGTGGAACGGTTAGTTGAGATAGCAATGCAGAAAGAAACACAAGGTTTAAAGAGAGAGCTGGTGAGTTTAATTTTGGATATGATGAATTTGAGGTGCTTGCAATATATCCAGGTAGGTAATATGAAAGTAATAAATGTTCATTGTAGAAAGTTTAGAATACATGTGTTTTTTGGCTGAAATTTTTTTTCTGGCATTAGGTTAGTGTTTATTATGCATAGTTCAATAATAATGTAGAAGGGCTGCTTAGAAACTGCTTTGGTAGAAAGTGCTGATTTTTAATACTGTTTTTAATGCAGAAGCAAAGAAAAACAGTTTTTGATGCACCCTGAAGAGACTATACTAACTTTTGCTGAGGTTCAAGGGATGCAGGAAGCTCTGCTTGGTACCACTGTAATGAACAACATTGTTATTTGGTAAGCTTTCCCTCAAGGGCCTCAGTTTCCTCATCTGTAATATAAGGATTTACCTCTAATTTCACAGGGTTATTAAGATTAAATAAGAGAGTCTGTAAATATGATTGTGTTTTTGTTTGTTTACTATCAAATGCTATATACTTGTCTTAACAAGATTAATTCAGACAGTCCAAGCAGACAATTTTAAAATAAATGAAATTTTTTTTTGTTGACAAAAATCTACTGCTGGGAGTTCCCTGGTGGCCTAGTGATTAGGATTTGGCGCTTTCACTGCAGAGACCCGGGTTTGATCCCTGGTCAGGGAACTAGCCCACGTGCCTCGCCGCACGGCCAAAATAAAAAAAAAAAAAAAAAAAAAAAAAAAAAAATTGCTTCCAGTTAATGGCTGAGTAGCTTTCTCAGACTAATTCTCCTACTTAAAATACCTATGAACTCTGCACAAAATATAAAAATCAACTATCTGAAAGCACTAGAGAGCAAGAAAAAAAGAAATATGCTGGAGGAAGTTCAATACTTAGAAGAAGGAAATGTCACTGGGCGAATCTCCTGTTCAGCGGGCAGGCCCCAGTCTGCACACTCAGTTATTAAGAGCCTGATAGAAAATGTTCTGTCCTGCTGGCTTAAAGGACTGAAGGATAGAGATCAAGGTAACTACAGCAGCTAGAAAGCGAGAAAGAAAAATCCCAAAAAGTAGAGAACCAGAGAAGGAGCCCTAAACTCTGGCTATATTCTCTACCTAAATATCTGGCTGACCTTTAAACTGCATGTATGCAGGACAGACTTGAAGCAGCCCAGGTAAAGCAAAAAGAACTGAACCGGGTTTTCGGCATTTGGAATTTGAGTTTAGCCAATTTCACTGTTTACTAGGGGGAAAAAAATCAATATTTTTCAGAGGAACCTAACAGAATGTAGAGTTTATGTGATGTGTCATTCATAATGTCTAGAATACTATCCAGAATTACTAGATGTATAAAACATGATTTCAAGATTCAAATTAACACATTTGTGGTAGGGTAACTGAAGTCGAAGAGTCCCCAGCCACCTCTCTTTCCTGACCGTGGAAGAGAACCACACCCGGCCACAGGCATTTGTAAGGTTAATTTGTAGTAGGAGAAGAAGTTGATTTTTTTTTTTTTCTCAGAAGGCTTCTCCATTAACTATTCCCTTGGGGCCAGAATGGGTCTTGGTGAAAGAAAGTTAAGATATTAGTGTCACTGCTACCTGCCTGTGCTGCATTTTCCAGTCCTAACCCTCTAGGAATAAACGAGGAAAGCATGACCCCTGAGAGAAACTTTGTCCCCTCCCCACCAGGGAGCCTCTGGAATTTGACCATGACCTAATCTGCCAGAAGACTTTGTTTTCAGATGTCCTGCTGTCTTCAAGGAGCAGGTTTCCACTTCAGGCACTTTCCTCAGGGTTTCCACACATAGGTCTTGTTTGAGAACAGTGTTCTTAATAAAACTTGTTTTTTCTATTCTTTTTGCTCTTTCTGTAGTCTGGACTTTCATTGTTTGGCTCCTATACTATTTATATAATCTAGTAATTGGTCTCCTTGCCATCAATCAATATTCAACCTCCACATCATTTTTCTTGTTGTTGTTGTTTTTTTGCGGTACGTGGGCCTCTCACTGTGTGGCCTCTCCCGTTGCGGAGCACAGGCTCCGGACGCGCAGGCTCAGCGGCCATGGCTCACGGGCCCAGCCGCTCCGCGGCATGTGGGATCTTCCCGGACCGGGGCACAAACCCGCGTCCCCTGCATCGGCAGGCAGACTCTCAACCACTGCGCCACCAGGGAAGCCCCCAGATCATCTTTTATACTATTACTTTATAAATACTCATCCTCGCAGTCCTCCTACCTCCCGCCGCCAAAAATAAAACCTTCAATGGGGGCCCATTTTGCTTTTTGCAGCTTTCATTTCCCTTATGCTTCACAAAAATTCCTCTCCACCTGTTCCCTATTCCTTCACTCCCTTTTTTCATTCCATCCTTCAGTTCCCCCCTTCTAATAATAATAGCCTTTGGCATTTCATAGATAAGGGATCACAGTGGAATTTGAGGCTAGGAAGGGACCTCTCTACTTAACCTGTAAGTATCAGTTTAAATTCTAAGTTTAAGGTTGCCTTAAGTTGCCTTAAGTTCTGTTGTAGCACCTCAACCCTCATTGATGTTTTCCTCTCTGAGTTCATATTGCCCTTATTTTTAACTTAGCATATACTACCTTGTATTATGAAAGTCCTTGAAGATAGGTACTGTATCTTATATCTATTCTCAGTGTCTGTCTTAGCTCCTTGCTTAGAGTAGTTACTCATAGATGTCTATCAAAATCTATCATTTACCTTTTGGGCTCTGTATAACTTTACATTTACATATAGTAGTTGTTCACTTTCCCTATTGACCTGATATGTTAGATGTCTAAAGTGATTCATGTTATAATCAAGGTTCAGTGGTCCTTTTTGAAACTATTGCTGAAGGTCTAAATATTTAATCTTGATCAAGCTATATTAACAGAGCACCCATCTTTCAATTATTTACTAGGTATTTGAATCTCTACTTATGTACCATTCTCTGTGAGAGATGCAGATATGAATCAGATATGAATTTTGGTCCCAAGCCCCCTAAAATCTAGTAGGGAAATAAGATTGCTTTGCAATTCAAAGTATATAATTCCTTTACAATTTACATAAGGTCAAAGTGATAGAGATTTAAACAAAGTGCTTTGGGATTTGGGGAAAACGCAGTTACTAAATACGGAACTTGTACTAACCTTTGTAAGGAATAAACCATTCTGATGTTCTTTATATGAGGAAAACCTTGCATAAGTACATGAGAATTTAGTTTTCTTTCTTCAGTTTTTATACATAGTACCTGGTGCATAGAAACTTCAGAAGTATTTGTTGAATGAATATATTATACCCTATTACAGTATATATTAAATAAAAAATGAGGCCTATGGATAGTACTATAGGGAATTGGAGGAGAGGAGATTTCTGTGGACTGGTGCAGACTGGGAGGAGTGATGGAATCTAAATTGAGCTCATACAGCTGGGAGGGGATGGGACATAATCTAGGCCTTAAGGAATAGATGGGCATTGTCAATAACAGGGATGAGAATTAGTCAGTAATGGGGAGCGCGTTGGGAGGGATAGCTTGAACAAGGATATAGAGCCAGGAATATGCACAATATTTTGTCCAGACAATGAGAAGCTTTCAAGTAAGGGAGCAGTGAGTAATATAGTGTTGCAGCGCTGGATTCACGAGGGTTATAAGTACCATGAAAAAGAATTCGGACTTTATCTTGTGGCTAATGGGGAGCCAATTGAAAGTTTCTCACCAGTAGAGTCACATGGTAGAACAGTTAATCAGTGTCACAAATCCTCAATAAAGCTAAGGAGTGGTTCCAACAAACTTTATTTTTTTCTTCTTTGTATTCACCCTCTCCTGTCTTCCTTTTTCCATTTTTTATCCCATCTCAGTCCATTTTCTCTCCATTGTCTTGGACTAGCCACATTATCTTTTCTCTCCATTATCTTGGTCTAGCTCTAGTATAAACATATATTATAGAGACATAATTCTAAGTCTATTTTAGGTGTAGTCTCTCCCCTAACCAAATTTGGTTTCCTGACCATTGTCTTCCATGGAAAATATAGGCATAACAAGAAGAGTGATAAAATCCTAATAATAGAGCTATGCCATGTGCCTAATTTCAATACAAGTAAAATGAGATAATGGAAAACTTTTCTCATGGAATGTGAAAAGATTTATCCCTCGTGGCATAGCAGATTCGATCTAAAGCTAAACTATTAAATTACACTGTTGGCAAAGTTAAACTATAGTTTTATTTTTAGCTAAATTGGTGGCTAAACAAAACTAAGGTGCCGTGTCTCTTAGTTTTTCCCTTGGTCACCTCCTAAAGGATTCTGTGATAAATAAGAGAACATTATGTCAAAACCAATTTGCTGGAAGAATATTACAACTTATTTATTTTTTTGTGTCCAAGGAATTTAAAAACTGGTCAACTCCTGAAAAAGATGCACATTGGTGATTCCTACCAAGCTTCAGTCTGTCACAAAGCTTATTCTGAAATGGTAAGTAATGATCTGCTGGGACCACTTTGTGTGTTACTGTTGGCCTCACTGAGTGAGAGCAATAACTTAGTAAGTAGTAATTACCTGGCCCTTCCTGGTGCCTATTTTTTTTTCAAAATTGGATAGCAGTGTTTGTTCTTTCTTAAAATTTATCAGTGAGAATAAGTGATGGCACAATATGACTGGGTAAAATTTCTGGCTGTATGACTTAAGGGCAAACCTTGATTTCCAGCTGTGAATTTGTACCTGGAGATAGTAGGCCTATTATCAGACCTGGCTCCCAACCACATTGCCATAAATGATTTATGATGTGAATGAATGCCTTTAGGAAGGATGATTAAGTGGTCCTAGACATGTTTTTCTCTGAGGCTTTAGGATTCTCATATAGAACTCAACACAGCTTCTTAGCCATTGCATTAATAGACTTGGCTTACAGTCCAGTGTTAACATCTGAACAGGGTGAAGGTATTTGTCCAGGAGTCAGGGATAACTGTCTGAGTATCCACTGTTGATCCATGAGCAGAGGCAGAAGCAGCCAGCTCAGAGCTGTGTGGAGACTGACTGGCCCAGCCGCAGTGGCAGCTCTGTGAGCATCAGCACCCAGAAGCTCTGAACACAAAGGATGCATCTTTCCCTAGTCTAGCAGCATCTGTGGAAATGAACTCAAAAGTTGTGTGATCTTAGGGACTTCCCTAGAGGCCCATTGGTTGAAACTCCATGCTTCCACTGCAGGGGGCATGAGTTCAATCCCTGGTCAGGGAACTAAGATCCCGTATGCCACAAAGAAAATGTTGTGTGATCTTAGATAATCTATCACATTATCTTGGGGCTAACTTTTTTTTTTTTTTTTTGGGGTACGCAGGCCTCTCACTGCTGTGGCCTCTCCCGTTGCGGAGCACAGGCTCTGGACACGCAGGCTCAGCGGCCATGGCTCACGGGCCCAGCCGCTCCGCGGCATGTGGGATCTTCCCGGACCGGGGCACGAACCTGTGTCCCCTGCATCGGCAGGTGGACTCTCAACCACTGCGCCACCAGGGAAGCCCAGGGGCTAACTTTTTTCATCTTAAAATAAGAGGGTTGAATTTATTTCTGGAATGCTTAAATATACCTACTAGGTATTTAAATAATTTTACATTTTTGTTATTACAACATTAATACCTATTTGATATTAAAACATTTAACACAGAAATGTATAAGATAGGAAGTAAAATTTCTCCATGAAGCCAACCTCCAGAAATAATAGTTAATAGTTCAGTACAGAAATCAGCAAACGTTTTCTGTAAAGTGCCCAGGTGGTAACTATTTTCAGCTTTGCAGGCCATGTGGTCTCTGTTGCAGCTACTCTGCTCTGCCACTACAGCCCCAAGTCAGCAGAGGTAATACATAAACAAATCATGTGGCTTTGTTCCAATAAAACGTTTTGGACAATAAAACTTTGAGACTTGGATTTCATATAATTTTCATGTGGCACAAAACGTTCTTCCTCTTTTTTCCAACCATTTCAAAATGCAGAAATCATTCTTAGCTCATGAGCCATGCAAAGATAGGCATTGAGCCAGATTTGACCTGTAGGCCACGGTTTGCCAACCCCTAGTTAAGTGTATAGCATGTAACATTTTTTGACTCTTGGTTGTTTTTTAATTATAAAGGTAATTCATTCTCATTATAAGAATTCAGTCATTCTATTGATAGAAATGGATGAATTAGAAATGAATGTTATTAATCTTAAGATGGCCCTATAATTAATTTTCCCTATTTTACCCCCCAAAATAACTACTTTCAACGTACAACGTACATATATATGTGTATATACATGTATGTGTGACATATATTTTCACACACAATAATGTTATTATTAGAACATGTAATTTTAAAGCCAGGAGAGGTCTGTACCACATTCTCCCACAGAAACAACTATAGGTGATGGTGTCTTTTCTTGGTCGTTTTTACTCTATAAATAAACAGGCTATTGCAGACTGGCCTGAAAATGCAGCCACCACTTAAAAGGTTGTTTTTATGAGAAAATGTCTTCTGAAGTTTCAAAAACCAACTTACAGATGAACATTTCTAGTCTGAGGACTCCCTCCATGTGTTTATATGCCCTTTTTTCTTATGCCAGCATTTTCCCAAAGAGATGGCATGAGATGTTAGTAGGCTGTAAAGTGGAGGAAGCTGATAAGTCAGCTAGTCATGCCTGCAAAGACTGGCTGTAAAGTCATGGGGAGCCCTCTGCTGGAGAAGCCAGAAGTCCAGCTCAGGGATACCCTCACAGTTCTGCCTGGGAAAGAGTGAGCCAGGGATTAAATTCTGGAAATTTAAGAGCCTGTTGACCTGTAATTCTTTAGTTTTGTCTCTGCCAGTGCTTTTTTCCCCACATACTCTTGATGATTTACTTGGTTATTAATTTTTCTCCTAAATCAGGGGCTCCTGTTTGTTGTTCTGAGTCACCCTTGTGCCAAAGAGAGCAAGTTGTTGGGAAGCCCTGTGTTTCAGCTGATTGTGATTAACCCAAAGACGACCCTGAGTGTGGGCGTGATGCTCTACTGCCTTCCTCAAGGGCAGGCTGGAAGGCAAGTGTGTTATTGCCGTTTAATGAGTATGACATTTTAAGAAGCATTTGTGCAAATACAGAAACCAGATATTTTTGTGTCACTAACATGAATGGAAACATGACATACTACAGATCATAGTAAAGAACGTTAACAAGTGGGATGGGCTTCCCTGGTGGCGCGGTGGTTGAGAGTCCGCCTGCCGATGCAGGGGACACGGGTTCGTGCCCCAGTCCGGGAAGATCCCACATGCCGTGGAGCGGTTGGGCCCGTGAGCCATGGCCGCTGAGCCTGTGCATCCGGAGCCTGTGCTCCACAACGGGAGAGGCCACAACAGTGAGAGGCCCACGTACCACCAAAAAAAAAAAAAAAGAAGTGGGATGAAGTATGAAGTTTAGTAGATCTGAGTCAAACCTCAGATTCCCTACATCCTATGATCCCCACTTGTATGGCACTGGATAGGTATTTTATGTGTTTTCATGCCCTGTTTTTTCCCATACCAAAAACATTTCAAATACAAAGTAATTAATATTCTCTACAAAAAACTTACTATAATTTATGTTCTTTTCATGAAACCTAAATTAAGGAAGTTTTAAATGTACAAAGACACCTTTACTTTGAAATCTTGACTGAATCTCTGTCATGGAGGCAGTTGATATTTATCTTTTGATAAATATTTGTCTGTTGACTGATGAGAAGATCTATTTCCCAATGCCACAGTTACTGTCATCCCAACAGTTTTCTGAGCTATGTAAAGCTCTGAAGTAGTGCTGATATTAGGCGAACCGAGCAACATCTGAAGGTGTCATTTATAAAGACTGCCTTTATTAATGTTTGAAAATAGACCTGGTAAATCAGGATGACAAAGTTTAGCTTTAGTAACTCACAAGGGTAAGGAACCTTGATAGTTACAATGTATATTTCTATGTTTCTTTGGATCTTGTGCAAAGCTTGCAAGATCATGGCATGTTCTAAAAGTCTCTCTCCCTATGTACTTAGCCAGCTGTGGCATTTCTGCAAATGCTCTTAGGTCAACAAGAACCTCAGAACTCTCATCTGCAATATATGCTTGCATAATACTTGTTTTCTTGGATATGAAGAGAGAACCATAGTCATTGGCCTAGAAATTGAGGATACAGATAACTACCTGGTCAAACATTTCCTTTGTCACTTTTCAAACCCATTTGTTTAGTAAATCTTGAAAGCCTATTTGGTGCCAATCCTGTAGGAAGCACTACTATTTCTAATCTCATGGAAGTTAGAAGAGAAACCTAGTGAGCTCGAGTTTTTGAGCACAAGCCACTTGTTCTCCTTGCTTGGCCTTTGCAATAAGCCTTTTTCTGTTCAAAAAAGAAACAACTAGTGACTGCTCTTCAGGGCACACAATGCCATGAGGCTTGCACTTTTGGGGAGCACAAAGGATGGAAAGGCACCTTAATTGGCAGTGGAGGGTTGGGGAGAGACTGTCAAGGAAAACTTGATGGATTTTCAAAAGAAGGGCTAGGAATCAGCTATACAAAGTTGGGTGCGAGCCAGAGATAAAATATATCATTCAGTTCACTCACAATATTCACTGAGGGCTGACTGTGTACCAGGCTCTGTGCAAGGTGCTGGTGATATGGCAGTAAGGAATAATCATTAATTTTTATTAAGCACTTCCTGTGTGTTAGGTACTGTGCTAAGCTTTTTATATCAACTGTTTCATTAAACTTCACAACAATCCTATGAAGTAGGTACTCATATCATCATATCCCTGTTTTACTGATGAAGTGGAATGACTTGCCAGGGTTGCACATCTCTTACTTTGTTAGAATTCAAACCCCGGTAGCTGACTGCAGAGCCCTGTCTTAAAAAGACAACCAGATTTGTTTTATGATGTTTACATTTTTGTGGGACCAAACACGGAAATAGGAGAATCTCCCATAGTGAGGAGTGCTGTGAAGATAAACAGAGGTGCTGCGATAGAGAGGGAGCAGAGTGTATGTGTGTGTGCGCTCTCAGATCTCTGAGTAGGTATGACCTTTCTACGGAGGTGGCAGGCCTGAATGATGACCAAAGCCCAGCCAGGTTAAGCTCTCGGGTTAGAGCTGCCAAGGAGAGGGAAGAGCAAAAGCGAAGACAATTAGGTGAGACGGAGCTCAGCTGGTTTGAGGAGTGGGAGGCAGGCCCCTGTGAGCTGGTGTGCAGGGGATACAGAGGTGCATCAGAGAGACAGGCAGGGTCTCTAGTGATTATAGCCAGCAGTCCTGGATTGCAAACACAGGCATTCCTATTTCCAGGTAATTTTGTTCTTCCTGAGAGCATGGTTTGGGCCTGTTTTTTTCATGTTTTTTTCTGTTTGTCTGTTTTTTTGATATGTGGTCTGAATTGTCTTTTCTCTGCTTGCTGTTAGGTTCCTGGAAGGTGACGTGAAAGATCATTTTGCAGCAGCAGTATTAACTTCTGGAACCATTGCCATTTGGGACTTACTCCTAGGTCATTGCACTGCTCTCCTTCCACCTGTCTCTGACCAGAACTGGTCTTTTGTTAAATGGTCAGGTGCAGATTCTCATTTGCTGGCTGGACAAAAAGATGGAAATATATTTGTATACCGCTACTACTGAGTTAGGGTAAGGTTGAAACACCGTGTTCTGGATATTTTCGGCCTCTTAGTACTTTTTGGAGTTGTTACTATAAAGGAGACTATTTGAAAGTCATTTAAAATAATTACCTGTATTCATTCAGACAGACTTTTCACTCCGTTGGCAGGGGCCCTACTAATCTTGAATGTTCATTTATACTTATTTGGGAGAAACGGATTTTAGGTTGATTTTTGTAATTCCTCACATTTGCACATTTGCTTTTAAAGGTGTATCTACATAAAGCTTCAAATGTTAATAAATATTTATTTTGATACATCCTGTTTGGCATATTTTTTCCTATCCTATAAAGACCATTTTCAGAAACAAGAACTAATTATTTTACAACTAGAATATTTAGTCAATGATGCTTGCATAGTAAAAGTAAATTTCAGTTAACTCAGTATACTAATACGCAATTACTTTTTATGCTACTTACAATACTTTATTTTCACATATCTGCCTATTGAAACGCTAATTTAGAAATGCTGTTGTGCTTTTTCATTCTCACGTGCACCCTTGATACCAGTGCCTGCATTTTCACAAGTCACTTGGAGTCAACAACACAGCTTTACTGAGTACATCATCTTCACCTTTGCCTAAGTGGTTTGAGAGACGGCAGTTTTTAAAGTCCTAATCTGGTGGTATCATTGGAAACTTCATCCCAATCGACAAGTATTTATTTGCTTAACTTTCTTGAGTATATTAAGAGTATGTATTCATGATCTACATAAGGTAACTATTTGCACCATTACTTCTCTTTTAAAGATACCTTTTTATGCTATTACTGTAGTGGGTTTCGCTAACTTCATTACTACCCTTTAATACATTTGAATAAAAGATTTAATTTTCTCTCCTATACTAATTCTTTTCTCACTGTCTCTAACCTCAAATGAGTTAATACTTTGCAAGCACATCATAGATAATAGATGGACTTTCACAAAGATTTAATTTACTCAGGAACCCTGGGAAACATGTTATCTTGATTTTAAGAGGTAAGAAAACTGAGTAGATCTAAGTTAGTAACATTAGAACAAACACTGAGTATGTACTTGACATAGTAGGTGTGAAAATGATTGCCGTGAGGCCCCCACCCCTCAGAAGTGCACAGGTTAGTGATTTAATTTAAATACTGTGTTTTAAATTGAAAGGGTGTGTTCAGAGTTCGGCTGTGGAAGCTTAAATGGGCAAGCACAACACAGGGGGTTCAAGAAAAGCTTCATGAAGAATGACAACTTAGCTGAGTCTTGCAAGGTGAGGAGGTCAGAGCAGAAGCGAAGGATATTCCAGGCAGCAAGGACGGTATGGTGTGAACTACAAACAACTCAGGTTACCAGATGATTATGCCACGGGGAATGGACTCAGGAAGCTAGAAAGGTAGCCAGGGAGCTTGTGAGGCATGTTAACAAACCTGGACTTTATGCTGCAGGTGAAGGGGCTGTTGAAGGGTTTGAGGAGTGAGGCGATAAGGTCCCACTGTAGCCACAGTGAATAATGGATTTATGGAGGCCAAGAGTAGAGGCAGGGAGACGCCCAGAAGGGCCTGACCTGTGGCAGGGGCAGTGGGAATGAAACAGCTGAATCAGAGAGAGATTTAGGGGGTAAAGAAGCAGGAGGACTAAGTGAATGCATGATTAGGCAGCAGGTGAAGGAGTCTTCAGTTTCTGTCTTACTGGGGTGATGGTGTCAGCAATTGAAATAAGGAACACACAAGGGGGAATGAACTGATCTGAGTGCTTATAGATCATCTGGCAATAGGCAATTGGATCTAGGACTGTGAAGCTCAGAGAAGAGGCCAGGTTGGATGCAGGTAGCAATTAAAACCTCTGGAGTGAATCAATTCTGAAAACTTGTATGTTTAAAGTCAAGAATGGGTCAAGGACAGACCCCCAGAATCAATGTTTAAATGATGAACGGAGGAAATAAAGCCATGAAGAAGGCAGGAAAGGAATGGCCAGAGAAGTTGTGTCTATTGGATTAAATTAAGATGCATTGGTGAGGTTTATGAAAAGTTTTAGTGCTGGGGGTGGGAGGTCAAGTAAATCTAGATTTCAGTGGATTAAAGGGTGAATAGGACAAATTACTTACAAAACAGAAATAGAGTCATAGATGTAGAAAACAAACTTACGGTTACCAAGGGGGAAAGGAGGCGGGGAGGGATAAATTGGGAGATTAGGATTGACCTATATACACTGCTATATACTAAATAGATAACTAATGGGGACCTACTGTATAGCACAGGGAACTCTACTCAATACCTAGTAATGACCTATTTGGGAAAAGAATCTAAACTGATTCACTTTGCTGTACAGCAGAAACTAATACAATATTGTAAACCAACTATACTCCAATAAAAATTAATTTAAAAAAAGTGAATAGGAAGTGGGGAATTAAAGACCGAAAGAGCAGATTATTCCTTTAAGAAGGTTGACTATGAAAGGAAGGAGGAATGGTGATATTAAAGATACATCAAAGGCTACTGGAGGAGGTCTCTGGCCTTGTTTTTAGGCTAGGAGAAACTTTGGCATGTTTATGGGCTCAAGGGAAAGAGCCAGAAGCAAAGGAGAGGTTGAAGATGTAGGGTAGAAGAGAGGACTGGTGGTACAAGGTCCCAGGGGGAACAGGAAGGGATGTGACAGTAGTGCAAATGCGCTGGGAGGAGGGAGGGATGACTGGTGGGCTGGTGGGGTGATGTGTGCAAGAAGCTGACATAGTTTATGCTTACACATCCTTTGATGGCAGTGCTACTGAAAAGCACCAGCGCTCTCCCATAAATCTTCCCCAGCTGCTAAGGACTTGATCTCAACCTTAATAATGAACCTTTTCCCCTACAGCCCATCTAGGTTGACATTTTCTCTTTATGTGTTTGCTGAAGGGAAAAGTAGCTCTCCCAAAATATGTCATTTCAAAAGAGGTGATTTATTATGTTTGACCAAAAGAATTAAATGTTATCCAGAAATACAGAGAGGTTATGGGAAGAGAGGGTTCCAAACATGAACTTGGTAGGCTATCAAGCTCTTCCTGAGTGCTCCTTCTGAGACCATCATAGATCTGGCCCATGGGTCTGCCACAGAGCATGGCCAGGAAGGTGTAATCAGAGGCTTTTGTGTCACTGGTGACTTAAGCAGATCTTATCGGCCCTAATCCTTGGACTCCAGTCAGATTTTTGGCACCAGTTTTCTGCAGAAATGGAAGGCTGCTACTTGAGGTGGAGCTTGGCCGTTTATTCACTGACCATTCCAAAGAGGTGATACAATTGCTCTTCCAATTGCTTAATAAGCAGTGAAGTGGTGGTGATTAAATCAGCCTGCAGCAGAAGCCTGGGGTGGACTGCTAGCACGGCCATAGAGACTCTGGTTGGCATCACCAACAGCAGGGTGATTCTGGGGGGTTTCTTTTCCATCCCCCTGATTGATGAAAGTCTTGGCTCAAGTATCACCTCCAAAGAGAGGCCTTCAGAGACCACCCTGGCTATAATGACACACCTCCCATAGCTCTCATTTTCCCCTTCCCTGTTTTATTGTCCATTATTGTACTTATCATTACTTCCTGGAGGGTTTTTTTTCCGTGGGGGGGTAGGGGGTTGTATTTTTTTTGTTTGTTTATTGTACATTTTCCCACTAGCATGTAAAATCTGAAAATAGACTGCCCAGTCTGGCTTGCTCACTGCTGTAGCCTCAACAACTAGCACATAACAGATTCTGGATATTTTAATGAATACATAAATAGAAATTACAACAGTAGGATCATAGTATGCATTCTATTTTAAATTAAAGGCACTACCTTTTATTTTACTTGAATTTAACAAAAGTAAAAAGAAACTGAAGGCATTGTTGAATTGTTCATCCAGGCAATATTCAGAGTTTGGAGCCATTGTTCTATATGTTTGGATTTCACTGCCGAGAAATATGAATGAATTAGCACGCTTAAACTTTCTCCCACTTACCCATTTTTGTGAGCTATATTATTTATATTGTCAAGTTTTAAAATATGTATATTGCTTTTATTGTAATTCCCACATTTATTAGTCTTAGTTATATATTTACATCAACTCATATTTTCACATTCTTATTTTATACTGAGTTTTGACCTATTAAATAATTTAAAAAATAATTTTAATAGTTTTGACCTATTAAATAAATTTAATTATTTAATAATTTTAATTTAAATTAATTTTATTTCTTCTATGGAAGAATCGCGGCATCAAAACTTTTCTTTCTTTTGGCCGTGTCCCGCGGCTTATGGGATTTAATTTACCGACCAGGGATCGAACCCGGGCCCTCGGCAGTGAGAGCGCGGAGTCCTAAGCACTGGACCGCCAGGGAATTCCCGCCATCAAAACTTTTAAATAAATGTATTTCAGAACTTTCAGAGAATAAACAAAAATAAGTTCCTTTCTTGCGTCAGTGATTATAGTGTTTAGGGAAAGAACATCTTCGCCCTTTTAGCTCTGGCTCTAGCAGCCAGCCATTCGCCTCCGGACCTGGAGGGCAGGACAGTGCGCGCCCTGAGGGCGCAGTGCAGCCAGGAGCCGCCAGGGGCCGCTACCGCGGGCGGCTCGCGACAGTGCCTCTCTATGCGTCACCTGTGCGGAGCTCAGGAGGGCGGACCGGAGGGCGCGGCGCAGTGCCTCCTGGGTCGGCGTAGCCATGGCGGCTCGTGTCCTTTGGGTCTGTGTCCGCCGACTGCCCGCCGCCTTCGCGCCGCTGCCCCGGCTCCCCACGCTGGCGGCGGCCCGGTCACTCTGCACTACCCTGTTCCCTGCGGGGGCCAGAGCGAGGTCTTGGGCTCCGCATCCGGCCTCGGTGCTCACGCAGGTGATTCGCGGTGACTTTGGGGGGGCTTGGCTGGGGTCAGGCGTCGGGCCCGCTCGGGGTGGTGGGGACGGGCCAGGCAGCTGGGCCGCAGCTACTGTGGCTGCTGTTGGTGGGGGTGACCCGGGGACGCCTGCTCGCTCTCCGTCCCACTGCCTAAAGGTGCTTGGTTGATCCCTGCCGGGACCCGGGTGACCTAGCGATTACGGGCAACAGCACAGATCTTCCAGTCAAACACCCTTGGGTTCGAAAGCTGACCCCGGAACTTTGGAAAAGCCTTGTAACCTCGCTAAGCCTCAGTCTGAGCCGTAAAAATGGGATACTAGTTTCTACCTTGTGGAGTTTCAGCGAGGTTTAGAGGAGATCATACAGGTAAAGTACCGAGGGCGGTGCTTGGTAAGCTCTCACAATACTGGTTGCCGTTAATTGTAGTGATAATGATAAATACCGTGATAGCTTTCTAGGAAAAAATAATGACGGGGTGCAGAGAGGAAGACACCCTGGCCTACAGCCTTCTTCACAGCAGTTCTCTCCCTGGATTTCTCCCTGTGGCTCCTTTTGCCTGTTTCTGGGTCTCTTGGAAGGATAGGAAACAAGTAGTATCTAGTTTTGTTTTGTTTTCTTTTTAATCTGATGAAACCTTTTTGAGACTGAAACTCTCCTTAGGTCAGTGATTCTCAACCCTGGCTGCACATTCAAGTCACCTGGGTAGCATGAAAGAGAAAGAAAAATAAATCCCTCGTGGGCTCTCCCCCTCCCCATCTGATTTACTCCTCTTGGATGAGGCACTGACATGTTTTTTGTTTAAGTTCCCCAGGTGATTCTGAAGCGCCTCAAGGTTAAGAACTATCGTCTTAAAGTAGGATAGACTCCCAAGGTTTAGTTGAGAATTCCCTTTTCAAACTCCAGGACTTCATGTAATTGTGGTTTCAATCTTGACTAAGATATGAGAATAAAAACTAAGGATGCCCTGGCCAAATCAGTTAGAATCTCTAGAGGTGGGGCTTGGTCATCGGTTTTCGAAAGTTGCCAGTGATTCTTTTATGCAGCCAGTGTCAAGATTTACTGACAGTGTAGTGGATTCATTCAGGGGGCATTGTCTTATCGATGAATCAAAAGGTTAAAAGTGTCACCTTGAAGTTGAGTTAAAGGAGCAGTGTGGGGCTTCCCTGGTGGCGCAGTGGTTGAGAGTCCGCCTGCCGATGCAGGAGACACGGGTTCGTGCCCCGGTCCGGGAGGATCCCACGTGCCGCGGAGCGGCTGGGCCCGTGAGCCATGGCTGCTGAGCCTGCGCGTCCGGAGCCTATGCTCCGCAGCGGGAGAGAGATTTGAGATACTACTCCATCATGGCAAAGATCAGAATGGCTCATTATTTAGTTGGTGGCAACAAGGCAAGCCCACTTGGAAGGAAAATAGATTGGAGTGTATGCCTGTCAGGCTCCATCATCCTCTTCTTTGGGTTGGTACTGGCTTCATTTGTCTTGGCCAAAGTTAGTGTAATTACTGCTGGGGCCAAATTAGATCCTTCCAGTGTATGGTTTTCAGTGTGAGCTGCCTTTCAGTTCACCCTGACAGCTCTTGGCATGAGTTATTTTGACTTGGGTATTAAAGGTGGCAGTGCCTTACAGAGGCAGTGCACTGCTTAAGATGCCATGGGAAGCCTTAGGCTCTTCTGCAGGCCCTAGATGGTTTTAGTGGCAGTGTTACTGAGTGGAACCAATGTCCAAAGCCTGATGGCTGAACAGAGGAAAGAAGGGGGCCGGTCCTGGCTCTGAGGGGAAAGGAGATCCATTTTTATGCTCTTGAACTGCTAGGGCTTCTGACACTACCCAGCATGAGGCCTCGGTGTGTCCCAATGGCCACAGAATCAGATGAGATGGGTTTGCTAACCCCATGAAAGCTTTGTGAAAGACATCTGTAGGCCAATGCCTTTACTCAGAGGCATTTCAGGCTCAACAGCAGTGCTTCCCTCCCTTGGTCTAGGTTCCAGGTGGAGTTACACCGCTGTGCCGCCAGTATAGTGATGCACCCCCTTTGACATTAGAGGGCATCAAGGACCGTGTTCTTTACGTCTTGAAACTCTATGACAAGATTGACCCAGAAAAGGTAATTGATGTGGTTTAAATGTTTTTTCTTTAAATGAGTATTTAGTCACATGGTACAAAATCCAAAGGGTTTAAAGGACATTAAGTAAAAAGTCACCCCAGGCACCCAGTTCTCCTTCTGGGAGGTGCCAGTTGACCTGACTTCTTGAGTATTTTTCCAGAGATTCTCAGTGCATATGGAAGGGCATATATATATATATATATATATATACATACACACACACAAGTACATGTATGTATATTATATGTACTATGTGATCTATATCTCCCAACCTTTTAAAAATACACAACCGGTAGTACACTGTAAATACTGTTGTGCACCTTGCTTTTTTAACTTAACTCTTCTTGGAGTTTTTCTCACAGTCCTACCTTAAAACATTCCTTCTTTAATAACAGAATCTGTGGTGTGGGTAGGGTAGTTTGTTTTTGATGTGGTTTTTGAAGAATTCTTCCTGGTGATCTTGAGGTCTAAATTAAAGACAGGGTGATAATAGACACTGTGTGCTATTCTTGAGGGAGCAGAATTCCTCCTGGTGATCTTGAGGTCTAAATTAAAGACAGGGTGATAATAGACACTGTGTGCTGTTCTTGAGGGAGCAGAATTCACTTCTAAGGTGTGGTGTCTTAGTGGTAAGGCAGCAAGAAAAACCAGACTCTCAGATGTCATTCAGAACAGTGATCAGAGATCATCATAAAATATATAAAGTGAATTCATCATTAGCTTTATATATATTGCTAACCATTTCAAAATAAGGTAGAGTAAGTTAACATATAAAGCACGCCAAGTGTGGGTTGGCACACGTTCAATGTATAATGTTAGTTGTGGCTCTTTATGTTTAAAATATGGCCTTTTTATATTAAAAAATCTTCTGTATAATGACTGATATTTCACCATTCAGTTATCTTGAGAAACAAACGCTCTCACAGACTGAATTTTGCGTTTGGTGTTTCTTTTCTTGCAGCTCTCAGTAAATTCCCATTTTATGAAAGACCTGGGCTTAGACAGTTTGGACCAAGTGGAGATTATCATGGCCATGGAAGACGAATTTGGTAACACACACGGGCTGAGTCTTGGACCTGCCTGTCGTGGCTCTTGATTTCGGTGGATTAAATGCAGAGGAGTGCTGGGAGCCTGATTGGGGTTTGCAACAGTCGTGCCCACCCCTCCCCCACCCCTGCTTACTGTCGGGGGAAGTGATTATTAGGGACAGTGCACTTACTTGGAGAGCACTTACTGCAGGTCCGCAGAGTGCCCGGTGTAATACCAAGGGCTAAGCGACCGGAAGAGGCCTGGGGGAGTGTGGCACGGAGATTCTTGAGGTGGGTCTCCAAGATGAGGGCATAGCCTCACCTGTGGAGAAGCTGATGACACCTCGGTGCACCATCTCCCTCCTCCCCACCTCCCCGATGAGCTAGGCCTAAATGTCTAGAGAAGTGCTGGGTGTGCCAAGGATAGGGCGTGTGCGTGCACAGACTCACACACGCTTTGGTTTCCTGCAGTGCCTCCCATGCACACTCCAACTTACCCTTGTCTGGGACGGTTAGTTGTGCAAATGAGACCTTTACAAGGTTCCACAGCCCATTTTGGGGGTGAATTGCCTGAGTGGAAGCCAAGGGACTTCTGTGCCTTCCTACAGAGCAGAACTTACCGTTCCTCAGAGAGTATGCTAACTAGAGGGATGGCATTGGTTAGGGCTACAGGGTTTCTTTTGGGGGTAATGAAAATGTTCTAGAATTAGATGATGGTGATGGTGCACAACCTTGTGTATATACTAAAAAACATTTAAATTTTGCACTTTAAATTTTCTAATATGTGAATTATATCTAAAATGTTGCCTGGAAACATAACAGGCTCACAACTTAAATGGGATTCAGGGTTGCTGGAAATTTTTGATGTACTTCTGGGTATTGCTGAAGTGTTAGATACTTTCAGTTCTAAAGGACTGGCATTTCCTACACTGACGCATTGTTGCACATTTTACTTTCAGGGTTTGAAATTCCTGATATAGATGCGGAGAAGTTAATGTGCCCACAAGAAATTGTAGATTACATTGCAGATAAGAAGGACGTATATGAATAAAATATCAGGTAAATAATTTGATTTATGGAATTATGTTCTCCCATAGAATTAACCCCTCTGTGGTTCTTCAATAAAGACAGACTTGGGAAGAAATGGAAAAATGGAAGTGCTTGACAGATTTTCACTGGTTATAAAATGCTGGCACCTTCTGGTTATCTGCCACTCCAAGGAGGCCAGCCCTAGTGATCATCTTTCTCCTCCAGAGGTGTTGACAGCAGTTCACTCCTGGACAGGACTCTCTTGCTGTCAGCCCTCCTCGTAAAAGCAGCCTCGTACAAAAAACTGAGCAAGGTGACCCAGAAGCAGAGACCTCTGCCTCCCTCAGTTACCCACCCAAGGGTAACTGTCCAGGAAGCTGAGATGGCCTGGCTCTTAATTAGGCAGGAGAGGCCTTGTGAGTAAGAGGATGGACTCTAGCGTTAGACACCCGAGCTTATTCTCAGCTCTGCAACATTCTGTAAGCCTGTGTTCTTGGGCAGGCTGCGTAGCCTCTGTAGGCCTCAGTTTCCTCATATGTAAAATGGGGATGATGATAGGACCTACCTGGGGCTTCTGTGAAGGTAAAATTGAATAGTGTGTGTAAATCACTTAATACAACGCTTGATGTAAAGAAGCCTCATGATAAATATTGGCTATTGTTCTTTAGGCTGTAGAATAATCAACTGATCAGACTTTTAAAATAAAACATTTTATTAGAGTCTATAACCTCAGTCATCCTGGATTTAGCACCTCAGAGATTATCACTTAAAGTCAGTAGCACCAGAGAGAAACACTGAACTTATCTTTTGCCAGACCCCTTTTCTTCACGGAGAGAAGACTCAGAAGATGCTGGCGACTGTCTGGAAGTGAGAACGCATCTCTGCATCATTGCTGACTTTGACAGAGTAATTCTGTTTAGACTTGTACTTAAATTGTCTTAAGTGTTTTTGCCTGTTGAAAATAAATCTATAAAACCAACGTTCTTCTGTCTTCAGTTTTTTAATTACGTCTCTAAAGTGCTTGCTTTATATTGACGTTGCTTGGCATTTTTAGAGATTTGTCTGATTTGTCATTGGTATTCGTGCATATCAAAAATATGACTTTCCAGCAGGGTACTTGAAACAAGTTGCTCTCCGGAGACATCACCTTCAGCATGAGGAATGAATTAGTGATAAAAAACATTTTGCCTCAAATATATTTATGCCTCCATTAGTTTACTGATTATTCCATATATCAGCTGACACCAGCGTGTGGGACTAATTTTTCATCCCTGACCTAAGGATCCATTTCTGAATTAATGGAATTTAGTAATTTTGGAGGATAAAAGGTTCTCTTTCCTCCTAGAAGATTACTTTGACATTGTGTCTGTTTGTCATATATCAGTATTAACTTGTGCTCCTTTTATTCCTAGCACTGCGTTAGGTCTTTGGAATTAATGTAGGCAGTTGCCTAGCTCTTGATGAGATTTAACTTGAGAGACCTATCATAAAATACTTCTCTACTTTTCCCGAAACTTCTAGTTTGTAGGAGGGAGGAGACCGAGGTCTTGTAGTTAAGTGGGAAGTAGCGTTACAGAGGTGGAGGGACTGGCTGAGTGACCCTCAGCCAGCAGAGAAGCTTCATGGCTGAGGGATGACATGGCAAGATTCTGCAGTCTGGTCTGGGGTTCAGGCCACACTCCCACCTGCTTCTCCTTCCTGGAGGTACCCAATGTTGCCAGTTCCTTCTGTGTCACTCTAGAATTACTACAGACAAGGTCAGGCAGCTGTATTTCTGGCCTTTTTCAGTAATAGGAAGCATTCATTGTTATACTGCATTTTTTTTAATATTGATACTTAACAAGGTATTCTTGGAAAACTGCCAAATTGGAGCGTAAGGCACTGCCTTGTTCTTTTTCACAACTGCATTTATTCAGCAAATAGTTTGAGTGCTTATTAGGCACTAGAGGTCCAACAGGCAACAAAACAGGCTGCACAAGACTCCCTTGCTGGGAATGTACCACAATTTAACATCTGGGGTAAATGTCCTTCTCGCTATTTTTTTAACCTCCATGGCAGCTGCACATTTTACCAAAAATTGCATCTGTGTTTACTGCTGCCTAAGATCATGCAGTCTAGCAGTACTGCCACCGAAATGACTGCTTGCTAACCTCTTAACCATACACCTGCAGTGAAACAGCCCATTCACATCATTCTATAGCTGTTCTAAGTCCCGAGGGAGCCAGAATGAGGAAAAAAAAGCTCACTGAATCACACACATCACTCATTGATGATGCTATTACAGATCTGGGTGTTCAGACAACAGCAGAGGCCCTTCTCGTCTAAAAACTTGCTGCAAAGTTCTTTGAGAGACCTGTGTGCCACTATACATAGGCAGCAAACTGGCCAAACGTAGCATTCCAAAGTGCGTGAATTAGAATAAATGGGATTGTGTGCATAGTTTTAAATCGTCGAGGATCAGTGTGTCTGCTGTAGGCAGGGCCCTTTGAGAGAGGGTGGCTGGGAGGCCTGTCATGACCTGTGTGTGGCCCCGTCGCTCTTCTGTGTCTCCCAAACAGCCCGTGCACTCATGTACCCAGTGAAACAACGATGTGCTCACCATGTGCGGCACACTCCCCGAGGCAGGGCCTCGGTACACAAGGATAAGATTGTCTCTGCTCTCAGGTAGCTCGCCATCTAATAAGGGAGACAGTTAAAATCCACATGATGTTTCACATTCAGCATCACCAATACCTGACGTGATAAACTGAGGACATGTCACCTCTGGTGCTGATAAAACTGATGAGGAAACAAATCCAGAAGGTGGGACTTTAAAAAAAACCCCAATGATATGGGACAAAAAGGACAGGGCAACTAAATTAAAGGAGACCAAAGACATCAACTTCATGGGAAATGTGAAGCTTGAAAGGTTTGGGGAAAAAAAAACTTAAAAAGACATTTTGAGGACAATTGAACTCTACATAGGTGATAAAACAAGTGTTAAATTTCTTAGATATAATCAGTATTATGTAGTAAACTAACCTTATTCTCAGGAGATGCATACTTACTACATCTTGAAGCATCAAGATGTCTGCAGCTGACTTTCAAATGGTTCAGGAAAAAGAACAGTAGCAAAACTGTTAACAAATGGTGACTAGCTGACAGGTATATGCATGTATATGGGCGTTCACTGTACCACTGTCAACTATCCTGTTTGAAATTTGTCAAAATAAAGAGAAAATTCAACATGATACATACATGTAACAAAAAGTATATTGATGGCATACAACTGGATATCCAATGATATGGGATTGGTTAAATAGAAATAATTTTACACAATGAAAGATTGGTGTTTTAAGTGAAAAGAGACTATAAACAGCATGATTCCATTTCCATAAAACACATACCAAAATGTTAAAGATTACCACCACGTGGTAGAAATAACATTGGCTTATTTTCACTAATCAGTATTTTCTAAATTATAAATACCATGTTTTGTGTAATAAACGAAAAACAGAAGTATTAAAAATCTGTGAAAACTGAGAGGAGTTCAGCAGAAGCTGAGGAGTGAGGCTTGGGAAAGGCGTTCCTGGGCAGTGAAGCCTGAGCAGAGTTTCTAAGGCTCTGCCAGGGTCAGCCCCATGGCAAGGGCAGGAGACATGGAAGCGCCCCGTGTGCACAGATGTCATTTGTTCAGGCAGGGATATGGCTGGAGCGTGAACTCATGGGTGGGGTGACCTGTGGTTCAAGCTGTGGCCGGGATCAGGTCACGAAGTAGGGCCCTACTGTCTGGTAAGGAACTTGTTGGCAGTGGGTGCAGGATTTTCTGCAGGGAAGACACAGCTATACTTGAGCTCAGCGGTTGGCGGCAGAGGGTGGACTGAAGGGGATGAGTCTGCTGGTTACTAGAAGAACCCAAGAGAAAGACACAGATTTGGAGGATGGGATAAAGAGAGATGGACTGCAAAAATATTCTGGGGATAAAAATAGCAGTACTTGGTCAGATGATGGAGGAAGTTAAGTCTAGGGTATCTCTCAAGCTTATGGCTTCGGCTACTGGTGCTGGGTGAGTTGCTGTCTGAAACAGGGAATAGAGGAGGGTCGGATTGAAGAGGGAGACAGGGACTTCCCTGGCGGTCCAGCGGTTAAGACTCCATGCTTTCACTGCAGGGGAGTGGGTTCGATTCCCTGGTCGGGGAACTAAGATCCTGCATGCCACGTGGCACAGCCAAAAAGTTGAAAAAAAAAAAAAAGAGGGGGGCTTCCCTGGTGGTGCAGTGGTTGGGAGTCCACCTGCCGATGCAGGGGACACGGGTTTGTGCCCCGGTCCGGGAGGATCCTGCATGCCGCGGAGCGGCTGGGCCTGTGAGCCATGGCTGCTGGGCCTGTGCGTCCGGAGCCTGTGCTCCGCAACGGGAGAGGCCACGGCAGTGAGGGTCCTGCGTACCGCAAAAAAAAAAAAAAAAAAAAGAAGAGGGATATAATTTCAGTTTGGGACGATGGATTTTTGTGGGATACCCAAGCAGATGACAGATAATGAGCCAGATCTCAAGAAAAACTCCGGGCTGGAGTCAGAGTGTTTGTGAGATGCTTTGCCTGGGCCTGTTCCCCGCTACTGCGAAGTTCCCACTGCGGATGCCCTCTCCCTCTGATAAGGGATTTACGTGGGAATGACTGACCCTCCACTCGTGAGATGGCCTCTTAGTGCTTAAGCCTAAAGTGAATTCTACTTCCTTCAGAAGGGCCGGGGTGGAGAAACTAGGAGAACTGTGTGAGACTTACCCCTTGAAATCTCTCTATCAAGTGCATATATTACTTACTGTCTTAGTTTTTTAAATGGTAGCCAAGCAATAAATGTTAAGGGTTGAAGTTTAAAAATCAAGTCATAAACACAAGTTAGTGCCCTTAAGACGTTAAACTGGGGAGAGAAAAGAAGAAAAAGTATGAAAGCAAAACAAGAAGTAGCCAACTTCTTTCCTAAGTTCTCAATACCACGAGCATCTGCAGACTCTGGCATCAGGCAAATCTGGGTTCTGAATCACAGCCCTGGTCACTGACAAGCATATGACCTTGGCTAAGTCACTTCTCTAAGCCTAAGTTTCCTCCGATGGGTAAAGTGGGGCTGACAAGATGGACATGGTGGAGTGGTGACAACGTAACGCGTGTGCGTAATCTGACCCACTGCCTGCCAATGGACAGACTCAGTGAAGGAGCTGACGTTACGGGACTTGCAGGCAGAGTATTTAAGAGCAAGTCCCCCGTGGAGAGAGGGTCCAGAAGAGGAACCCACTCTTCACCAAGGCTGGAGCCCTAAAGAAGGTCCTTTCCAAGTGATTTACCTGGCACACAGCAAGAGGTCCAATCCCTGCTGGGTGGTCTGCCACAGCTGCCGTTTTCTACAGTCCGCAGTATTCACCCGAAAGCCCCAGACTCACAATGAATGGAAGTCAACTAACACGTCTCGGACACTAAGGTTATTATGTTTGTGTGTTTGTGGAGGGCAGAGTAACAAGCCAATAAGAGCCCTGTGTGGTATTTCTACTCTGGAATTCTTGCGGAAGAAAACAATTCTCTTTCCCCTGGGGCTGCAAGTCTGGTAGAAGCTAAGTCAGGAGAGAACGAAGCAGAGCCAGGAGGTGGAGGGTCAGGCGCCTGATGAGACTGAAGCGCCTGCACAGGCCTAGGTCTGACACTGCGGATTTTCTGGTTACATGAGCCAAACCCTCTTGCGTAATTCATGTGAATTGGGTTTGTCACCAATAACCAAGAGTCCTCAGTCACGGACCCCTGGGGTCCTTAAATCTCAGACTTAGATGTGGGAGGGAAGCCAGAGTGATCAGAAGACAAGGGGACTCTACCCAGCGGGGGCGCGAGTTCCCTGACAACCTCCTCCTGAACCCCAGCTCCAGAAGCTGCAGTAACATACAGTACAAGACTCATGACGGGAAGCGAAAGAGAGTAGGGGTCACTGTGAAATTAAGATTAAAAACGTATGGGAGGAGATTACTTTAAAGTGAGAGAAAAAAGCCATTTAAAAAAAAATACAAGACTTGGGAGAAGGACTCAAAAACATAAGGATTCTTGATTGGAAAGAACAGTTCTAGAAGATATATTAGGTGATATTACTAACATCATATCATCTGTATATTAGATGATATTGCTGAATTGATGTTAGTTTTCTTAGGTGAGATAACCGTGTCATACTTAGGTATAACAATGGCCTTATTCTTCAGAGATGCTGCTTAAATATCCACAGGTGAAGTGCCATGATGTCTGCATGCCTGTCAAATGCGTCAGCAAAATAAAGTATGTGAGAGAAAGCAAATGGAGTTAATAGTTTAACAACTGATGAACCCAGGTGAAAGCATGAGGTGGTCACTAGCATTTTTCAACTTTCTGTAGGTTTGAAAATTTCCAAAACAAAAAAGGGAAGACAGCAAGGGATTGAAATTAGATATGGAGGAAAGTGGTAAAAATAGAAGAAACTTGAGAGCTAGGAGTTATAAAATGCGGTGAAGAGTAGGAAAGGTTCTATCAGTAGAATAAGATAGGCTAACAAGGCTTCAGAACAAAAATAGCCTTGATGAACTGGAAAAGCCAGAGGTTAATCCCAGCTGGAAGCAGCCGGGTGGTGTTGGCACAGGCCTCCAGGGTGGAAAGCACGTCAACTTCCTACAGCTGGCATGGGCTAGACAGACCGCTCGGGCAAAAGCAGGAAGAAGTCCTTGCCTCCTGCCCTAGTGACAGTCTGTTCTGTGGGGTCCTGTTGTAGAAAGTGTTCTGTTAGCTACCCACAGTTGAGAAAATGCCAAGATATCTCCCCCCCCAAATATGGTAAGAAATTCAGACTGGAGTTTATCTCATTCTCCATCTTAGGAGGGTCAATCATCCTATTCGTTTTAAGGTGCCTGCAATAACAGTTCAGAACTGGGATAGAGTCCAGAAGTACCCTCTGTGCAGACCGAAGATTCCCTAGGCGGGCAGCAGGCAACATATAGCACAGCCCCACCCGTCCCTCCCTCCCATATAACAGTCAGAGGCTTAAGAATCTAACAGTGTTGTTTCAGGATTATGAGGTATTGGAAAAGTGGAAAAGAGCCAGGAAGGGGCAGTGAGACCAGAACCTTCAGGAACATTTACAACGCAGGGGGAAGAGAAGAGAGGGTTCCAGTGGGAGTGGTGCTGGGTCAAAACCAGTTCTGACAAACTATAGTCACTCTTTGTGCCAAGGATTCTGCTTTTGTCCCATTTTTGGTAACAGATCTCCCTCCCTCCTCCTGGGTCTTTGTAGCTTGAGGCTAGAGCTACAGCTCCATCTCAGTGTTTCACCAAACACGTCCTCGAAGAGTGAAGTCACACGAGGTGCTAGGCGGGAGGCGTAAGGGCTGGGAGGCAGCTTCCCCTCCAATGCCTGGGGGCCGGGCCAAGGAGAACAGCCCTAATAGGGACGTGGCTGACTGCCGAGGGGTAGTTTGACTAACACAGTGTAAAACAAATCAAACCCCTTTATCAACTATTTTCAGCAGGAACAAACTTGGATATACTTATACGCCAAATAAGTAAGACAGTAACATGGTACACCACAGCTGGCCAAAAATGGCTCTGGGCTCATTTCCAAATGTTGGTCAATCCCCAGTACAGATTAGGCGCGTGAAGAATTGTAAGGAAAAGAAGACGCAATTAATTATCAAACTTTAATTGATAGACTAATCTTACAGGATAAACAATAAGACAGCTAGTCAAGGTTACACTTAAAAAAACAATCCAGCAGCGCAAATCTAGTAAGACTAAATACGTTCATCTCCTCCCAAACAGGCATTTGATTAAAAACAAAAACCAGAACAGAGCGTACACCACAAGGAAAACATGGTACTTATATATATTGTCAAATAATTCTGCAGAACTGGTTAAGAAACGAAGAGATTCTTAGAAATTCAGAAAGCAGTAGAACCACCCAGCCTGGCAGGTAAACTTGCCAGATGTCGCGCGCCTTGGAGGGCTCCTGACCGCCTGTAACTTCAAAAAGGCCACCAGGCCCCTCTAAGAAGGAAACAGGGGCCAGTCCTAACTGGAGATGACTTTTTCACAAAGCCTTAAGACAAAGGGACCATCTTTTCCCAAGACAACAGGCATGAGCAGAGGCAAGGAGAGAAAGAGGCGTCCCTCAGAGGATGCAGTGGAAAGCAAGCCGCCCTTGAGTGGCCCT